>NC_064614.1:436049622-436355063 GCF_023898315.1 Schistocerca nitens
CTACTTTCAAGCACACACAGTGATTTGGTTAATGGGCAGATATAAAAGTTACATTTTTAACAACATCGGGAGTGATGAGCATATTGAATACAAGACGTATATGGAAAATGAATTCGAGAAAACACTTAAGTATCCGAACCACAATAAGAAATATGGTAACATGCTCCAAATTTCAGAATGAAATTTTCACTCTGCAGCGGCGTGTGCGCTGATATGAACTCCAGAGTTCGAGTCTCGGCCCGGCACACAGTTTTAATCTGCCAGGAAGTTTCATGCTCCAAATTGTCTTCAACAGAATGGGTATAGATTAGGGACACGTGGATTCCTCGTGGAGAGGAGATGGGTTGGGCCACGAAGCACAGAGAGGCCCTCTACTTCTGCGGCGCGTTCCCGATCTTAACCTCCCTTACAAGTCACGCATGAAAAATAAATCAGTAGTACGGCAGATACAAGAATATGACGGCAAACATCTGGTGTCTGTTATAAAGGAAGATATTGGTTCAAATGGTTCAAATGGCTCTGAGCACTATGCGACTTAACTTCTGAGGTCATCAGTCGCCTAGAACTTAGAACTAATTAAACCTAACTAACCTAAGGACATCACACACATCCATGCCCGAGGCAGGATTCGAACCTGCGACCGTAGCGGTCGCTCGGCTCCAGACTGCAGCGCCTACAACCGCACGGTCACTCCGGCGGGCCGGAAGATATTGAAGTTCTTAAGGATACGGTTAGAAGGCTGAAACTGACATAAATGACAAGGCAGTGAAGGACTTTGTGATGTTGCGTTCGAGAGTGTTCTTCTGTCCACGTAATTTACGCTGAAGGAGACTTAAGAACATATATCGAGTATTTACTGAATAAGTTAGGTCTGGGAAGTGATGAAGAGGAACCTCAGGCTACAAAAGTAGAAAATGTGCATGCTGCACTGCCACCAGTTGTAGGTGACAGTGAAGATGCTAAATGTGTGCTACTGCTCATTCTATGTATGCTGTAATTTATGACTGCAATTAGCTGTCACCTTATTTATGTCATTTCATTTTAAGCTAGTCATTTTTTTACTGTTTTTGTGGAATTAAAAAAAAATAAAGTGGTAACGTGTTTGCCAACCAGGCAGTGGGCCCGGGTTCGATTCCCAGCCGTGTTGGAGATTTTCTCTGCTCGTGGACTAGGTGTTGTGTTGTCCTCATCATTTCATTTTACAGCTATCTTTCGAGAAATATATGCGTAAATAGTGTACAAACTGCCAGCGGCTGCCACAATTTTCTTCCTCTTATTGTCCGTACTTTCTAATGTGTGAACTACTTCCAAAGTGCCAAAATGTACTAGAATAAAAAAAACGTCTATAAAACGATGCACTGTACAATGTACTTGCCGTGAGACAGTCGCAATTCTTGAAATCCATCGCCCATGGCTCTGACCTGCCGAGAAGCACCGCAGTCCTTGGTCCATGGATAAATCACGAAAATCCGCCTCATTAGGCCACACGCAAACAGACCCTGCCTGCGGACAGATCGGTGAGACTATATCCGACGGGCAGGGCCCGCACATCAGTGGGAAACGAGGGGCTTCAGATCGGCAGGTCTCACCCGCTAGAGATACCCAAGGAAATGGCCCGTCGTTGAAGTCCACTCATGCGGCCAGCTATTCAGTTTCACAGACACCATGTTGACGAATTTAGACCAAGGTGCTCAATCCATAAAACAGATAACTTGCGCAAATACTCTGAGAACCAATACTAACGAGGATAGGTAACAAAACGAAAGCTGAAATTTTAAATTTAGCATTTGAGAAATCTTTCACGCAGGAGGATCGTACAAACATACCGCCGTTCGAGTCTCGTACAGATTCCCGTATGGAGGGCATAGTTCAAAAATGGTTCAAATGGCTCTGAGCTCTATGGGACTTAACATCTATGGTCATCAGTCCCCTAGAACTTAGAACTACTTAAACCTAACTAACCTAAGGACATCACACACATCCATGCCCGAGGCAGGATTCGAACCTCCGATGGTAGCAGTCGCGCGGCTCCGGACTGAGCGCCTAGAACCGCTAGACCACCGCGGCCGGCTGAGGACATAGTGATAGACATCCCTGGGGTTGTGAAGCAGCTGAATGGGTTGAAAATAAATAAATCGCCAGGTACTCTACTGCATTAACTCCTTACTTAGCTTGCATTTACCGCGAATCCCTTGCCCAACGTTAAGTCCCGAGCGACTGGAAGAAAGCGCAGGTGACGCCTGTACATAAGAAGAGTAGAAGGACGGATCCTCAAAATTACAGACCAATATCCTTAACATAGGTTTGTTGCAGGATTCTCGAACATATTCTCAATTGGAATATAATGAATTTCCTTGAGACACAGAAGTTGCTGTCCATGCATCAGCACGGCTTTAGAAAGCATCGCGCCTACGAAACGCAACTCGCCCTTTTTTCGCATGATATCTTACGAACCATGGATGAAGGGTATCAGACGGCTGCCATATTCCTTGACTTCCGGAAAGCGTTTGACTCGGTGTCCCACTGCAGACTCCTAACTAAGGTACGAGCATATGGGATTGGTTCCCAAGTATGTGAGTGGCTCGAAGACTTCTTAAGTAATAGAACCCAGCACGATGTCCTCGATGGTGAGTGTCATCGGAGGTGAGGGTATCATCTGGAGTGCCCCAGGGAAGTGTAGTAGGTCCGCTGTTGTTTTATATCTACATAAATGATCTTTTGGATAGGGTGGATAGCAATGTGCGGCTGTTTGCTGATGATGCTGTGGTGTACGGGGTCATCGTTGAGTGACTGTAGGAGGATACAAGATGACTTGGACAGGATTTGTGATTGGTGTAAAGAACGGCAGCTAACTCTAAATATAGATAAATGTAAATTAATGCAGATGAATAGGAAAAAGAGCCCTGTAATGTCTCAATACTGCATTAGTAGTGTAGCGCTTGACACAGTCACGTCGATTAAATATTTGGGCGTAACATTGCAGAGCGATATGAAGTGGGACAAGCATGTAATGGCAGTTATGGGGAAGGCGGATAGTCGTCTTCGGTTCATTGGTAGACTTTTGGGAAGATGTGGTTCATCTGCAAAGGAGACCGCTTATAAAACACTAATACGACCTATTCTTGAGTACTGCTCGAGCGTATGGGATCCCTATCAGGTCGGATTGAGGGAGGACATAGAAGCAATTCAGAGGCGGGCTGCTAGATTTGTTATTGGTAGGTTTGATCATCACGCGAGTGTTACAGAAATGCTTCAGGAACTCGGGTGGGAGTCTCTAGAGGAAAGGAGGCGTTCTTTTCGTGAATCGCTACTGAGGAAATTTAGAGAACCAGCATTTGAGGCTGACTGCAGTACAATTTTACTACCGCCAACTTACATTTCGCGGAAAGACCACAAAGATAAGATAAGAAAGATTAGGGCTCGTACAGAGGCAATTGGCAGTCATTTTTCCCTCGTTATGTTTGGGAGTGGAACAAGGAGAGAAGATGCTAGTTGTGGTACGAGATAACCTCCGCCACGCACCGTATGGTGGATTGCGGAGTATTTATGTAGATGTAGATGTAGAACTCACAGTGAAGATGATCGCTGAGCCCCACACATACACTGTCACAACTACGTTTTCGGCAATAGTCTTTGACAGACAACTTGAGTGCACACACTTTCACATACTCACTCAGACACAACTCATGTAAACATGACCGCCGTCTCTGGCCGCTGCGTAAACAGTCTCTGAGAATTAGATCCAAACAAACTACTCCTCACGCCTCCCTGCCTCTCGTTGGCAGCTGCTAGGCTAGCGGCAACAAGTGGTGGCAGCACTGGCTGTAAGCTGTGGGAAATGGTAGGAAGGGGAGAAGCAGTAAGAATAATGGAGTAGAGGAGCAGTGCACATACTCAAGCTGCACCATTTCATCTACTGAGACAGAAATGAGGTTTTTCCAGCCTTCTTTTTTTTTTTCAAACTTCCTGATATTTCCTTGGCACGTCTGGAATACCCTGATTTCCAGATTTTGTGGCAACCCTGACTTATGACGAATAAATCATTAAATCATCACATGGGTGCAGTGAGACTCTCTAGAACCTGCACGAGTGAAGTGTTGACAATCAGGTAAACCCTGGTTGATAATTTGAGTAACTTCATGTAGAATTAGTTTTATTCTCCTCTGTGAATAGTAAGTCTTTCTTATCAATATATAGTCACTTATATTTAACTTCGTAGAAGTTGTATGCTCCCTAGTTACATACAATGGATGTAAATGGGTCTGTTAATTTTTCTGATTGGTGCAGATTCTTGAGATGATGCACAGATGTGACCAACTGGATGGGGAAACCTGTCCTCCCCCATAAGGTGACGTGTAGAATTATACGAGGATCATTCAATAATTAAAGACACAAATTGGTCTGGAGAAAAAAGCGTTTATTTTCACAAAACAATACTTTTTCTACTTTTCAGCAGAATCCCCTTGAACATTTATGCACGTGTTCCAACGGGCAACAAGGTTTTTTACTCTGGCTGTAAAGAACTCTTTATCTTGTTGTTTGAACCAATTTTCTACAAACTTGTTCACATCCTCATTGTCCTGCAACCTCTTCCCACATAATGCCTCCTTCGGTGCACCGAACAAATGGAAATCATAGGTACTAAATCAGGACTGTAAGGGGGATGACGCAGCGCACTTTGTCGATGGTTTCACGGGTTAGTTGAGCAATATGAGGACGTGCGTTGTCTTGCTGAGAATCACACATCTCCTCTGAGATCGACGACGTTTCTCTCTCATGGCTGGCTTTACCTCGTTTAAAAGCAAATCCGAGTATTATTGCCTGTTCATTGCACGGTGCTCTTCGAGATAATCACAAAAAACTGGACCTTCAGCATCCCAAAACACCATCGACATCAGTTTTCATTCTAATGCTTGGGTTTTGAGTTTTTTCTTGACAGGTGAGTTGATATGCTTCCACTCCATGCTTTGCCTTTTTGAATCTGCCTCATAATAGTGAACCCAAGTTTCATCACAAGTTAAAATTTTGTTGAGGAAGTGCCCACCTTCTCTTTCATAATGTTCCTTTAGCTCTGTGCACACTCTCAACCTTGTTTCCTTGTGTAGCCACGTCAACTCCTTTGGGACCTATCTTGCACATGTTTTGCGGTACTTCAGCTCGTGACAGGTAATGTTATGAACTGTACCAGTACTAACTTGAACCTTATCAACTATCATTTCCACAGTCACACGGCGGCCGGCACGAATAATCTCATCAATTCGACTTTCAAGTGCCTGAGTTGAAACTATAACTGGTCGGTCAGAACGGTGTTCGTCAGCCACTGAGTCGCGACCATTTTGAACTGCTCTACCCATTTGTAAAAATTTGGACGATTCATACACCCTTTACCATAAACTTTAGACATTGTACAGTATATATTCACTGGTTTCTCGATTTCAGCAAGTAAAAAACGAATAACAGAATGTTGTTCAACTAATGTGGACATTTCAAGCGGACTCGCCATCTTGAATTGTATTTTTAAGGTTATAAACAAAATAATGTTGATACATCAGCTGATCAGGTCTCATCCCAGTTATGCCAACTTAAAGCCATTAAAGTACCAAACTTGCCCTACAAATAGTTTTTTCTCCAGACCAATTTGTCTCTTTAATTATTGAATGACTCTTGTAGTACTGTTTTTACGTGCCTGTTCGTAAGTATAAATCTACACGTAATTGCGTTGAAAATATTATTTTGGTTGTAATTACTGTACTTTATATGATACACTGTAGTGTACTCGCGCGAAATTAATGTCCATGAATCACGAAAAGTGTAAGTGATCGAAAGTCCTAAGCAAATGTTACGTCAAAAGACAATGTATAATTGCTGTAGTGTTACGTCAAGTGAAAAATCAAATGTTGTTAATAAAATCAACAACGAACGAATGCACACCCTAAGAAACTTGTGGAACACAGAAGACAATCATTAAAAAAGAAGAGGATGGTCTGGGTACTTACTGGGCAGAATTCTGTGGCTGGTATGCTGGGCGTTGAGTACTCTTCGACTCTACAACTCCACGTAAGCCATCGTACGTCTCAAGACGGAATATTTCCACCCGCTGCTGACAAGGCACCAACTCGTATAAAATGTTCACTGACTGCTGAGATGACCAACATTGAGATCAACAACAATCCACAAAGCGCTTTCGAAAATGAAAATGAAGAGACTTGTAGGAGATAAACATTGTATTAAACATACTGTGTAAATGTATGATGTTAGTGTTTAAACTTGGAAATGGAAGAAAATGTGAATAGACAATAACAGCGTTCTTAATACCTGTATTTTTCTACATTTTTCTCAAGTTGCTTCTACAAAATTTTTGAACATACACGTATTCTAAAAGGAATTGTCCCTAGATCAAATGATAAAAAAATTTAGATACCAATAATTTTTGAAATATGTAAAAAACCATTAATGTAACAGTTCAAAATCTCAATGAAGTGTATGTATATAATAGACATACCTGCTGTCTGCCGTAATCCGTAAGAACGCTAGTACAGTAGAGTCCCGTTAATCCGAATTAATTGGGACCGGACCGTGTTCGGATTACCGATTAGTTTGGATTAGCCGGAATTATGGTGACCAGTTTCTAGAATGAAGTATACTAAGCAGATAAGTAGGTACAGCATGGTAACAAATGGGAACAAGTGTGGGAACAATGGCTCACTCTCACTCCCTGCCCTTGTTGTTGAGCATTGTTGAGGCTTTTATAGTGTCTGAGGTGCACTGCCAGTTGGCTCGCAAAGCGCTTGGTTATGTTAGTTATCGATCGCTGGCACGCGTAACAGTTGTACTGTATTCGTTCAGGTGTAGTGGTGTACGTATTTTCGTCATGAGTACACGGAAACATGCAACGTTAACTCTCAAAGAAAAACTGAACGCTTTGAAGCGGATAGACAATAGTGTGACTGTATCTAAACTGGCAACGGAAGTGGGTATTGGTAAAGCAACAATTTGTGATTGGAAGAAGAACCGAGTGAAGCTTGAACAGTCCTGTGCAACGTCTTCGGGAAAAACACTCGAAATTCGGCAGACTTTGAAACAGTCATAGAACGATAACGTAGATGAAGCTCTTTTCCTTTGGTTTACGCAGGCAAGAGAAAGGGGAACTCCTTTGAGTGGAGCACTGGTTCAGGAGAAGGTTGTTTACCTGAACAAGTTAATGAATGGTGATGAGTCTTTTAGTGCGAGTACGGGCTGGTTGGGCAGATTCAAAAAAGTCATGGAATGGTCAGCTAACCATTACCGGAGAGAAGCTTTCTTCTGACCGTGATGCAGCGAAGGAATACTTGGATGAGTTTCAAAAAATGATAAGAGAGGGAAAGGACAGGGTGATCCAAAAAGAATACCACAACTTTAGGAATTTAAAACTCTGCAACGACAAAAGGCAGAGCTAAGCAGTATCTGTCGGCGAATTAAGGGAGCTATAAAGTTTCATTTAGTTGTACATTTGTTCGCTTGAGGCGCTGTTGACTAGGCGTCAGCGTCAGTTGATGGTAAGATGGCGACCGCTCAACAGAAAGCTTTTTGTGTTATTGAGTACGGCAGAAGTGAATCGACGACAGTTGTTCAGCGTGCATTTCGAACGAAGTATGGTGTTAAACCTCCTGATAGGTGGTGTATTAAACGTTGGTATAAACAGTTTACAGAGAATGGGTGTTTGTGCAAAGGGAAAAGTTCTGGACGGCCGAGAACGAGTGATGTAAATGTAGCACGCATCCAGCAAGCATTTGTTCGCAGCCCAGGAAAATCGACTCACAGAGCTAGCAGAGAGCTGCAAATTCCACAATCAACTGTATGGAGAGTCCTACGAAAAAGGTTAGTTATGAAACCTGAACGTCAACTACCCGAGGCGATGGATCGGCCGCCAGGCAGCCCGTGACAGAGCACTTCATCACTGGCCTCCAAGAAGCCCTGATCTTACCCTCTGCGATTTTTTCTTATAGGGGTATGTTAAGGATATGGTGTTTCGGCCACCTCTCCCAGCCACCATTGATGATTTGAAACGAGAAATAACAGCAGCTATCCAAACTGTTACGCCTGATATGCTACAGAGAGTGTGGAACGAGTTGGAGTATCCGGTTGATATTGCTCGTGTGTCTGGAGGGGGCCATATTGAACATCTCTGAACTTGTTTTTGAGTGAAAAAAACCTTTTTAAATACTCTTTGTAATGATGTATAACAGAAGGTTATATTATGTTTCTTTCATTAAATACACATTTTTAAAGTTATGGTATTCTTTTTGAATCACCCTGTATTATTCCCAACAAATTTATAACACTGACGAGGCTGGCCTTAATTTTAGGGCATTGCCAACAAAAAGCCTGGCATCAAAAGCAAAGATCATGCTCCTGGTTTTAAAATGTGCAAATATCGTGTGACTTTATTAGCGGGCTGCTGGTTATCACAAGCTGCCTTTAATGTTGGTCAGCAAATCTGCTAGGCCCAGATCTTTTAAAAACTGGAACATACAAATATCGTGTGACTTTATTAGCGGGCTGCTGGTAATCACAAGCTGCATTTAATGTTGACTGGCAGATCTGCTAGGCCCAGAGCTTTTAAAAACTGCAAAACGAAGTCCCTGCCCGTACATTATCGCAACCAGAAAAAAAGCTTGGATGGATGGTAAGCTGTTCAAAGAATGTTTTCACGGCCAGTTTGTTCCCTCTGTTCGACGCTTTCCTAAGGAAAATCATTTGTCTCCCCGTGCAATCCTTTTGATTGATAGCGCGCCATCTCACCCCAGCACTGAGGAATTATGTGATGGAGAAATGGTGGCGAAGTTTTTGCTGCCGAATGTTACACCACTTCTACAGCCGATGGACCAGGGCGTACTGCAAACATTAAAACTGATTTACAGAAAACAGTTTTTAAGAATTCTGATCCAAGATGATAGCAATCATTTAGTGGACAAAATAAAAAAGACGAATGTGAAGTGTGTTGTTTATTCGACGCAGAGTAAGGTCAGAATATTTCAGAAAATACTCTGAGAAAATCGTGGAGAAAACTGTTGACATCTCTTGAATTTCAGAACAGCCTAGTTGAAAATGAAGAGGAAAATCTACTACAAATGATACAGACAATCCCTGGATGTGAAGAAGCTAATGAAGGAGACGTAGATGAGTGGATGGCAGCGGATGGGGCATGTGTGGAGAACCTTACTGACGCTCATTTAGTTGCTGCTGTGACTCAAGAGAAGGAAGAAGTGGACTGCTTTGACGGAAGTGACAATGAGCCTGAAAGCGACAAAGGAGAGCTGGTGCCACACAGTGACGCAGCAGAAGCCCTCGACCTCGTGCTACGTTATTTGGAGCAACAGACCACTGCTACACCTGCTGATTTGACGTTTATGAGACGATGGCGCAACTATGCATCATATAACAGACTGTCTTCATTACACCAAAAAACAATGACTGAGTTTTTGTCGTCTAAAAAGTAGGGATAACATGTCCGCTGTATTTTAGTAAGTTTGACAGCTTTTCTTTCATTGTTATGCATTGTTTAAACGTAATGTTTTCTTGCCAATTTTTCTAATACATGTTTTCTGTACTGCGTAAATTAAAACAGTGTGCATGTACAGCAGTTTACCGCACAGTTTTCCATACTTAGACTAACATTTTTCATGTTCGGATTAACCGAACGTTCGGATTACCGGGGTTTGGATTAGCGGGACTCTGCTGTATTTCTTACGACAGACAGGGGGTAGATATAATGCTTCGTTTACGTGAACGACACCTGCTGTAAGCTGATGTTTAAAACTATGGGATTCGATCTAACGAGTGCTAAAAGATCCCAAATGTGAAAGAAAATCAAATAAAAATATTTTAACTTTTATAAAATATGGAATTTGCTGTGCATTCAGCATACACGTTCCCTGTCAAAGAAAAATTATTGAGAGACAATACATTACATTGTAGACTATTGCCCATTAAAGACGTGTTGTGACATGAAGTCTTACGAACTCTACATTGCGTTATTTGAGTTTTACCGTGAGCTCTAGTGAAGATGCTACACCAAACGTCATTTCTGAATAATAAACGAAGGTTATTTTATCACGAAGGTGATAAATGCGTCGACTGCAGCGTATCGCAGCTGTACTAATAGCAGGAATACAGCTGCAAATGAAAGAAAATTAAGTTTGGTCCTTTTCATGGAGCAATGCAATGAGAATAAAAGTCCATTACTTTAAAATCTAGGCGATGCGTTCAAGAAAAAAGAGCTATAAAAAGGCATAGGAAGAAATTTCCTCTCGCGCGAAAGTGAAATCACTCGCAAGAGATTGGTAAGAAAATATGAACACCTTTAATGAAATATACGAATTCCAAAACTGACTCGGGGTTTAACTGTAATGATTTTTGTAATTACAAAAGTCATTTCAATAGACCCGAAGTCAGCTTTGGAGTCCCTGTACTTGATTAAAGGTATCTATAGTCCCTCATATTTTCTTAGCAAGCTCTTGTGCAGTGATTTTACTTTCGCGGATGAGGAAAATTCTTCCGACGATAGTCACGATGTTGTTCACCCTCTTTCTTGACCTTGTAGTCTCTATTTTAAAGTAATGAATTTTTCTTCTCGGCCTTGCTTCATGAAAAGGACAAGACTTAATTTGACGCCTCTACGATAAAATAACTTTTGTTTATTATTCAGAAACGACTTTTAGTGTAGCATCTTCACTAATGATCACGGAATCAAAATAACGCAACAATGAATGAGAACCTAGCAAATCTATAAGCTAGCATATTCATTTACCTTGCAGAATAAGAAATGGTTTTAACTCTGGTCTGAAAGCCTTTTCCATTTTCAAGCTCTTTAAGTACGTTGGCAGGGCATTATAAAGAATGGCATCAAAGTGAAGCTCATGTCTTTGAGTGTGGGATGTTCTAACACCTCCTATATGGATGAACCCACAGTTGCTTGTATTATAAATGTGGTAATCGGAGTTGATTAGCAGGTCACCAAGTCTAGCTCTTATCACCAATATGTAATTGTATATGTACAAGGAAGGAATAGTAGGCAGACACAGGTTTTCAAATAGGGAGCATACACAGGTTCTTAAATAGGGGTTTGCATGAGCCCTAGCCGAGCTGTGTAACAAGATTGGAATAGCTCTTCCCTGTAATGTAAAAATTTCATTTAATCGCCAATTAATTTTACCCCGAAAACTATTCCACAAGCTACAAGAGACTGGAAGTAAACAAATACAGCCATTCTAGCATCATCTGGGGAGAAAACTTTAGAAATAATTCCCAGACCAAAGCATGCAGAACAAAGTTTCTGGGAAAGGTTAGTTACATGGTCTTTCCAATTTAAGTCTTGGTCAGCATACATTCCTAAAAGTTTTGAGCATCGTACCCTGCTAGACATTGCGAGGGTCAGTGTAGCGAAATGGAAAGAAGACAATGATTTCTGTTAAGAAAGATGTAGGGTAATATCAACAGCAGCAGAAAATTGTGTAACGGGATTA
Organism: Schistocerca nitens; assembly: GCF_023898315.1. Classification (NCBI taxonomy): domain Eukaryota; kingdom Metazoa; phylum Arthropoda; class Insecta; order Orthoptera; family Acrididae; genus Schistocerca; species Schistocerca nitens. The sequence goes on from NC_064614.1 coordinate 436,061,127, forward strand.
GGATTCATCATGAATAGGGAGGTAGGGCAGAGAGTGTGAACAGTCCAGTGAGAGGGTTGTTCTTATCAGAATTGACAGCAAACCGACGCCGTCGACGATAGTTCGCGTATATGTACCGGCGTCGCAAGTGAAAGAGGAAGAGATAGAGAAAGCATATGAGGATATTGAACGGGTAATTCAGTACGTAAAGGGAGATGAAAATATAATAGTCATGGGGAACTGGAATGCGTTTGTAGGAGAAGAAAGGTTGCGGGAGAGTATGGGCTTGGTATTAGGAATGAGAGAGGTGAAATACACTCCTGGAAATGGAAAAAAGAACACATTGATACCGGTGTGTCAGACCCACCATACTTGCTCCGGACACTGCGAGAGGGCTGTACAAGCAATGATCACACGCACGGCACAGCGGACACACCAGGACCCGCGGTGTTGGCCGTCGAATGGCGCTAGCTGCGCAGCATTTGTGCACCGCCGCCGTCAGTGTCAGCCAGTTTGCCGTGGCATACGGAGCTCCATCACAGTCTTTAACACTGGTAGCATGCCGCGACAGCGTGGACGTGAACCGTATGTGCAGTTGACGGACTTTGAGCGAGGGCGTATAGTGGGCATGCGGGAGGCCGGGTGGACGTACCGCCGCATTGCTCAACACGTGGGGCGTGAGGTCTCCACAGTACATCGATGTTGTCGCCAGTGGTCGGCGGAAGGTGCACGTGCCCGTCGACCTGGGACCGGACCGCAGCGACGCACGGATGCACGCCAAGACCGTAGGATCCTACGCAGTGCCGTAGGGGACCGCACCGCCACTTCCCAGCAAATTAGGTACACTGTTGCTCCTGGGGTATCGGCGAGGACCATTCGCAACCGTCTCCATGAAGCTGGGCTACGGTCCCGCACACCGTTAGGCCGTCTTCCGCTCACGCCCCAACATCGTGCATCCCGCCTCCAGTGGTGTCGCGATAGGCGTGAATGGAGGGACGAATGGAGACGTGTCGTCTTCAGCGATGAGAGTCGCTTCTGCCTTGGTGCCAATGATGGTCGTATGCGTGTTTGGCGCCGTGCAGGTGAGCGCCACAATCGGGACTGCATACGACCGAGGCACACAGGGCCAACACCCGGCATCATGGTGTGGGGAGCGATCTCCTACACTGGCCGTACACCACTGGTGATCGTCGAGGGGACACTGAATAGTGCACGGTACATCCAAACCGTCATCGAACCCATCGTTCTACCATTCCTAGACCGGCAAGGGAACTTGCTGTTCCAACAGGACAATGCACGTCCGCATGTATCCCGTGCCACCCAACGTGCTCTAGAAGGTGTAAGTCAACTACCCTGGCCAGCAAGATCTCCGGATCTGTCCCCCATTGAGCATGTTTGGGACTGGATGAAGCGTCGTCTCACGCGGTCTGCGCGTCCAGCACGAACGCTAGTCCAACTGAGGCGCCAGGTGGAAATGGCATGGCAAGCCGTTCCACAGGACTACATCCAGCATCTCTACGATCGTCTCCATGGGAGAATAGCAGCCTGCATTGCTGCGAAAGGTGGATATACACTGTACTAGTGCCGACTTGGTGCATGCTCTGTTGCCTGTGTCTATGTGCCTGTGGTTCTGTCAGTGTGATCATGTGATGTATCTGACCCCAGGAATGTGTCAATAAAGTTTCCCCTTCCTGGGACAATGAATTCACGGTGTTCTTATTTCAATTTCCAGGAGTGTATTAATCGAATTTTGCAATAAATTTCAGCTAGTAATATGAACACTCTGTTCAAGAATCACATGAGAAGGAGGTATACTTGGAAAAGGCCGGGTGATACGGGAAGATTTCAGTTAGATTACATCATGGTCAGACAGAGATTCCGAAATCAGATACTGGATTGTAATGCATACGCAGGAGCAGATCACAATTTACTAGTGACGAAGAGCACTTGCAATATGTACAAGAGCCGAAAGAGAGCAGTAAGAGTGGAAGACCAAGAACGAACTGCTCGGATTATAAAGGGTGTAAGGCAGGGATGTAATCTTTCGTCCCTTCTCTTCAGTCAGAATATCAAAGAAGCAATGACGGAAATAAAGAAAGGTTAAAGAGTGGAATTAAAATTCAAGGTGAAAGGATATCAGTAATAGGTTCGCTGATGATATTGCTGTCCAGAGGGAAAGTGAAGAAGAATTACAGGATCTGCTGAACGGAATGAACAGTCCAATGAGTACAGAATACGGAATGAAAGCAAATCGAAGAACGATAAAAGTAATGAGAGTTAGCAGAAATGAGAACAGTGAGAGACTTAACATCAGGATTGGTGATCACGAAGTAGATGAAGTTAAGGAATTTTGTTACTTAGGCACCAAAATAACCCATGATAGACGGAGCAAGGAGGACATCACAAGCAGAGTAGTACTGGCAAAAAGGGCATTCCTGGTCAAGAGAAGTCTACTAGTGTCAGACATAGGCCTTAATTTGAGGAAGAAATTTCTGAGAACGTATCATTGGAGCACAGCTTGTATGGTAGCGAAACATGGACCATGGGAATACCGGAACACAAGAGAATCGGTGCTACAGAAGAATGTTGAAAATTAGACTGAGTGATTAGGTAAGAAATGAGGAGGTTCTCTGAAGAATCGGTGAGGAGAGGAATATACCGAAAACACTTACGCCGGCCTCTGTGGCCGAGCGGCTCTAGGCGCTTCAGTCCGAAACCACGCGGCTACTACGGTCGCAGGTTCGAATCCTGCCTCGGACATGGATGTGTGTGATGTCCTTAGATTAGTTAGGTTTAAGTAGTTCTAAGTCTAGGGGACTGATGACCTCACATGTTAAGTCCCATAGTGCTTAGAGCCATTTGAACCAGGATTCGAACCTGCGGTCGTAGCGGTCGCGCGGTTCCAGACTGTAGCGCCTAGAACCGCTCGGCCACCCCCGCCGGCACAGAGATTGCAACACATCTCAGCTGAGGACGTGAGTGTAAGCGCATTTAGGGCCAACCTGTTGACATTGAACCATGAATGCACGGACTTAAGGACTTTATCAGTTGTAGTGGACAGAGATTCCTTAACTCTAGCAGTATTACATTTGAAGCATACCGCATCTCAGAATTCCGTGCAAGGCGCGGAATGTCCTGACAATTTGTATGTTGTACGCTTGACCGGTAATAAACATGGTATGGCTCCGTTCCCTTATTCAATTGCGTATCTATCGAACCGGGGTTCTTATACTCTCTGTTCTCGGAGTCACATTCACTGTACATGCTGCTCACGCACTTTTACATTTCTTCGACGTACGTCCCGACATTCCACAATCATAACATTTCATAGGTTCATTACTAAGCTTATCATGAACTGCTAAGCGATTTAGGTGAAAGTTGGAAGTTACTCTTAAGGTTTTTTTCTTTTTGTGGGACACAATGGCACTTCCTTCTGCAGACATGATATCTATCGCCTCTGACATGGTGATATCCTCTCCTCTGGACCTGACTATGGTTTTTGTATGCTCATGATGTAATCCCTGTATGAATACAGCTTGAACCAGCTTCTCAGTCAACATATTGCTCGACTGTAAACCAGAAGCATCTAGAACTCTTTGAGTAGCTTCCTTGAGCTGATATTCCAATTGCCAAGTGATCCACCTTCTAACCCCATTGTACCGTAGTTTCCGATTTTCCCTGCTAACTAGCAAACATATGGTAGGCGTAATAATCAATTGTCCACCTTCTTTGATAACTCTCAGTGATATTGTACGGACTAGACCAGGTAGAGTCCTGTCCCTAAACAATATTTTTCCTTTGACGGTGCCTACGATTCTCGCTTTTACAAATTTTGACAGTAAATCACGCAAATTGGAATCGAGAACTTCAACTATGCTTCACAGTTATCCAGGAACACACTAAAGCGACCTCGTCTACCGTCATAATTCTGCGGTAATGGCTTCAAAGCACCAGGTAAACTTACACACTGCGTGTGGAAGGCTGACTGCGTGGTTACCTTGTGCCATTTTCACACTTGCTCTCTCACTGACTGGTAATGTCGGTCGGCTGCTTTTCCTGCTGCTCCCCGCCACACAGTGTTGCTGCAAAGACTGCCCTGGTGTGGCACCTCAGTCATTCGGCCATGCAAGCGCCCTGACGAAGTTCAGCCCTCCTTCTCAGGTCTAGTTCTCAAAGGCGTTATCTATGTCGGACTTCGCGCTGAATTTTCACGAAAATCTCTTGCTCTGCCTATTCCACTAAATCATAGGCTGCAACTGACTGTAACTGCGGGTCGTTGTATATTAATAGAATCAACTCTATGACCAATCTACTGCATCTGTCATAATGGAGATAGGTAATTAATTGCCTCAAAACCCCACAACTGGCACCAAAATTGGGTATCCTATGTCGTGTCCTGTAGAGGGAGCTGGAAACAGGGCGGTTACCTGCGATTGTGGATCCGCCTGCTGTACTCCTGGATCCCTCAGAAGTTGCTAAAATTCTGAAAAAGGAAACAAAGCAACTACTGATGGAATGGTTCAAAAGGCTCTAAGCATTATGGGACTTAATGTCCGAGGTCATCAGTCCCTTAGACTTAGAACTACTTAAATCTAACTAACCTAAGGACATCACACACATCCATGCCCGAGGCAAGATTAGAACCTGCAGCGGTTCCGGACTGAGGCGCCTAGAACCGCTCGTCCACAGTGGCCGGCTACTGATGGAGAATCAAATTTTCACTCTGTAGCGGAGTGTCCACTGATGTGGAACTTCGTGACAGATTAAAGCAGTGTACCGGACCAAGACTCGAACTCGCGACCATTGCTTTTATGGGCAACTGCTCTACCAACTGAACTATCAAAGCACGACTCTCGACCGCTCCTCAAAGCTTTACTTCTGCCACTACCCCGTTTCCTAAATCCAAACTTCACAGAAGTTCTGCAAAGATTGTGGGACTAGCACTCCTGGAAGAAAGGATAGTGCAGAAAAATGGCTTAGCCATAGCCAGTGGGATGTTTCCAGAACGAAATTTTTACTGTGAAGTGGAGCGTGCGCTAATATGAAACTTCCTTGCAGATTAAAACTGTGTGCCAGGCCGAGACTCGAACTAGGGACTTTTACCTTTCGCTGGCAAGTGCTCTACCAACTAAGCTACCCGATCACGATTCACGACCCCTCCTCACAGCTTTATTTTCGCCAGACCGCGTCCCCTACCCTTCCAAACTTCACAGAAGTTCTCCTGCAAAACTTACGAGACTTGCACTTCTGGAGGAAAGAATATTGCGAAGATATGACTTACGCACAGCCCGGGGAAGTTTCTAGTACGAAATTCACTCACGATTAAAACTGTATGCCATACCGAAACTCGAACTCAGTTGGTAGAGCACTTGCGCACGAAAGGCAAAGGTCCCGAGTTCGAGCCTCAATCCGGCACACAGTTTTAATCTGCCAGGGAGTTTCAACTACCGACAGGTTTGTCAATTAAGGAACTCAGCATGTTACATTCAGGGGATGGACATAAACGCTTGGACAAGGTGAAATGTTATAGAAAGAACATCCGAGGCACTCTACTGAACTGCGTCTATCATCTACTTCTACCTGATGGTACAGAGCGACACATAGGCTACGCTCCAATACTCTGAACACTGAACAGATCAACAAGAACAATCATTCCACCGCGGCCGCATCAACACCCAGTGTAAAACTTATTGTGCCATGCACTTCTTGCATCGCATTCCAAACACTTGTTTCTCCTCGACAATATTCCACTGCACTCTCCCGTCACCTGTAAGTTGTCCTTTGATCCCAAATTGTAGTTGGACCTTGTGCTTTCCGCTTTGTTACTGTGTGTACATGAGCGGTGGCTGCTGGTGTCCAGCAAGCACCACGCGGATAGCATAAGACTAATATTTGCCAGTACTCTGAACACATCCGCTGTCTCTAGAGCCGCCTGCCCCGCCGCACAGCGGGCCAACTCGGATCAAAACCTGTGTAAAACAGAAAAATGGATTTAATATAGACTTATATGAATATATATGAATGTACAAAACTGTGTTCTTTTCTTGATTCTGTGGTCTCTGATTAGGAATCCGATGTCGGAATTACAAATTCAAAATGGTGCATACAAATTGGCGGGTCGAAAATTAGAAATTTATCTGATTCCATTAAAACTTCGGATATAAAGTACTGTGGGGTCGCTGATAACGAATTAGAAGTCGAAATTACCATATTGAGACGTTTTATGCGGTATTTTACATTTTTAAATCGAAAAAATAGTCAACATTCGTCGCTTGTGTCATTACTGCGTGCAGAAGGGTTGCTATCGAATTGTCCACTGTGAGATGGTTCGAAAAGCAGATCTTTTACATCGGGTGGTATCTGCCTGTCTTCTGTCATCTGGACTCTCGAGATGAATAGTTCCGAAAATGCCGGAAGCCGATGGAATATGACATGCATCGTTCTCTCACGGGAATATTTGTGAGTAAAATATTCTCAGTAACGCTGGGTACCCTTATTCAGAGCTTCCTACACATATTCATATACAAATGAAAGATGTTAGCTGCTAGTCGGCATTGTTTTGAATCAATAGGGTGAGTTGAAAATTTGTGTCGCACCAGGATTCGAACTCATGCGTCCTGCATACTAGGCAGATACGCTAACCACTACGCCGTCTGGACACAGTAGTTACAGCAACTGCATTGGGCTTTACTGCAGAATACGAAGGTCATTCAATAATTAAAGAGACAATTTGGTCTGGAGAAAAAGACGTTCATTTTTACAAAACAATACTTTTTCTGATTTTCAACATAATCCCCATGATCAGTTAAGCACTTGTTCCAATGAGAATGACGGAGTAGGGAAGCAATGCACATACTCATCTGCACCAGTTCGTCTACTGAGACAGAAATGAGGTTTTTCCAGAATTTTTGCAAACTTCCCTGATATTTCCCTGACACATCTGAAATTCCCTGATTTCCAGAACTTGTGGCAACCCTGACTTAATGACGAATAAATCATTAAATCATCACATGGGTGCAGTGAGACTCTCTAGAACCTGCACGAGTGAAGTGTTGACAATCAGGTAAACCCTGGTTGATGATATGAGTAACTTCATGTAGAATTAGTTTTATTCTCCTTTGTGAATAGTAAGTATTTCTTATCAATATATAGTCACTTATATTGAACTTCGTAGAAGTTGTATGCTCCCTAGCTACATACAGTGTATGTAAATGGGTCTGTTAATTTTTCTGATTGGTACAGAATCTTGAGATGAAGCGCAGATGTGACCAACGGGATGTGGAAACCTGTCCTTGCCTATAAGGTGAAGTGTAGAATTATACGAGGGTCATTCAATAATTAAAGTGACAAACTGGTCCGAAGAAAAAAAGCGTTTATTTTCACAAAGCAATACTTTTTCTACTTTTCAGCAGAATCTCCTTGAACATTTATGCACTTGTTCCAACGGGCAACAAGCTTTTTTATTCCGGCTGCAAAAAAATTCTTCATCTTAATGTTTGAACCAATTTCCCACTAACTTTTTCATGTCCTCGTTGTCCTGGAACGTCTTCCCACGTAATACCTCCTTCAGTGCACCAAACAAATGGAAATCACTAGATGCTAAATCAGGACTGTAAGGGGGCTGAGGCAGTACTTTCCAGCCCACTTTGTCGATGGCTTCACGGGTTAGTTGAGCAATATGAGGATGTGCGTTGTCTTGCTGGAGAATCACGCCCCTCCTCAGAGATCCATGACGTCTCTCCCTCTCTCTCATGACTGGCTTCACCTTGTTTAAAGCAAATCCGAGTTGTACTGGCTGTTCATTGTACGCTGCTCTTCGAGATAATCACAAAAAAATGGACCTTCAGCATCCCAAAACACCGTCAACATGACTTTTCCTGCGGATGCATGGGTTTTGAATGTTTTCTTCACAGATGAGTTGGTGTGCTTCCATTCCATGCTTTGTCTTTTGGTTTCTGGCTCGCAATAGTGAAACCAAGTTTTGTTGAGGAAGTACTCACCCTCTCTTTCATAACGTTCCTTTAGCTCTGTGCACTCTCAACCTTGTTTCTTCGTGTAGCCGCCTCAACTCCTCTGGGATCCATCTTGCACTTGTTTTGCGGTACTTCAGCTCGTGACAGGTAATGTTATGAACTGTACCAGTACTAATTTGAACCTTATCAACTATCATTTCCACAGTCACACGGCGGTCGGCACGAGTAATGTCATCAATTCCACTTTCAAGTGAGGGAGTTGAAGGTGCAACTGACCGGTCAGAACGGTGTTCGTCAGTCACCGAGTAGCGACCATTTTTGAACTGCTCTACCCATTTGTAAAAATTTGCACGATTCATACAACTTTTACCATAAACTTTACACATTCTATAGTATATATTCACTAGTTTCTCGCTTTCAGCAAGTAAAAAACGAATAACAGAATGTTGTTCAACTAATGTGGACATTTCAAGCGGACTCGCCCTCTTGAATTGTATTTTTGAGGTTATAAACAAAATAATGTTGATACATCAGCTGATCAGGTCTCATCCCAGTGATGCCAACTTAAAGCCATTAAAGTACCAAACTTGTCCTACTAATACTTTTTTCCCCAGACCAAGTTTTCTCCTTAATTATTGAATGACCCCTCATTATGAGTCCAGTGAAGTTGGCACACGACTTTCGAAAAAACATACATTGTTTCAAAGTTCTTGATAGATATGTTTTAGTTCTGGAGTGCTCTGTAGAAAGTATTAATAGTTATGTAATATTTCGCGAAAAAAAAAATTATTCAGGTTAATTTTAATTTTGTGAAAAAAAAATTCTCAAATATTTGCGAAAAAGATTATGACCACAATTCATAATAACTCCCCAAAAATTGCTAGAAAACCCTAATGACATTTTTTTGTGGAGGTAATAGTTTGTGGTATAACTGCAATCCGCCTCGATAGATGAGTGGTCTCTCCGGCACGCATCTCTGCGTGTTCGGTCAGAGGGATAGCGCCCTCTGTAATAAGAAAACTGAGTGAATGGATCAACGATGAACTTGAACAAGCATCATGGGACGTCCGCCCCGAACAAATACAACGACCAATAACGAACAAAATGAGATTTGTTAAGAAAAAGAATGGTCAGCGCGGCCGATTGCTCTGCAAAGAGGCCCGGGTTAGATTCCCGGCTGGGTTGAAGATTTTCTCCGCGCAGGGACTGGATGTTATTTTTTCTTCATCATTATCGTATCACCCTCATAGACGCACAAGTCGCCGAAGTGGCGCCAACTCAAAAGACTTGCACCAGACGAACGGTCTACCCGACGGGACGCCATAGCCACACACATTTCATGTCATATAACTGCAAAGACAAGGGTCCCATTTTTGCTGTGTAGCACTGCCTCACAATAGAAAAATGGTCATCCACTAAAAAAGTGCAAATATGTGCATGCAAATACATTTGAAGGCGTTAACTGTATATTAAGGTCGTGGGAGAACCATTTACGAAAGTGGGGCCGAGCAGAGGGATTTTGTAGGATTTCGGATAACATATCTGAAAAATGCGTCGTCGTCCGAGTCACTGTCTACTGTCAACTGTCACGCCACGTGCCATGTCAACTTGAGGCTGGAATGGCACCGCAGCACTGGGCAACTGTACACCAGTGCAATGTACACAAGATGTCGCGAACTGAAGTCAGAACACGCACCTATTTTTTTCTGCTCTGTCAAGGCTTTGAAGCTAGGTGGCCCAATGTGCGCCGGTGTTACAGACTACACATCCCCGTCCTGTCATAAGCCACAGCTCCAGTGCTTTTGGCTTAAATTCTCAGAAAATACCCTTAAGCTATTTTGCCTATACATGACACGTCACATTCGAAAGAACAGCAAAATATTTGTAAGAATCAAAATTACAAAAAAAAATTACTACTCGTTTCACTATCAAGCATTTGAGCTATGCCCTTACATTCATGTCTAATTTCATCCTCGAAAAACGTGACACTAGAAAAATTGCCAAATAATTGCCAGAAACAATATTATAATTACAATCGTTGTTAGTTTTATTCGCAACAATGTAAGCTTTGCTCTTAGGTTCTTCTATGGCTCCTGCCCAACATTACCTTCGGAAATCGTGTCACATACGAGAAGAAACAGCCAAACATTTATGAAACCCAAGATTATAAATATGATCGCTACTAGTTTATCTAACAAAAATTTAAGCTGTGCATTTAGATACCTGCCTGACTAAACTCTCGTAAATCACAACATATTTTTAATAAATAGAATAGTTTACACAATTTATACAATTTACTTAGACAATCACAGAAAACTTTTGTAATAGGCAGATTGCATCATTCGCATCGTCAACTCATGACATCACCCAAGACGTCACTGGTAAAAGCGGAAGAGTGAAATCGGACCGTGCGCTCGAACCATGGAGGTAAAAAAAGAAGCGTAGTGGTACTGTACAGGGTGGTCCATTGATCGTGGACGGGCCAAATATCTCACGAAATAAGCGTCAAACGAAAAAACTACAAAGAAAGAAACGCGTCTAGCTTGAGGGGGGAAACCAGATGGTGCTATGGTTGGCCCGCTAGATGGCGCTGCCATAGGTCAAACGGATATCAACTGCGTTTTTTTAAATAGGAACCCCCATTTTTTATTACATATTCGTGTAGTACGTAAAGAAATATGAATGTTTTAGTTGGACCACTTTTTTCGCTAAGTGATAGATGGCGCTGTAATAGTCACAAATATATGGCTCACAATTTTAGACGAGCAGTTGGTAACAGGTAGGTTTTTTAAATTAGAATACAGAACATAGGTACGTTTGAACATTATATTTCGATTGTTCCAATGTGATAAATGTACCTTTGTGAACTGATCATTTCTGAGAACGCATGCTGTTACAGCGTGATTACCTGTAAATACCACATTAATGCAATAAATGCTCAAAATGATGTCCGTCAACCTCAATGCATTTGGCAATACGTGTAACGACATTCCTCTCAACAGCGTGTAGTTCGCCTTCCGTAATTTTCGCGCATGCATTGACAATGCGCTGACGCATGTTGTCAGGCGTTGTCGGTGAATCACGATAGCAAATTTTCTTCAACTTCTTCCACAGAAAAAAATTCGGGAACGTCAGATCCGGTGAACGTGCGGGCCATGGTATGGTGCTTCGACGACCAATCCACCTGTCATGAAATATGCTACTCAATACCGCTTCAACCGCACGCGAGCTATGTGCCGGACATCCATCATGTTGGAAGTACATCGCCATTCTGTCATTCAGTGAAACATCTTGTAGTAACATCGGTAGAACATTACGTAGGAAATCAGCATACATTGCACCATTTAGATTGCCATCGATAAAATGGGGGCCAATTATCCTTCCTCCCATAACGCCACACCATACATTAACCCGCCAAGGTCGCTGATGTTCCACTTGTCGCAGCCATCGTGGATTTTCCGTCGCTCAATAGTGGATATTATGCCGCTGTTGGTGAATGACGCTTCGTCGCTAAATAGAACGCGTGCAAAAAATCTGTCATCGTCCCGTAATTTCTCTTGTGCCCAGTGGCAGAACTGTACACGACGTTCAAAGTCGTCGCCATGCAATTCCCGGTGCATAGAAATATGGTACGGGCGCAATCGATGTTGATGTAGCATTCTCAACACCGACGTTTTTGAGATTCCCGATTCTCGCGCATTTTGTCTGCCACTGCTGTGCGGATTAGCCGCGACAGCAGCTAAAAGACCTACTTGGGCATCATCATTTGTTGCAGGTCGTGGTTGACGTTTCACATGTGGCTGAACACTTCCTGTTTCCTTAAATAACGTAACTATCCAGCGAACGGTCCGGACACTTGGAGGATGTCGTCCAGGATACCGAGCAGCATACATAGCATACGCCCGTTGGGCATTTTGATCACAATAGCCATACATCAACACGGTATCGACATTTTCAGCAATTGGTAAACGGTCCATTGTGACAGGGGTAATGTATCACGAAGCAAATACCGTCCGCACTGGCGGAATGTTACGTGATACCACGTACTTATACGTTTGTGGTCCAACTAAAACATTCGTATTTCTTTACGTACTACACGAATATGTAATAAAAAATTGGGGTTCCTATTTAAAAAAAACGCAGTTGATATCCGTTTGACCTATGGCAGCGCTATCTAGCGGGCCAACCATAGCGCCATCTGGTTTCCCTCTTCAAGCTTGACGTGTTTCGTTCTTTGTAGTTTTTTTCGTTTGATGCTTATTTTGTGAGATATTTAGTACAGTCACTATCAATGGGCCACCCTGTAGACACGCTGTACGTCGCTTCGAAGCAAGAGCGGGCGCCATTGTAGGTAGCCCAAAATATTAGCAGACTACTGTTCACGAGTGCTTCTTTTATTCGTTATTTCTGTCACGTGAGCGCAGTAACTGTATTAAACATTAAAATCTATAGAGATTAAATGACTAACACATTGTCAGGAAGGCAATTTCGAACGTTTTTCTGTTCTTGAATACGTGTTTGGCCTAGTAATACGACATACTCAGAGTGACGTCAAGGGGGAAGTGTCATCGAGGTGAACTATGGGGGGTATGAATGCGGTGAACCTAATGTTTTGGGCTAGTTAAGATGGCGGGCATTGGTTTCAAGTTTGTGACGTAATGCCACCTCCCATCTTTTTTACCGCCACGGCTTGACCCGATAGCTGCAAAAATAACTGAATCCTCAATGTGCAAAATGCTGTGTAAACGAAAATTCTGGTAAATATATGCAAGCACCAGCTGCAACCGAAACTAACAGTTGAGGCCATGATTCAGTGCAGAGAAAACATGATTCTGTGACAGCTACAAAATAACAAGAACTGCTAAATAATGCATACCTTTGATCTCTCAGAAAAAATTAATATAAATGAACAACTGCATACAAAAAATCGGACCTTCTGGTTCGAATTTTCGTGACATGAACATCCCGCATGTATCAACTAATCGGCAACGTGAACCAACCTGCAGTTAAAAACATGTGTGCTTGGGCGGCAGTCTTGTGCAGCTTTGTATCGTATACGAGGTTTTACAAGCGGTCCGCTGTCACCTGCTACACGTCGGCAGGCGCCAATAAATGAAGTGCCAGTATAGAACAAGAACGTACAGTATTCCTCTCCTTAGCTGCTCATGACGCTCCATCATCACCGTCATTTTCCAACTCGAGTTTCCCGGGTCTCGTGTACAAGTGCTCGCTATCTACTTCTGTCTTCATATATCCTCTGTTCTAGGATAACTTCCCATTTCTCCTCCACATCTGATCTGACAGTCTCCATCCAGCGTTTTCTTGGTCTTCCCCGTGGTCCTCGTCCTACGAGGTTCAGGTTCAAATACTTTTTGGCAGGTCTTTCGCTGTTCATTCTCATTATGTGCCCATACCACTGAAGCCTGCATCTATTTATAACACTGTTAACAGAAACCTTAACACTAGCTACTTTTCTATTCACCTTATCCCTAATTTTGTCCGCTAGTCGTTTGATACATAGTTCTAATGAATCTCATTTCTGTTGCCTGAATTATGCTGATGTCTTTGTATAGTAGGATAATATTTCTAAACCATATGTAAGGATTGGTACAAAATGGCTGGTGTACATGGTCGCTTTTGCTTTTCGTGGCTTTTTATCGTCAAAGAGAAGATTTCTGATTTGGCTGTAAAAATTGGATGCTTTCAGTGTTCTGCTGAGTACTTCCTGCTTAATGGTGTTGTCTTTCGAGATCATGCATCCTAGGTACTTGAAAAGGCAAACAGATTCTACTTTGACTCCTTCCAGAAATATACACTGAAGCGCCAAAGAAACTGGTATAGGAAATACAGAGACATGTAAACAGGCAGAATACGGCGCTGCGGTCGGCAACGCCTACGTAAGACAACAAGTGTCTGGTGCAGTTGTTAGATCGGCTACTGCTCCTACAATGGCAGGTTATCGAGATTTAAGAGAGTATGGGACACAGCATCTCCGAGACAGCAATGAAGTGGGAATTTTCCCGTACGACCATTTTATGAGGGTACCGTGAACACCAGGAAACATCAAGTCTCCGACATCGCTGCGGCCGGAAAAAGATCCTGCAAGAATGGGACCAACGGCAATTGAAGAGAATCGTTCAACGTGACAAAAGTGCAGCCATTCCGCAAATTATTGCAGATTTCAATGCTGGAGGGCTTTCGGAGCCGAAGGCCCACTCGTCTATCCTTGATGACTGCACGACACAAAGCTTTACGCGCTCGCCCGGGCCCGTTGACACCGACATTTTATTGTTGATGACTGGAAACATATTGCCCGGTCGGACGAGACTCGTTTCAAATTGTATCGAGCGGGCGGACGTGTACAAGTATGGATACAACCTCATGAATCCAGGGACCCTACATGTCAGCAGAGGACTGTACAAGCTGGTGGAGGCCCTGTAATAGCACGGGGCGTGTGTAGTTACAGTGATATGGGACCCCTGATACGACTCTGAAAGGTGACACGTATGTGAGCATCCTGTCTGATCACCTGCATCCATTCATTTCCATTGTGCATTCCGACGGACTTGGACAATTCCAGCAGGACAACGCGCCACCCCACACGTCCAGAATTGCTACAGAGTGTTTCCAAGTACACTCTTCTGTATTTAAACACTTCCGCTGGCTACCAAACTCCCCAGACATGAACATTATTGAGCATATCTGGGATGCCTTGCAACGTGCTGTTCAGAAGAGATCTCCACCCCCTCGTACTCTTACGTATTTATGGACAGTCCTGCAGGATTCATGGCGTCAATTCCCTCCAGCCCTACTTCAGACGTTAGTCGAGTCCATGCCACGCCATGTTGCGGCACTGCGTGCTCGCGGAGGCGCTACACGATATTAGGCAGGTGTACCAGTTTCTTTGGCTCTTCAGTGTATTTGATGCTGTTCCTTGCCTGTCGATGGTCTTTTCGACTGTCTTTATTTACTTTTAGTCCGAAATTTTTGAGTGTGTTGATTCAATCATTAAGTTTCTTCTGTGCTTCAGCTTCTGTCTCTCCCCATACTATCAAATTATCAACAAAAACCAGGGCGTTTGGTTCACTGTCTGTTTTATTGATAGGTTTTATGATATTGTCCATTACTATTACAAACAGAAGTGGCGATAGGGCACTTTCTTGTAGGACACCTCTCTTTGTTTCAAACCATTATGTTGTCCATTACCTATCTAGACACAGCTATAACAATTTTGGTATAGCGTATTGATTATATTAGTTAGGTACTTTGGTAAGTTTAGGTCTTCTAAACATTTCCATATCTTGTTTCCAGGAACACTGTCATACGCTTTTTCAGTGTCTACAAATACAACCACAAGATTTCTTCCATATGCGTAGTATTTTTCTGTCAGCATTCTTACTGCAAAAATAAGGTCCGTAGTACCTCGGTCTTTCCTGAATCCAAGTTTCTCTTCCTAATCCAAGGTTGTACTATCTTTCTAAGCCTCATTTCTATGATCTTTTCTGATATCTTCAGGGTGTGTGGCAGCAGCGTAATGCCTCCGCAATTTCCACATTTTCGTCGATTGCCCTTTTTGAACAGAGGGGTGATGATTCCATTACTCCAATCTTCTGGGATTTTGTTTTCGTCCCAAATCACTGATGACACTCTACAAAGCCAGTTTAAACCTAATATTCCAACTGCCTTTATCATAACTGAGATCATCAAAGCCTGTCGAATTTCCATTCCTCATTCTCTTTAATGGTGTTTCTGCCTCACGCCATGTTAATGGGTGTCCGTTGGTTGGACTTCATTAATGACTTGACAGTCGTTGATGGCTGTGTTGTCCCCATCTCTGTTTAGCAGCATGTTGAAGTGCTTTTTCATTTCATCCCTGATCCCTTCCCCTGTTGGTATTAAGTTACCGTTGTCTGTTACCAGTGCAGGGATATTTACATATTCATTTCGTTTACTCTTTAGTAGTTTGTATTGTAATTTTCTACTGTCCTGGCAGTCTTCCTCTCTCCTTGTAGTAAAGTCCTCCGAGCACTTTTCGTTTTCTTCCTGGATCAGTCTTATTTACAGCTAGTTTCTTTCTCCAGTAATCCTGTGCTAGATGTTCACTTGCTAATTCATTTCGTCTATCATTTTTTTCTGTTTTCCATGGTCTAATTTTCTTTTGAGTACGTTCCTTTCTTTTAGCGCTGTCTTCACCCGATCATTCCACCAAGGTGTTCTCTTCTCTTTTGGTGTGGCACTTGTTCTTTCGCAGATCTCCGTGGCTTCTTTAAAAAGGGTTTCTTTGAATAAAGACCATTCTTCTTCTACTCCCCCTTTCTCAGTTTTGGATAATTTGGCTGTTATTCGCACTTCATAATTCCTTTTCCTTTCTGTGTCCTTCAACAACCACGACTTAATCTTTGGCATTTGTTTAAATTTTGGCACTTGAACATATTTTTGGTCAGCAATTAATAGCAGGTGGTCGCTATCTAGGTACGGACTGGATACTACTTTAACATCTGTAACATACTGACCAGCTTTTCTGTCGATGATGATGAAGCCTATCATAGACTTGAGCTTGCCATCCCAGCTGTACCTGGTTATTTTGTGACTTTCCCTCTTCTGATAACACGTGTTCTGTGTGGTTAAGTTGTTTCGCACACAGAAATCAATTACATTTTCTCCTTTCGGGTTTTTCTTCCCTTAACCATGAGGACCGATGATGTTTTCACATCCTAGTGTTTCTTTACCAGATTGAGTATTCAGATCGCCCATAATGACGGTGTCCTCCTTTCTTATTTGTTCTTTATGTTCATTAAGGAAATGCTCTTTCTCCTCCGCGCTACATCTTGTCTGTGGTGCATATACTTGCAAAACAGTGTGTGTGTTCTACCAGCCCTTTGTCTCTTCCGGGTGACCCTGTCTCTCACGTATTTGACGTCTGCTGTATGTCTTTAACTTTAAGGAGGACGAGGCCAATTCCATTTTTGGAGTCACTATTGTTACCGCTCCAGTACAGAACATATCCATTTCTGGCTCAACTGGCATTGTCCGTAAAACTACATTCCCCGCTGATGCAGCTACTTCCACAGCATTGTCTGTTAATTCGTTGTTTATCCCAGCTGATTTTACTATTTTCTCAGTGCCCTCGTCCGTCGAAGAACCCCACTTCCTTGACATTGTTTTTAGGCGTGATACATGACCTTGCAATTCTTCTCATGTCACCACAGCAAAAACTAATACTATGGCACCAAAGCCAAACCGGCCATGTGGTGCAGCGGTTTGCGACTTTTGGCTAGTGCTGCTGTGGTCCCATGTCCCTTTTCCGGCGACTACATAAATCTTTTGCGCTTATGGAATGGTCTGGAAGGAGTTCACTCTGTGTTTGTGTCGCTAGCTCAGAAGTTACTCGCCTGTAAAAACAGCGAAATTGACTCACAAGTCACCGAAGTATCGTTACATCGACAGACTTCCAGGCAAGGTAACACACAATGTTTATTTATTAGCAGCAAAAGGATCAGCTGTTCTTTTTTTTTGGGTTGGTGAGGGAGAAACTTGCGTATTACGACTAAGGATCTAATTCTTTGCAAAATTCCAACCAGTTCTATAGGATTTAAGATGGGGTCAAGTCTAGATGATACGGCACCAGTAGTTAGAGAATCTTTTTATTACAATATCTTGTCACTGGAATAAAAAAACTGGTTGATACTTTTTAATTAATGCCAGAAGTTCGGATTTATTTTTCTCTACGCGTTTTAACTTCTTTCTGTCTATATCTACATGATAGTCCGAAGGTTTCCTGTTATAGTTGTAGAGGACAAGTGATCACGAAACGGCTTTCTGCATTCTTGTTTGACTCTCTGGCACTCTTGTTTGACAGTACTCGGACCCCGTCACTTTGCAACGTTTATTCAGTGTATTTGAGGGTATGAAAAATTAATAAACTACCGGCCGCTTAAATTCTGGTGTAGCATTTTTTCGTGAAAAAAGTAATGTATTATGCTCTTTTTGCAAGTACGTTCTGTCGTCCTCATATAATGAGATGTGTTTGGTGTTCATAGGGCGCTCAACACATCCATGCCAGAGGCAGGATTCGAACCTGCGACCGTAGCGGTTGCGCGGTTCCAGACTGAAGCGCCTAGAACCGCTTTTTTTCCATTTTGTTCGATACACATCGAACTCCTCTAATCCGACCTTGGGTGGTCCGTCACTCCGGTTAGTCCGACCACGCTCAGGCTCGCGAGCCTGTGACGACTTGTCGCTAACTGGACGCCTGTCGGGCCATTGTTGCGGTGTCTACCGCTGTGCATATTGTTATACTGTACGTTATTGTGCAGTTTTATTCTTTGTTGGGATTAAAAAACGTCTTTGTTTGCTTTATTCTGTGTACTCTACAGTACTTATTACTGTAGATTTATTGTGTGTACAGTTGTCTGTTTTTCAACATGTCTGGATTCAAACGTAAACACGTAACTCTTTCACTAAATGAAAAATTAGCAGTGCTACAAAGACTGGACGAAGGAAAATCGCTCCAAAAAATTGCAAAGGAACTGAATGTAGGTGTTACGACAGTTAAGGATTGGAGGAAGAATCGGAAAGACATTTAATCCTATACAGTTACGATTGATGGTGAAAACACTCTGAAGAATCGTAAAACATTAAAAAAGCCTAAACTTGAGCTGCTTGGTAACGCATTGTGAATGTGGTTTCGTCAAGAAAGAAGGAAAGGAACTCCAATATCCGGCCAATTCTCAAAGAAAAAGCGATGGTTTTGCACAAAAAACTGGAAGCCGAAAGTAAATTTGCTGCCAGTGAAGGCTGGATTGATCGTTGGAAAACTCGTCATGGTGTCCGATTTGTTTCTATTTACGGTGAAAAACTATATGCCGATGCCGCAGCTGCTAAGGAGTTTTCTGTTAAGTTTCAAGAAATTGTAGAAGAAAATGAACTGTTACCCTGCCAAGTGTATAACATCGACGAGACAGGGCTGAAAAATGGTTCAAATGGCTCTGAGCACTATGGGACTTAACTTCTGAGGTCATCAGTCCCCTAGAACTTTGAACTACTTAAGCCTAACTAACCTAAGGACATCACACACATCCATGCCCGAGGCAGGATTCGACCCTGCGACCGTAGTGGCTGCGCGGTTCCAAACTGTAGCGCCTAGAACCGCTCGCCACCCCGGACAGGGCTGAACTTCAAAATGGTGCCAACAAAAACGCTCGCAGCTTCAAATGAATCCGTGGTAGGAACGAAACTTATAAAAAACAGAATAACAGTCATTCCTTGTAGCAACGCAGATGGTACCCACAAGTTCCCCTTGTTCGTCATTGGCAAATCTAAAAAGCCAAGGGCATTCAAAAATATAAACTTATCTTCCTTGCCGGTTTATTACAGCAATAAAAAATCTGCTTAGATGGACTGCAACCTTTTTAAAACCTGGTTTTTCGACGAGTTTGTGCCATCGGTCGAAAAAGACTTGAAGCAAAAAAATCTGCCTGTTCGTGCTCTACTGCTGTTGAATAACGCACCATCACACCACCTGAGGAAGATTTGGTGAAAGGGGACATAAAAGCTCTCTTTCTGCCTCCTAATGTGACCTCACTCATACAACCAATGGATCAGGGCGTTATCGAATGGTTAAAAAAGGTGATATCGTAGAAAGTACATCAGCTCAATCTTGGAAAAATCTGAAGGAGGTCATAACTTATTTGAGGCAATGAAATCCCTGAACGTCAAAGATGCTATTTACACAACCGCTGCAGCATGGGATGAACTGAAACCTGACACACTGCGGAAATCGTGGCGTAAGCTTTGGCCCCAGGTTATGACTGAAAATGAGCATACTGAAGATGAGCAAAACAACGACGCACTGGAAATCGTTAAAGATCTACAAACTCTGGAGCCGAACGTCCCTGCCAATGAAGTTGAAGAGTGGATCAACGAATGTGACAAAGACTGTGACACTTTTGAAGAGCTCAATGACGACCACATTGTTGCCACTATTAGCCAGGAAACTCTGAATGAGGACTCGGACGGCGAGAACGAACCCCCACCCGGATTTCACACAACAATGCAACGAAAGGTTTAAGATATCACCCTTCAATACATCGAGTAGAATCCAACTTCAACTCCAATGGACGTTTTGTGGATAAAAAAAAATGGAGGGACACTGCAGCTAAATCTACACTAAACATCTGCTAAACTTTTTTTCCAAGTAATTTCTTTTCGTTTTTACTGTAAAAACAATGCATACAGTATAATCATTTCTTAGTTTATACATACAGTAGTTTATTTCTTTGTAAAAAATTTCTTTTTTGTATACAGTGCTATAAAAATTTTTTAGTTTACAGTATTTATCGTTTATACTATTTATCGTTTATACCTTATTAAGTACAGTACAGTACCGTAATTTATTTGTCGTTTTTCCTTTTAAAACCAATACATATTATAGTGTGTGTTGACGTTTTTTAGTTAATATATTGTTTCACACTGTGTAATAAACATCTTTTTATATTAATGTAGACGTCTTTTAGCTCTTAAATTGTTTAATTTTTTGTACTAAATGTCTTTTTATATATTTTTTGCAATAAATATTAGAATTTTCGGATAATCCGACCTTTTTTTCTTTCCGACCATGGTCCCAGTCCCGAAGGTGACGGATTTTAGGGGTTCTACTGTAGTTCGTTGCGTTTGGTCTGGGCGGACGTCACAAGACATCCGTTCAAGTTGATCGTTGATTTCTTGACTCAGTTGTTTTATTACAGAGAGAACGCAGTCCTCTGACCTAACACGCTGAGCTACCGTACCGGTTATCCGCTCGGCCGCAACGGACGGCAAGGTTGTCAGCGCCCCACATATAATATATCGTTCATTCTGACATCTTTTAAATATCTAATTTTATAGATAGAACAGCTTTTGTCAGAGTTTCTTTGGTAGTCTGGAAGCCCAGTTCTATGGGACAAAAGCTGCGAAGTTTTTGCAAATATTACCTTTATCGTCAATTAAATGTTTACCGTGTACATTTTACTAAACTTGCTTTGGGGCAGATACCTGGATCACGGTACACTTGGCAGCGTGCCCCTCCTTCAATAATTTGCACCCAAATGACGTAACGAACTGCTGACGGTCGACATTTGCTTGCACCTTCCATTACATTCTCTATCGACACCATCACATCTTCCTCGGTCTCATCATCAGCACAATTTATGGCGCTAGGAGCTAGCTGTCGCGGCTTCCCGCGAAGATAATTTTCGCGATAGGTTTTTGTCATCACGTTGCAGGCTCGCACTGCGAGGTAACAACGTGCGCTACTTTGAACTGGTACGTAACTGCATCTACTCACGTGAACAATTTATTTCCTGCTGCAGCTGTATTAGCAATTTATCATGTTGTTAATTCGTGTAAGAATATGTTATTAGGTTTCCTTGTGTGAAAGCCACAAATCACCAAAATAAAAGAAGCGCCCTGCTCTAGTGACGATACGATAGCGGAGAACGACAGCAGCACTCCTTTTGGCCCGTCAGTGGACTTCGAATACGGGAAAATACGACGCGGAAACACGCATTCTTCCTTTTTGAAACACGCATAATCATAAGGACTTGGAGCCAACCATGGTCACGTTACCGATTGTCCCTATAAAAGCCCCACTCCCCATCGCCCCGCCCCTTCGCTCTGGTGAAAACTGAATCGACAATCCCGGGGGTGTCGACTGAATCACGGGATAGCGACACTGACAGTTCGCAGTTGACCGCGTGTGAGATTCTGTGGCTGCACCTCTCCCCACCTCTGAACTCCTGAAGTAAACAGCGTGTTAAGAGTTGTCGATTCGCGGAAGGGTACGTCGTCCAGATTTTATTGTGAACACCTTCGCAGGAACAGCGATCCAGACACTGGTTGGCGGCCAGCAGTGGTCGACGGCGTGTTGGGTTGCGTGGTTGTGTGTTAGGGTACATCAGGTAAATAAACTAAAGAAAAGTATGTTCTGTTATTTACTGTGCGTGTAATTATTTTTACAGCTGCATAAACACTGTTTTTCTTCCCTACAGAAAGAAAAGCCAACATGTTGTCCTGTGGGATGTCTTGCGTGAAGTATTTACTGTTCTCTTTCAACCTGTTGTTCGTGGTTCGTATGTTACTTCTAAATAAGCTGTGAGATTGGAAAAGCTGTTTTACTCTTTTTGTGTCTGATAACATGTGTGAAGAACGTAACTGTCTTTTGCATTGAGAACTCGAGCATTGTTAGTCTTCGTTCCAATACATGTAAGAAGCTAAACACGTATTTGTACGCAACAAGCTATATTTAAAGGTAGGTAACGATTGTATATACCATCATCGCATTTGCTGCCACTATCAGAATAAACCATACAAAAAACGGCGCGTTTCCGTTTTGGAAGAGATCACGTGCCGTGTGATGTGATTGACAGAAAAAAAATAGAGCATTAGCGATGACAATTTTAGTGCTTCAGACGCTAACATGCAATATTTGTTGGTTTTTCGTAGCCATAGTTGCTTATTACGAAATCATACAGTTTCAGTGCTACTTCGCATTAAACATTTCTGCTAAACGCATCATTTTTAGAACGGTTTATATTTTAGTCGTCGGTACACCATTTGCTAAAATTATATCGGACATGTCAGAAACAGAGAAATAATGTGTGCATATAAAACACATACAAAATGGGACAGGATAAAGTAAGGCAGGAAATCGGCCACGGCCTAATCAAACAAACCATTCCAGCATCCACCTTTGTAAAAAGGGGAATCCATGGAAAACCGAAGACAGGATGGCTGGACGGGGAACAAACCCCAGTACCCTCCAACGGAACGCGAGTCCAGTACTTAAGACTAGAGTAGCCACCTCACTCGGTAAATGATTGGAAGAGGAATAACAAAATACATTCTCTACATTGTGAGTTCAACACGCACAATAAGTAAATAAAGGAAAAAAATTGAAAATAAAACACTACTGAAAAAGTGAAAACACTTGACGAATTACATGATACTGCATAAAAGTAGAAAATGCACAGTAAGTCAATCAGTGATGCAGATAAAACGTGAAGATTTGATTAAAAACACAAGTGCATTATACAGCATTGCTAAAAGGTGTGAAGCACGGGCACATGAAACCAGCAGACACTAAAAAACAAAGTTCGTGTGCTACAGAGACAGGAAGTGCCGTAACGGTTTTAAAACATGTAGAATTGTGACAACTGAGTGACAAGCATTATATTTACAAGGAGTGAGGTTTGATTCTTCACCTAGCCATCCTTACCTAGGTTCCCTGTCCTCATGAAACGTGACGTGCCAATTCTGGGAGTGTGACGTTAAAGAGACTCTAACAAATTCCTTTTTCTACCCTTTACAGTTTAGTGTTTTCTGCAGAGCCATCAGTACATCCTGGTGGGATAATGCTAAGATTAGTCCCCGAATCAATGACTGAGTTAACCCTGCTGTTTTCTTTAACTTTTCACGTTCCTAATATTTGTTGTTTCTTGTAAAAATAAATGGTATTATACTACAGGCCCTTGCATGATTGGAAACAGGACACTAAGGTAGACCATAAGCACCATCAACGTAGTAAAATGCTTAAGGTCACAAACAAATTTCTATTCACGGAAAATTTCAATCTGTTGATAATGGAAACTGGAAATGTTTAGTTTCCTATTACAGCTGATTTTGATATCAATAGGTGGAGCAAAAAATTGTGTGCTGCTTACAAAAAAACTCGTAGTGTGCCCACTTTATTTGATCCTCAGTTCTGTGCACTTGAATCTGTAGACATTGGGAAAACATGAATCTCCTTTGCGTTCTTTTTGATTGCTGACAACTATAGCAGTCACACTATTTAGTGTAATGTAAAAACTGGTAAATACTTTTTGAATTATTAATTCTAAAACCACATCCAAAATACTTTCTGTATAGTTCTTCCGGTACTGCATTTTTAAGACAGGAAAGTTGCAGTACATAGTTATGTCTCTTCTTGCAGTAAAAAAGGGTTGTCATATAGATGATTCACAAGCTGTTGCCTCTTCAGTACTATGTAGGCATGTGGAATATAGCACTTAATTATAGGCAAAAAATGCCTAATGCCTTGATGTAATATTTAATGTTGTAGCTATTAATCCAAGAAACAATTAAAACAACACTTAAATGATGATTAATTTATTTTTTTCAGATTTCTGGTTTGGTAATTGCATCAGTTGCTTTATTTGCTCTTCATGATATATCGTATTATGATCTATTCTTTGGTGGAAGTGTTCTTGCTGGATGTATGCTGCTAGTTACGGTTGGAGTCATTGTTTTTATAGTTGCATTCTTTGGTTGCTATGGAGCATTGAAGGAAAATCGTTGTATGGTAATTACAGTAAGTATATTTATGAACATAATGAATCTGATGCTTTCAGATATAAAGGGACTCAAAAGCTTGTACTGACAGTTGCTATGAATAGTTGCATACGTTAAGTATATAATTATTATTTCTGTTCAGTTTTCAGTGCTACTTTTCATCATCTTCATTATGGAAATAGGTGGGGGCTTAACAGCTTGTGTCTTGAAGGATGTTTTGAGAGATGAGATAGATACTCAGTTAAATAGCACACTTTCTACCTACAAAAACTATGAAGGTATTCGAAGGTCATGGGACATCTTGCAAACAGATGTGAGTAAATTTCCGCCTGGACTGACATCTCTGCCCAAACTCTTTGCCTTTACAAATGTCTGCTTGTGTCTGTGTATGAGCGGATGGATATGTGTGTGTATGCGAGTGTATACCTGTCCTTTTTTTCCCCTAAGGTAAGTCTTTCCACTCCTGGGATTGGAATGACTCCTTACCCTCTCCCTTAAAACCCACATCCTTTCGTCTTTCCCTCTCCTTCCCTCTTTCCTGATGAAGCAACCGTTGGTTGTGAAAGCTTGAATTTTGTTTGTATGTTTGTGTTTGTGTCACATGTAATAAACTGAATAACCTAGTTTTAAAACATTGTCTTCCACTGAAGCAAATTAAGTAGTTATGGTCAACATGCCGCCCCCCCCCCCCCCTTCCACAACTCTCTCACTCTCTCTCACTCTCTCTCACTCTCTCTCACTCTCTCTCACTCTCTCTCACTCTCTCTCACTCTCTCTCACTCTCTCTCACTCTCTCTCACTCTCTCTCACTCTCTCTCACTCTCTCTCACTCTCTCTCACTCTCTCTCACTCTCTCTCACTCTCTCTCTCTCTCTCTCTCTACCCCCTCGCCCCATATGACTGTTTGTTTTTATTTTGATCAGAAGGTTGTTGGTTTATTTTGTGTGCTTTCACTCTAGAACAAATAACAGGAAACAATATATACTATAAATATAAGAATGTTTTTTCCATGCATGCTGCTACAACTCTATGGCCGACCCCTGCACCCCCAAAGGGAAAGGGATTATACGTTATGGTAGCCTTCCAACCCTTATCCATAAATAATATTTTAGTTTGGAACTGTGGGAGTGGGGTTTGAAGATATGGGTGTCAAAAGAGGGCATAACACCAATGAATTTCTTATGGGAAGTCTGAGAAGCAGCTGGGAAAAATGCTGAAGTGGCCAAGGCTGGCAGCTATGTTCAGTAATAATTCCAGGAGGTTCAAGAATGTTCAATGTTCCATTATTCTGTTGTGGTCAGAATATGTTAGTGTTCCAAAGACCAAGCAAATCTGCTCTTGTTTGGGTAATACTTCTTCATCTGCATAACTGCATTTATTGTAGAGAGGTCTCTGCAATATACATTTTGTAGTAAATTTACTTCTCGGTGTTTCTGTTGCCAATAATAACCCATTTCATAAGCAAAATAAACCATAATTTTTTTTGTAGACTCCGCGTACTTGTACTGTGTGAGTGGCACATGCCAAGACAGTAGATCTGCATTTGGAGAGACGGTAGATCAGATACCTTTCTGGCCATTGAGATTTAGGATTTCTGTGGTTTCCCGAAATCCCTCAAGGAAAAGTCAACAAGGACACACGTGATGGTTCAAATAGCTCTAAGCACTATGGGACTTAACATCTGAGGTCATCAGTCCCCTAGACTTACAACTACTGAAACACGAACTAACCTAAGGACACCACACACATCCATGCCCGAGGCAGGATTCGAATCTGTGACCGTAGCAACAGCGCGGTTCCGGACTGAAGCAGCCAAGAACTGCTCGGCCACAACAGCCTGCGACACAGGTGATATCCTTCCCCAATCTCAGTTTGTTCTCCATCTCTGATGATCTTGCCATAGACAATATCTTAAACATAATCTTTCTACCGTTACATCTTTGAGATGTTTAGAAGAGATGTCATTACACCACAACCTCAGAAATCTTACGATGTTCGGAAGAAACAAGCAAAATGTTTTGATTTTATAAAGTGTCATCCTATTGCCTGTGTAAAACTGATGCATTGCCAATCTGTGAGCAGTGGAGAATACCATCGTGATTGCCACTGGCTCTGATCTAGACTTTAGCCAATAAAAACTAATAAACACCCTTGTATAAGTTGAACAAATAATTGAGCAACAAATGATTTTCTATTAAAAATGCTACCTTTGCACTGTATTCATGTATTCTCTTATTATTTTTGTCAGCATATGGAATAACCAATATTTTTAGGGGTATGTTTGTTCTCTTGACTGTTCTTACCTCAAGAGCCTTTGCTTCAAGAAATATTTTCATGGTGTTTATTTTGTGCTTTACCACATTTGCTGTTGATAAACATGTCTTTTTGTATGTTGCTTTATTTCTTAGAAATGTTAGTGATATTTAACAACTGTACAACCCACACTTACAAAACTGCAGCTTTTGTATAAGCCCTTGCACTTTTTCAAGTATAGTTGAAATGTTTCAAGATTACTGTTACAAAGAGTAGTAAAAGAAAAACTTAAATTTTCATACTTTCAGTTCCATTGTTGTGGTGTCAGTGGACCTGATGACTGGGCTAAAGCAAGTTTGAAGATACCTACCTCATGCTGTGATGGCCATGATGTTAATGAGCCATGTAAAGAATCAGTATATCAGAAAGGTTGCGTGGACTTGCTTGAAAAATTCATCAGTCAGCATGCTGTAATTGTGTGTGGCGTTGGAGTAGGAATTGCTTTCATTCAGGTATATCTTGCATAATAAACTTTACCATATAATTTGTAACAATTTTGCCAGTGTACCAATTAAAAAATTTAGTATTCCAATAGTGATATAACATTATTTGAGTACCACAAGAATCTTAATACATAAGTTGCATTTAGTGAGTAGATAATGATTTATCGTAATGTATCCCAAACCTTCTACATCAGAATTAGACAGTAGATGGGTAATAATCCAGTATTTTGGAATAAGAAACCAATGGGTGGTTGAAGATAAAGCATTTCTTGCAATCATTCATTTAATGTGTGATGCAGCAGGATGTACTGGCCAGAAAGCCAAACAAATGCAGAGAAAAGTTTAACGTGAGCTTGTCATCCTATCTGGTAAGTCTCCCCTGACCTGGGGTTCTGGGTGACTTCTCCAAACTCTACCCCTGTCCCTAAACCTCACCAGTCCTTTTCATTCACCGCTCTTCCATTCTCTTCAAGAGGAAGCCACTGGCTCTGAAGGCTTGCAAACTTTAATACCTTTTACACATGTGTTCTCCCACCAAGTGCTGAGTAGATTTTTTATCCATTCACTTACATTATAATTCATCCAGAATAAATGAGACAAATTTTTTTTCACTTATCTCCATTCTAATTTTATTCATGAGCATGTTTGAAACAGAGCAAGTCATTCTGTATTAGATTTGACACTCCTGTAAACACGGAATAATGTTCTAAATGATGATTCAGCTTTTCATCAGATTCTGTGAGAAGCTGTAAAAGTTGGGCATAATTGCCTTTATTCAGAGACCCATGTGACTCATCACGTGCTCTGCATGTTATCTCTTTCACTGACAAGTAACATATCACATAAGTGTTTCATTATGTCCCTGCTCTTTCACATGAGATTATCTTGTAAATTAAAAGCTGTTTTATGATTATCCAACACGCAATAAATTCTCATCTGCATAAACATTATTATTATTATTATTTTTCAATTGATTACGGAGAGTAAATGGTTTTGAGACTGGTGGTGTTTTCTAACAGCTCTGTTAATGTTAGCCCTGTCACAGTAGCCAACACTTTTCCAAAGGGATTTTTCATTTACAAACGGGACATGACATACAGCATTTGCATGCTGAGGAACCACTCGTTGCTGTTATACAGTTACTATTGAATGTATAATTTCATTTTAGTTGTGATGCATATTTCGGGTGTAGGTACATCCCCCCCCCCCCCCCTCCCCAATTCTTGTCTCTTGGAAACTGCAGGCAGCAGAGCTGTCAATCAGAATCCAACAAACTGCACATTCACACTGGCATTGCTCTGCTAGAGTTTCCATACCTTCTGCGTGGTATGCTTACCTTCCCACCAACTAGAGAATACCTGCGCAGTGTTTATTCCAAACTGTTAGAGCATTTTACAGCATTGAGATAACGTACAACTTTCTACCACAGAAGTAATTGTCATTCACCTTAACCAAAAGCACATTTTCCATATCACCAGAAAATAAAATAATTATCTTCTTATATCCTCACACCAAGACCGCATTCTGCTCACTGTGGGACCTGGCAATGTGGAGAGTAGCATGTACCGATGCTCCATGGAAGTCACACGGCCATTTCTACAGCCCACCCAGATAACAGTGGTCCACACGTGAATCCTAAAGCTGGGGTTTCAAATGCAACAAAAATGCTGCCACTTGGCCACCACTTGAATGGTGGCACCAAAGTTTCACGTGGAAACGCCCAGATTCCAGTGGAGCCACTCAGGTTACTCATTTCTAGCTAAGCCACAAAAGTTAAAGATGCTTTAGGCACCACTTTCCTCCTCCCACCACTGATAAGTTAGAAGGGACTGTCATATTTGAGGCTAATGTGCCATATTTGATTTTTTTTTTTTCATATTTATACAGGTGTGTATAAAAATGTACGTAATATTAATAATCTCTCCGAAACAAATTTGTTTATGACTACACAAGTATTATTTCATTAAGTGAAGGATGGTTTGTGGTTTTACAGCAGCTCATTTTATTCTAAAAACAGTGAAAATAAATGCAATCCTGGCGGTACATTCAGATAATAAGAATCTAGTACTGGAAACTTCAGTGATCTTTAAACAATTGCCTAGGGGATTTGAGAAAGGAAGTAACAAGGTTTCTGTTGGCAGTAGTTTTTCATACTGAGTATACCTGTTAATAAAGGAATTGACTATATTACAGTGTGTCTTAGTGTACTTGCACGGAGTGTAGCTCCAAAATTAGTTTCAGAATAAATTTAATATTTTGTAATATTCAACTGATGATGTGGTGGGCAAGAGTGAAAATAATAGCATTTACATTAGTTTTTAGGGTGTCGTAAAGGGCATCCAACATATCACATAAAAACTTTGAAATTGTGGTTTTGAGAACGTGGTATAGGCCTAAATATTGGAAAGACATAGTCACCAGATGTAAAATATTAAAGTGACAGTTCTAGTTTTATTTGAGCTGGGACTGCATCTTTAATCAGAATATCAGATTTTTTAATAGAGCTTGAATCACACCTGTGCAGGTACTCGAAATTAGCTTTCATTATCCAAAAGTGTTTCATGTGTCTGTCTTCATTTATGAGTGCTACATCCATTACTTTGTTTGATGCTTCTGTATTATTTGTATGTTAATTCCACTTCCAAATCCAACATTTGTGTGTACTCTTCTTTTTGTTGGATTCTTGGGTCGGTTCTTACTCAATACCATAACCTGAATAACAACACAAATGTCTGTACGAATAATCCAAGCTGATGTCGTATTGAATATAGTACCATGACAATTTTGAAAGGAGCATGTGGAAACAGAACACAGCACTACTGCTGTATCAGCTGTCATGTTACGTGCTGCAGAGTCACTTTTGTTGCATGTGGAAAAATGGTTTAATGCAGTCAGTGCCAAGTTAACAGGTTTTGCTGAGAATCATGATAAATTGGCATCACTAAATCAAAAATATTACATAAAATCATATTTGTCAACCCATGTAAGGAGCGCTTTTGACATTTGTTTCCATAAATATGACCATTGTTTACCACGTATGATGGTAAGGTGTGTTGTTAATGTGTCTGTTGAATACATGCTATTTTTCTGTAAGATACTGCTGGAGGTCAAGCATGAACTACCATTTTAAGGAAACTGATGACCTTAACAAACAATAGAGCTGTAGCTGTTGTCCATTTCTTTGTGAAATTGGCTTTGCTTTCAGTTGTTTATCGCTCATTGTTTTTTTTATTTTTAGATAACGAAGAGTCTAGTCCTAGCCCATTATGGAGTTTAGAGTATGGCTCTCACAGCACCAGAAGGATCGGTGATCTCTGACAAAAATCTAATTTCTGCTTTCCCAGAAGCATAAAACATTGGATGTAGGCCGCCAGTTCTGCAAGAGAGAGGTAGAGATTATTCCCATGCACCACTCCTCGCCCAGTGGGTGGCCTCAGCTTTCATTCATTTATATTCATGGCTAACTGCCATGTTAGTGTCAACACTACACGCTGTTCTGATGTCTCTAATTCTTAATTATTCCCATTTTCTCCGACCCTTTCATTCTATTTGCCAATGAAACCTCACAGTGCTAAAAGGTAACAAATTTAGTAGTTACTTTCATGTTCCATGGATCATTTTGCACAATAGATCATAGTGATGTGGAACGAGTCATTGTACACTTACATTGCAAATTAATTTGTAAAAATGGCTACATGCTGAATATTTACCCGATCCCGGGTTCGAGTCCCGGTCGGGGCACACATTTTCAACATGTCCCCAATGAAGTGTATCAACGCCTGCTTGCAGCTAGGGTGTCTATTTAATTATCATTTCATTTATTTTTTTTTTAAGTATGCAGATGTGAGTTAGTGATTCCTACCCATCACCTTTTACACATTACAGTAACAGAAATTCTTCTATGGAATAGGAGTAGTTGTCGAGGAGAAATGCTCTGTTCATTTTCAAATTTTAGTTTACTGTTTGTCAGACATTTATGTCACTGGGTAACTGACCAGAAATTTTGTTGCAGCATTGTGCATCCCTTTTGTGCTAAAAACAACCTTAATGTGGAGTAATGAATGTCATTTTTCCTTCTGATACTGTAATTATGCACATCATTGTTCCTTCTGAACTGTAGTGGATTATTTACAACAAACTTCATAAGGGAATAAATATACTGTGAAGCAGTCATATTGCTCTATTCCTTTAAACAGATGGTTACATGATGGTCGTGGGTGAGCACCAAATATTATTCTTACAGCACATTTTTGAGCAACGAAGACTTTCTTTCTTAAATATGAGTTACCCCAGAACATTACTGAATGAAAGTATGCAAAATGTGTCAACTTACTGATTTCTCTCTCCCCAAGATTTGCAATGATTATAACTGCAAATGTGGCTGAACTAACATTGTTTTAGGAGCTCCAAAAATGTGCTTTTTCCAGTTTAAATTCTCGTATGTACACTTAGGAATCTTGAAGTTTCCACCCTATTTATTTCCCTGTGTTAATACTTACAGGGAATGGGCAAAATAATATGAACAGTGGTAGTAATGGGTGGTTGTTTGATGGTCAACAACTCAGGCAAGGCATGTGTCGCACTGGACTGGGTGTGTTCAGTATGGACTAGGCATCAGTGCAGTTTGTTTACAAGTGGTACACACTTCGTGTCTGCATTCAGAGGCTGAGGTCTGAGGTCAACGTGCAGACCTAACAGAGTTACAAAGAGGGCAGATTGTGGGGGCCCGATTAGCTAAAGCATCAGTAAACAGGACAGCCAACTTACTGAATGTTTAAAGAGCAACTGTTTCAACAATCATGACAACCTACGCTAAAGATGGAAAGACATTATCGTGTAAACGTATTAGTGAGTGCAAATCAAAACTAAATGACAGAGATCGTCGAATGCTAACACGAATTGTGTCAGAAAAACACACAACTACGGCAGCTAAAGTGGCTGCAGAGGTCAATAGCCATCTTAGAGACTATGTATCTACTGACACTGTCTGCCGAGAACTCCATGAAGCGAATATTCATGGATGAACTGCTATACCGAAACCATTAGTGATGACAACCAATGCAAAGAAGCTTAAAACATGGTGTCAGAAGCATAACTCCTGGACAGCTGATCAATGGAAATACATCATACGGTCTGATGAGTCAACGTTTTAGTTATTTCCAACATTGGGTTGGGTTTACATCTGGAGAATGCCAAAAGAAACCTACAATCCTGATTGCTTGATTCCAATGTTTAAGCATGGAGGTGGAAGTGTGACAGTGTGAGCAGTCATATTATGGTATTCTGTTGGTCCCATCATTGCTCTCAAAGGCTGTGTTACAGCCTGATTATGTGGACATTTTAGGTGATCAGGTGCGCCCCACGATTCGAATGTTGTTATCCAACAATGACACCATATTTCAGGATGATAATGCAAAAATGGTTCAAATGGCTCTGAGCACTATGGGACTCAACTGCTGTGGTTATCAGTCCCCTAGAACTTAGAACTACTTAAACCTAACTAACCTAAGGACATCACACACATCCATGCCCGAGGCAGGATTCGAACCTGCGACCGTAGCAGTCGCACGGCTCCGGACTGCGCGCCTAGAACCGCGGGACCACCGCGGCCGGCGATGATAATGCACCCATTCACACAGTCAGGATAGTAAAATCATAGTATGAGGAACATGCAATTGAACTGCAGTGCCTTCTTTGACTAGCACAGTCCCTGGACTTCATTATCGAATCCTGGTCAGCAGTATTGGAGCGCAGACTCCGAAGCAGATTTCTGCCCCCTCGTCATTACAGGAGTTAGAAGAGGTTCTGATCGAAGAGTGGGGAGACTATACAATTATTATATGCCAGTATTCCAAGAAGAATTGCTGCTGTATTACGGGGAAATGGGGATCCAGCCCCTTATTAATAAACCATTCCCAAGTACAGGTTTTCACGTTATTTTGCCTATCCCCTGTATCATTGGTGTAGTACCCCTAGATGTGCAGAACTCGTATGTCGCATCTTTTTAAAATTGAGGGCGAGACCATTTGCAGGTAAACAGTCACTGATAGTTTTAAGAACCCAGTCAATTATAGTTTTAAGAACATCATTTACCATTTCTTCTGTTTCTGCATGTATTCTTGGAGTGATTGCAATACTATTGTTGTCCACAAAAAGATCTAATTCTGCTTGTTGTATATTAGATGGAAGATTCTTCGCATGTATGAGGAACAATAGTGGATGAGGAACAAATGGTAAACTTAAGATTGAGCCATGGGGAACCTCATATGTGATTTTTCCCTAGTCAGAATTATGCCCCCAGACTTCATTGGTTGAATTACCAAGTAAACGTTTCTGCACTCTAGATATGACCTAATCCATTGGTTGGCTGTACCATCAGTCCCATAAAACTTCAATGTATTTGCGAGAATATTGTGATTCAAAGAGTCAAATGCCATACCAACCGGGGCTATTTTGTTATTTAATGATGGAAAATTTGGTGAGTGAAGATGTTAATGGCACCCAGTAGAACAACTCTTATTTGTTCAGGATATTATTGTTGCCAAGGAGAGGTAATATTCTAGAATACATCACCTCAAAGATTTTGGAAGATGATCTGACAGTGAAACAGGACAGTAGTTATTGACACCTCTCTTTATCACTTTTGTTAAAGAGGGGTTTGGCAACGGCATACTTCAGTCTCCCTGGAAAAATGCCTTGAGTTAGTGATGTATTACATATTTCCAGTAAGTCTGGGCTTATTATATGGGAACAAATCTGTAGTACTCTGTTAGAAACACCATCGAAACCAGATGGGCTTTTACTGTAAGGGGAACGTATGTTTTTCTTAATTTCAGGAGGAGAAGTTGGTGATACAATCATATGATTGAATTTTATGAGGGTTACTTCTTCCATGTACTGCTGTGATTTTTCTCTTGAACTGTGTCACTTATGTATGTAGTCATGTAAGATACGAGTTACATCACTCATTGTAATAGTTACTTAATAAAAAGAGGTCACAGTGAGTGTAATATGAAAGATACTGGCACATTTGATAAGTAAAACAGCAAGTTTCTGTGTGTACCTTGTAGATGTTTAGATTGTGTCCTTGCTATTGGAAGGTAATCTGATTCACCTTTTTTTCTTCCAGGTGGTTGGCATAATTCTGGCATGCTCCTTGGCAGAGTCAATTAAAAAAAGATACCAGGCTCTGTGAAGTGAATGGTCCTTATAAGTATGTTTTAGTGATTATTGTTATTTGTGTGCATATTTATTTAATGGTACTCTTAAGTTTTGCTCATCTTTAAGATAGTGCTTTTTGGATTTTGAATCTAAATGTAATTGTGCAGTGTGAATGGATGTAATTCTTACATGCACTGCTTCTTCATAAGACAGTAATGTACATATCTTGATTAATATTTAGTATGGACAAGCATTTAGATTATTTCCACATGTAACTTCTCATTGGCCATATCTTATTTTATATGCAGTGTTATATTTTTGACAATGTTTCCAATTTACTTGTATTAATTTTATTTCATTGTTGTAATACCTGTAGAAACAGGAGTCACAGTTTTACTGGATGCCCAGTATTCATGGGCTGCTTTCACAAAATTTAAAATAAATGTCAGATTTATGTATTTGATGAAATAAAGAATTTAAAGGCACACTTCTGGTCTGAATCACTTCAGTTTTGATGTCTCCTACATTGGAACACCTTAAAACATTGATCAATCAAATTATAAGTGGAGGGTTTTGTTGTAATACTACCCATGATAATAAGTGTGCAGAGTCGAGTCAACATTTGCATTTCGAACTATTATGATATTGTAGTTTAAGTATGAAGCTGAAAGCAATCAAAGTAGTCAAAGACTGACATAATGCTCCATACAAAGTTTCGTTTTCACAACAAAAACCTAAATCATAGGAAACAATAATTTTCAATGAGTTTATTCACATTTGTAAAATTTCAAATACATTCGCACTTTTGAATGAATGGACTGGTTTGCATTCTATGCTGTAACTAAGAAATGTGTGAAAATTAATTAGTAAGTAGCTCCATAAGTGCTCCATGTTTATGAAGGTGACTTTGATAAGATCAACATTTACTACATACAATGAGTAATTTCACAGAACATGAAACCGGCTGTTTCTTATGACAATATCCACAAACTACAGTTATTTAGATATCATTTCTATGATTGTAACACAAACCATTTATTAACACATTGACTTGTACTATGAAATAAAACAACCCTTTTGTTTTACATTCCTGTTTTGAAAGTTTCGTAACTGCAATGGTATCTAATAAGCGATTTCTCGTAAAACATTAATTCTCATAAAATTTATTATGCCATTTGTTTACTAGTAGGTCATGCTTGTCCAATATATGTTCGCAATATTTTGCATTTACAAATGAAGCCATAATTAAGAAAATTTAGGCTAGCATTGTCATATTTCAGTATTTTCTATAATATGATGTATGTCTTATGTTGTTGTTGTGGTCTTCAGTCCTGAGACTGGTTTGATGCAGCTCTCCATGCTAATCTATCCTGTGCAAGCTCCTTCATCTCCCAGTACCTACTGCAACCTACATCCTTCTGAATCTGCTTAGTGTATTCATCTCTTGGTCTCCCTCTATGATTTTTACCCTCCACACTGCCCTCCATGCTAAATTTGTGATCCCTTGATGCCTCAGGACATGTCCTACCAACCGATCCCTTCTTCTAGTCAAGTTGTGCCACAAACTTCTCTTCTCCTCAATCCTATTCAATACCTCCTTATTAGTTACGTGATCTACCCACCTAATCTTCAACATTCTTCTGTAGCACCACATTTCAAAAGCTTCTATTCTCTTCCTGTCCAAACAATATTTTGTCCATGTTTCACTTCCATACATGGCTACACTCCATACAAATACTTTCAGAAACGACTTCCTGACACTTAAATCTATACTCGATGTTAAGAAATTTCTCTTCTTCAGAAACGCTTTCCTTGCCATTGCCAGTCTACATTTTATATCCTCTCTACTTTGACCATCATCAGTTATTTTGCTCCCCAAATAGCAAAATTCCTTTACTACTTTAAGTGTCTCATTCCCTAATCTAATTCCCTCAGCATCACCCGACTTAATTCGACTACATTCCATTACTCTCGTTTTGCTTTTGTTGATGTTCATCTTATATCCTCCTCTCAAGACACTGTCCATTCCGTTCAACTGCTCTTCCAAGTGCTTTGCTGTCTCTGACAGAATTACAATGTCATCGGCGAACCTCAAAGTTTGTATTTATTCTCCCTGGATTTTAATATCTACTCCAAATTATTCTTTTGTTTCCTTTACTGCTTGCTCAATATACAGATTGAATAACATCGGGGAGAGGCTACAACCCTGTCTTACTCCCTTCCCAACAACTGCTTCCCTTTCGTGTCCCTCGACTCTTATAACTGCCATCTGGTTTCTGTACAAATTGTAAATAGCCTTTCGCTCCCTGTATTTTACCCCTGCCACCTTCAGAATTTGAAAGAGAGTATTCCAGTCAACATTGTCAAAAGCTTTCTCTAAGTCCACAAATGATGCAAACGTAGGTTTGCCTTTCCTTACTCTTCATTCTAAGATAAGTCGTAAGGTCAGTATTGCCTCACGTGTTCCAACATTTCTACGGAATCCAAACTGATCTTCCCCGAGGTCGGCTTCTACCAGTTTTTTCATTCGTCTGTAAAGAATTCGAGTTAGTATTTTGCAGCTGTGACTTATTAAACAGTTCGGTAATTTTCACATCTGTCAACACCTGCTTTCTTTGGGATTGGAATTATTATATTCTTCTTTAATTCTGAGGGTTTTTCACCTGTCTCATACATCTTGCTCATCAGATGATAGAGATTTGTCAGGACTGGCTCTCCCAAAGCCGTAGGTAGTTCTAATGGAATGTTGTCTACTCCTGAGGCCTTGTTTCGACTCAGGTCTTTCAGTGCTCTGTCAAACTCTTCACGCAGTATCATATCTCCCATTTCATCTTCATCTACATCGTCTTCCATTTCCATAATATTGTCCTCAAGTACATCACCCGTGTATAGACCCTCTATATACTCCTTCCACCTTTCTGCTTTCCCCTCCTTGCTTACAAGGGAACCTCCCCATCGCACCCCCCTCAGATTTAGTTATAATTTGGCACAGTGGATAGGCCTTGAAAAACTGTACACAGATCAGTCGAGAAAACAGGAAGAAGTTGTGTGGAACTATGAAAAAATAAGCAAAATATACAAACTGAGTAGTCCATGGGCAACATATGCAACATCAAGGCATATCTGAGCTCAGGAGCGCTGTGGTCCCGTGGTTAGCGAGAGCTGCTGCGGAGTGAAAGGTCCTTGGTTCAAGTCTACCCTTGAGCGAAAAGTTTACTTACTTTGTTTTTGCAAATTATGATCTGTCCGTTCGTTCATTGAAGTCTCTGTTCACTGTAATAAGTTTAGGGCGTATGTTTTGCGACTGCACCGCAAAACCGTGCGATTAGTAGATGAAAGGACGTGCCTCTCCAATGGGAACCGAAAACATTTGATCCAGGAAAACACGTCTGATATATTCTATACAACATTGGTGACGGCATGTGCGTCACATGACAGGAATATGTTGTCGACTTGCACACTTGGCGAATGGGTAAAAAGATTCTTCTACCTTGCCTGATTTATCTTTTCTTGTGGATGTGATAATCACTCCCAAAAAAGTGATGAAAACATAAGAGTGTGTCACATAAACTGCAACAAATGAATGCAACAGTTTCACAGTCGCACAGTTTTCTCTGTGCTCTGTCAAAACATATGTTTTTAACGTTTTCAAATTTTTCCCTGTGTAGACCGTCAAATCCTGCATATGTCCAAGCAAATCTGAACACGTCCTGGAATTTTGGAGAGCGAAATTGATTATGTGTGAGTGCCTGAACTCTGATAATTGTCTGAAAATAAAAATTAAAACTTTTTACTGGAGGGAAGACTTGAACCAAGGACCTCTAGTTCCATAGCTGCTCACGCTAACCACGGGACCACGGCGCTCCTGTGCCCACACTATCCTTGACGTTGCCCACAGACTACTCAGTTTGTATATTTTACTTATTTTTTCATAGTCCCACACAACTTCTTCCTGTTTTCTCGATTGATCTGTGTTCAGTTTTTCAAGGCCTATCCACTGAGCCATATTATAACTAAATCTGAGGGGGATGCGATGGGGAGGTTCCCTTGTTAGAACTGGGTTTCCATCTGAGCTCTTGATATTCATACAAGTGGTTCTCTTATCTCCAAAGGTCTCTTTAATTTTCCTGTAGGCTGTATCTATCTTACCCCTAGTGAGATAAGCCTCTATATCTTTACATTTGTCCTCTAGCCATCCCTGCTTAGCCATTTTGCGCTTCCTGTCGATCTCTTTTTTTGAGACGTTTGTATTCCTTTTTTGCCTGCTTCATTTACTGCATTTTTATATTTTCTCCTTTCATCAATTAAATTCAATATTTCCTCTATTACCCAAGGATTTCCACTAGCCCTCGTCTTTTTACCTACTTGATCCTCTGCTGCCTTCACGACTTCATCCCTCAGAGCTACCCATTCGTCTTCTACTGTATTTCTTTCCCCCATTCCTGTCAATTGTTCCCTTACGCTTTCCCCATAACTTTGTACAACCTCTGGTTTAGTCAGTTTATCCAGGTCCCATCTCCTTAAATTCCCACCTTTTTGCAATTTCTTCAGTTTTAATCTACAGTTCATAGCCAATAGATTGTGGTCAGAGTCCACATCTGCCCCTGGAAATGTCCTAAAATTTAAAACCTGGTTCCTAAATCTGCCTTACCATTATATAATCTATCTGATACCTTTTAGTATCTCCAGGATTCTTCCATGTATACAACCTTCTTTTATGATTCTTGAACCAAGTGTTAGCTATGATTAAGTTATGCTCTGTGCAGAATTCTACCAGACGGCTTCCTCTTTCATTTCTTAGCCCCAATCCATATTCACGTACTATGTTTCCTTCTCTCCCTTTTACTACTGTCGAATTCCAGTCACCCATGACTATTAAATTTTCGTCTCCCTTCACTACCTGAATAATTTCTTTTAGCTCATCATACATGTCTTCAATTTCTTCGTCATCTGCAGAGCTAGTTGGCATATAAACTTGTACTACTGTAGTAGGCATGGGCTTCGTGTCTATCCTGGCCACTATAATACGTTCACTATGCTGTTTGTAGTAGCTTACCCGCACTCCTATTTTTTTATTCATTATTAAACCTACTCCTGCATTACCCCTATTTGATTTTGTTTTTATAACCCTGTATTCACCTGACCAGAAGTCTTGTAAAAGTCTTTTTTATTGTATACGCCACTGTCAGCATAAAATAGCAAGGTTTTGTGGATAGTTACTCATAAAGTTAAACTTTTAATTGTTAATTTAATAAATTTACACTTTAGTTTTGTTCACCTGATTGTTAAAAAACACACAAATAGAAGGAGAACAAGGCTCAAGGATGGTCAGTTGGAGACAGTTTTAAGACGCAACCACTGTGTCGCACGTCTGTGCAATAATCTAATTGTTGTAATACAGTATTGTGACTATGTAGCCCGTTATGTGGAGTAGGCTCCCATTGACAAGAAATGGTGCAGCTTGTCATAAATAACCCACTATAAAACAACTTGGTACCTGGATTATTTCATGGAATTCACGTAACTTGATCCAGTTAGCAGATGAAATGGACAGAGGCAATGACTACTTCAGCAGCAGTAGGAAGCAGATTACTAACAGTTACACTGAGCAAAGATATGTATAAGAAATCAACTGAACTATATGTGTCACTGCGGAACTAATTACTAAAGTGTAATGTTTTGGAAACTGTTCTAGCAGTAAACATTTGCATTTGTCTCAAAGTAATTTTTTGAATGGTGGAGGCCAATGTGATCAGTAAGATACACCCCCATGACCACACGTTTCTTGATGTCTATGGAACACAGGAATAACAATAACTTTTTTGTTTGAATCAAATAATCTTTTTTTCGATGTTGAAAATTCTCGCCCCTGCAAAATGTCACTGTCTTCCCCATGTAACAACAGTTACGTTACAACTATCTGTTCATAATACATGTTGTCATTACAGAAATTATGATGCAGAAAATAATTCCTGTTTTTCGGGAATATGATTTGAATTATACGCTTTTGGTTGAAACCTTCATGTGCCACAGAAACAGTAGTAGGTGTTGTACAAGTTGCTCTTATAAAATTTATGGCTTTGAGGAACCTGGAACCATGAATATAGCACATTCCATTATCAAATCACATAATTTGTTTTTAATATAAATTATGGTTGACTTCATCATTAATTAATATGTAAGGGGCAGTCAAATGAAAACTGAACACCTGCCACAACGGCACCATGAATGCTTCTATTAAATAATAAAATAAAATTTGCAGTGATACAAGTGGGTTTTGATTATGGCATACTGTGTTGCAACATCTATCCTACTGGGAGATGAGACAGTAAATTCCTGTAGACCGCAATTGGCCACCGATGGATCCACAACTGCACCCACTGTTTTACTTCCCTGTTCGACTGAAACAGATGGCCATGTACGTCTTTCTTCAGGTTGCCAAAGATGTGAAAATCACAAGGTGAAAGATCCTGCCTGTATGGAGGATGTTGCAATGTTTCCCAATCAAACTTTTGAAGTGTAGCTTTCATTCGATTGGTTGTGTGGGGGCAGGTATTATTGTGCAGCAGGGTGATTCCGCCCAACTGCATTCCAGGACGTTTTGATTTTGTGGTGCATCACAGTTTTTGCAAAGTGTCTTCATAACACTGCACATTGTGATTCCACGCTTGAGTAACTTTACAAGCAGAGGGCACCTGCAGTTGAAGGAGGTTATCATGACCTCACAAACAGCTTTGGATTCCTTCGGTGGAGGAGATGTATGTTTCCACTGTTTTCACACTGCATGCTTGGCCATTACATTCCGGGCTAGGCAGTGAAGCACCAGGCTATCAAACACATTGTTTAGCGTTGTAGTGTTCCCACTGGCTGATGGGTCATGACAGGGCAGCAAGAGCCATGCCAGCGATATTCAGTAAGATTAATACTTGCAGCATTTGCTGGCAGCCAGTACGAGACAGCAAGCTATACTCTGCTTCTGAAGTAAATTTATCACATCTCCCATTGTTTTCACCGGAAGTTTGACTGCACAAGTTACTAGTTTTGTAAAAAATGTTCCTCTATTTAGTGAGGAAAAACTACAAGTTTTGTAATGATACATGCACAGTTACATACTTCATCTATATTTATCAAATCCATGTATTTTCATACATCTAATAATAGGAAACTAAAGAGTCCTATTTCCTTACATCCTTTTCATATTCTTCAAATTAAAGTGGTGAAATCCAAACAGAAAAACCTTGGATAGGTACAGAGA
Organism: Schistocerca nitens; assembly: GCF_023898315.1. Classification (NCBI taxonomy): domain Eukaryota; kingdom Metazoa; phylum Arthropoda; class Insecta; order Orthoptera; family Acrididae; genus Schistocerca; species Schistocerca nitens. The sequence goes on from NC_064614.1 coordinate 436,102,577, forward strand.
ACTAAAAAGAAAACTTGGCAAAATGTCAAATGGCCCATGGAAGTCTATCAAAATGTAGTTCCACTTGGCCTTGGTTTAATCACATGAATTTTAAAGATACCTTAATTCCAGAGCTATGCACACAGTTCCTTGTCTGTGGAAACAGAATCATTGAGCCAGATGGCGTTATCTAGAGAATTTTTGCTATCAGTCTGTCTGTCACAAAACGAACATTCTGAGAGACCACCATCAATTCCCGTTGCCGTTTAGTGCATTATCATCAAAAAAGTTACAGGAAAACTTTGCAACTCAGAAAGGACAAAATACCACTGATGAAGGCCAAGCACGACAGTCCTAAGATGACACTAATTGCTTGCTGATACGTGTCTAGAGTCTAATAAACCCTCTACCCTTTCAGAGGCAAACATCTGTAAAACTTATTAAATAACTTTTTAGTATAACACATTTTTAAAACAGACTAAAAATAATTTCTCTTCACCCCACAAATTAAAATGAAACATGTGGAGCACATGCAGTAGGTAATTTATTCATGAATAGTTCACCCAAGTCACTAACAATTTTATTGCAGTGCAAATGATGTGAACTGTCGTGCGATTTTCCTTGACGAAAGCTACTCTCTATGCTCATTGTTATCTACTGCATGAAATATTACCGGTAATGTCATAAATTCATAAGCACATATTTTCAGGACTATACATGTGAGATTAGGAATCTGTATGGAGCTACAAGGAAATATTTTATACTTTTGAGTCTGCTTTAAAATGTGTTGTACTATAAAAGTTTTAAATATTTATTGTTTTTATCTCGCATGAAATCTTTTCGTAGATTTTAAACATTTTCATGAGATTACAAAAAACCTGTAAATTTCAGGTTAACTTCAGTTCCTCCTTTCAAGTCAACCAATATACTGGTATTGCATCCTCCTACGTATATCTTGTGACAATACCATGAAAATAAAAATCAGAACAGAGCTCACACAGAGGCTTGCCAGCTATCATTTCTTACCATCTACGTATACACTCCGCTAGCCACCAAGTGATTTGTGGCAAGGGCACTGTTTGTGCTAATGTCATATTCCCCCCCACCCCCCCCTCTCTCTCTCCCCCACTCGCGGATCGCACGAGGAAAAGACGACTGTCTGAACCAATCAGTATGAGCTCTTAATTTACCTTATCTTTGAATGGTGGTGATTGGGCAATTTGAAACTTGGCGGTAATATTATATCCTCTACATCCTCAGAAGGTCAGATTTTGGAATTTAGTGAGCTGCCCCTTCTGTTTAGCACGTCGCCTATCTGCAAGTGTGTTCCACTTCAAACTTGCTATGAGACTTGTAGCGCTCTTGCGATGGCTAAATGTACCAGTCACGAATCTTGCCACTCTTCTTTGGACCTTCCCAATCTCTTGAATCAGGCTCAACTGGTAAGGGTCCCACACAGACAAACAATACTCTAAGACTGGACAAGCTAATGAATTGTAAGCAATTTTCGTAGTTGAAAGACTGCATCGCTTCAGGATTCTACCAATAAACCACAATCTATAGTTTTCCTTACCCGTTACTTGTGTAATCTGATCATTCCATTTGAGATCATTTCGAATAGTCACACGCAGATACTTGACGGATGTTACTGCTTTCAAAGACTGGGCATTTATTTTGTACTCGTACATTAATGAGGATTTTTGCCTTGTTATATGCAATAGGTTACACTTACTAATACTGAGAGATAACTGCCAGTCATTACACTACACATTTATTTCCTGCAAATCCTCAGTGATTTGTTCACCACTTTCGTGCGATACTACTTTCCTGTAGACAACAGCATCGTCAGCAAACAGTCTAATGCTGCTGTCAATACCATCAACCAGATCGTTTATGTAAATCGTAAAAAGCAACAGACCTATTATGTTGCCCTGGGGCACAACTGACGTTACACTTGTTTCCATTGGAGTCTCCCCATTCACGCTCTCTGTCTGTTAGAAAACTTTCTATCCCAACCGCATATGTCATTGGATAGACCGTACGCGCACACCTTTTGGAACGAGCAATAGTGTGGAACTGAGTCGAATGCCTTTTGAATGTAGAGGATTATGGCATCAACCTGGGAGCTGATATCTAGATCCTATTGTATATCATGCACAAGAGGGCCAGCTGTGTCTCACACGACCGCTGCTTCCTAAAATCGTGCTGTTTTCTGCAAATGAGCCTCTCAGAGTCTGGAAAGGTCATTATGTCTGAACACAAAATATGTTCCATGATTCTACAACAAATCAATGCCAGTGAAATTGGCCGGTAATTATGTGCATCCGATTTTCTACCCTTTTTATAGATTCCTGTGAGACAGGCCTTCTTCCAGTCCCGTGGAACTTTCCCCTGTTCCAATGATCTCTGGTAGATGATGGATAAGAATGGTTCTACATTTGTACCAGTCAACATAAAATATCACAGGGGTACCATCAAGGCCAGATGCCCTCCTGGCATGTAAGGATATTAACTGTTTTACAATCCCAGACACACTAAACACTGTCAACCATCCTTGCGTTTGTTCAATAATTGAAAGGGGGAATGGTGCTGCAGTCCTCTACCATAAATGAGTTTTTGAAAGCTTGGTTTAGAATTTCGGCCTTCTGTTTATCGTCATCCGTTACATTACCCACACTGTCAGCAACAGAAGGTACTGAATTATTTGTAGCATTCATAGATTTTACGTACGACCAAAATTTTTTGGGGTTGTTTTTAGAATCTACAGACAAAATATTGCTTTCAAATTCATTAAAAGAATCTCTCATTGACCTTTGGCAGCTGCTTTCATTTCACATAATTTCTGTTTGTCAGCAGTGCAGTGACTACATTTAAAACGACTGTGCAAAATTCTCTGTTTTCTCAGCAACTTCTTAATATGTTTATATGTTTGTTGAACCAAGGTAGATTCTTCCCTTCCCCTATATTTTTGCTACACACACATTTCACTAGCACGTGGTGGACAATACCTTTAAATTCCAACCAAATATGCTCAATATCTTTGTGTCCCAGGGTGAATGCTTGGAACTGACTATGAAGGTATGCATTAACGACACTTTTATTTGCTTTCACAAACAAGAAAACTCTACACTGTTTCTTTGGTTTTTTGCAACTTCCACTGGCATAGGAGCCACGACATTATGGTTGCTAATACCTTCTTCTTGATTAACTTTCTCAGAAAGATCAGGTCTATTTGTCGCCAAGATATCTAATATGTTCCCATCTCGAGAGGGTTTTCTAACCAATTTCTCAAGGTTGTATGTTGAGAGTGCTCCTAGAATAATTTCACACGAGTCTTTGCTTCTGACCCCTGTGATAAATGTGCAATTTTCCCAGTGAATGGATGCCAGATTAAAGTCTCCACCTATAACTAAAGGATAATTTGGATATTTATTTCCTAGGTACTCAAAACTTTCCCTGAAACGTTCTGCGGTGTTTGTTGCGGATGCTGGTGGTCTATAAAAACATCCTAATACAATGGTCAGTCCTTGCCTCATCGACAGCTTTATCCAGACTATTTCACAGTCCAACCCAGTATCAATCTCAACTGCGTTTAAACAGCTTTTAACTGGACAACATGACACAATCTTAACTGGAAAAGGGGATATAGTAGTAGTACACAAGTACCCTCCACCACACACCAGACAAGAAAGTGAGTTGATATTGCATTGTCAAGCAGTTCTGACCATGTTGAAAATTTCAAATCTCTAGCTCATTGGGAAGTTAGTTCAAAATCAATTGCAAAATTTGTATCAAGCATACAGGCAAGAAAGCGACCTTATAAAAACATGGTAAAATACAAGGGTGTACCTATACTGAACTGGAGGCAGTGAATTCTGTACAAAATTCTACTAAAAATGCGTGTTTATCTTACCTCTATCATTACAATTTTTCTTCTGCTGTCAAAAAAATGTAAATGTCGTGTGACTAGGGCCTCCCGTTGGGTAGACCGTTTGCCGGGTGCAAGTCTTTCGATTTGATGCCACTTCAGCGACTTGCACGTTGATGGGGATGAAGTGATAATGATTAGGACAACACAATACCCAGAGAAAATCTCCGACCCAGCCGGGAATTGAACCTGAGCCCTTAGGATTGACATTCTGTCATGCTGACCACTCAGCTGCCAGGGGCAGACCTCTTCTGCTGTTACATTCTCCTGATAAAATTATTTGTTTTGAAATTTTGTCTTGCATGTTCTACAGCACACAGTGAAATTTATTGATTCACCCTGCAACACAAGTAAAATTTTTCAGGAATGTTTTACTTTTCCACGTGAAGAAAAAGAATGCCTGTCACTATTTAAGGGATGAGATCAGCCTCGTATTTCTTCGGTACTTAAAAGTTAAAGGTTCACTGCACTATCACAATGATACCAATAACACAGGCCGCACCTGTGTTATCTACAACTTTGTATGTCATCTGTTCGAAGAGAAGGGATTCCTCTGTTGATGTAGCTCAGCTCGGCAAGGTAAAGAAAAAGCAATGCACACCTCCACTGATCTGTAGGAACTTATTTGTCTATCCTCCAGTGTTTTAGGGTGACCTGAAACTGCCCGTTCTTTCTGTTTACAGTACCTAATGACCTCTATGTCTCTGGATGTTAAATTCTAATCTTGCTTCCTTCTTTCTGTTGCAATAGAAAACATGAAACAGAAAATCTAGACCAATTTGGCAAGGGGAAATCAAGCAATTGAGGGAAAAGTCCATCATCTTGCAGTTCTACTTACTCTTTGTTTCCTCATATAAATTTCCTAAAACAAACCTATTCGTAAGAGCTGTCCACAGTTCTTTGAAAATGAAGATAGGGCTGATAAAAATAATTACAACTTGTGATACTACACTCTCTGTGTAACACGAAAGTGAAAATTTCAAGAAGGAATATGTTGCATATTAGTCAACCTAGCTGTAAAAGCATTTACAAAAGTAATTCTATTTTTTGGCATCTGCCTTTTGCAATGCCACCTAGAAAGCAATTCAACTATATAGTCCATCCACAGCAAAGTCTCAGATTGATTCCTCTCTTTTAGTTGCAAATATGTAATGTACATTCTAGTAATTGTAGGAAGTGGACAACGTAATTTCTTGCCTTTTATAATGTAATTATAAAACCATAACAGATTATTGCTGAGGGAAAACTCCATATGTAGAGTTTTTTGAACATGGATGATTAAAATCTCATGAGAGCCTGTAGGATTACACTTATTACTAGTAATTTTTTTTTTTTTGTATCCTACAGTATTCGTCAGTACACCAAATGTGTGCAGACTCCATCAGCTTGCAGTTGTGGCACTGACAACTCAGCACCTCTCTTGTGAAGAGAGACACGTCAGTGTCATTGCAATTTGAAAATACCATCTGTACTTTTAGCAATATTTCACTCGCAATAATTAAGGTTCTAAAACATATCCAAATGTGAGCTTGACACTATCAAGACTTTTTCAACCTAAGATTTGTAACTCAAGTGCATGTGCTTGACAAATAGTGTCATTTCACGACGACTGTGAGAATGAAAGTGTTAATGGTTTATTAACAAGTGAAAACGCTACACTATAATTTCTACCAAATCTGATTTTTTAACTGTACACTTCCTTCAAAATTGAGAAATGTTACAGAACTGAAAAACCATACCAAAATAGAAAACAAGCATCTTTTTTAACAAGGAAAGGGCAGCTTTTCATGAAAAAAAAGTTCATAAATATGTGGGGTACTCTCATATACTGCCAGATTTTTACAATGTTAAACTCAGAGAAGTGAGTTTCTGCTGTCACAGCCCAGCAACGGGGTGAACATCTTGGTCGGCAACCTGTGCCTGCTAAGCAAGGCCAATCCAGTACATCCCATCCTGGTGTACAGTATGAATGCAGTCTTGAGCTGTGGTGAGCTACCTCACAAGTACTATTTTGGTAAACCACAGGTGTCTCAGAAGAAATCACCAGGAAAATTTTACAGCATTTTTTTCTTTTCTTTTTCTTTTTTAATTGTTGGATCCAGCCTCATCAGAAGGAGAATGAAAGAAATTGTGCAGAACTTTTATACAATGTCTGATAATTACAAAATTTAATTGACTTTTACATCATTCTCCCTTAATTGTTAAATTCATTAGCTGGCTGTGTAGGGAAAATGAATCAGATCCTTACATTAAGGTAAGACGATACATTTTAAAAAAGATATGAAACACTACTTTTATGCATTTTTGAAGGGTTTGCAAAGCAGACTAAAGATGTTAGGTGGTCCCAACAGGTAATAACAATTCTGAATTATGACAGAATCCAAAACCAATATCAAAATTCATGAACATACTGCCAACCACATAACTGACATAAGAATACCACTTTATTATCAATTTAAATTATTGTACACAAATTTCAACTACCTTACTTTGTTTTCAAGTTTACTGTACACACCAAAAACATTTTCAATATCTGGTTGCAATCATGCACACTGACAGGTATGTGTGTTGTACAAAAATTCTGAACATATAATAATGTAGAAAACATTTCATGCAGTGTAGTGTCCTTTCACACAGCAGTTTTTTCCATGGAACGCTTATTGAAACAATATATCAGCAGTCAAAAAAATTTTGTTTAGCACCAGAGATGAAAATTACCAGAAACAGTTTGAGAAAGGTATGCTAAAAGAAGAAACTGTATGGTATATCTTATTATTGTTCAAGCACTTCACTGATAAAAAATATTAAAATAAGTCTGAGCAAATTATTTCTTGTTTATATTGCAGGTGCACTACTGAACCAGCTCATTTATGGTGCTGTCAAGAATATATCATTCAAGAGATTAGGAACTATTCATAGTGCAGTGTTTCTTAAAAATCATTACACCACTCACTTCCATGAAACCAAAAATAAGTGATTTGCCTCACTCATACCATGGCATTACAATTCACTGCCTGTCAGAGATATACTGTACAGTAAGTTACTGAATATGAGATTCACACACACTATGACCAATTTTTCTTATGAAGTACACGATTTTAATACAAATACTAACACATTTAAGCTGTTTACTGAACAATGAACACAACAAAACCCTGGTATACAAAATTATAATTAACTGTTGACAGCGAACAGGATAAAAAATCCATTCATTTGAAATGCTCTTTACATGTGGAACTGTGACATCATTTGCTCTTCAGTAATACATTAGGTGCAGTGGACTTTAATTTACACTGACTAGTGGTTGCCACCACCAGCATTGTTCTAAGTTGGGAGACTTTCACAGATTAATCACACAACACTAAATAGAAAATTTGCGAATGTTTCCATACTCTTGTCAGATTTTTTTTTTTTAAAAAAAGAAATATGACAAAACCAACCCACTTACACTTCAAAAACTGAATTTACAAATACACAATTTTCAAATTATAACAAACCATCTGATTTCAGAATCAGTACCATAATATGTAGTAATTCAATTACCAACAAAGAAAGTAATAAAGATTACAAACAAAATTTATTTCATCGTTGACTTCAACACGCACACCAGCTGTATGCACAGGCAAGTTAACACCTTTGTTATTTGTTTTTAATATTAACTGCCGTCCTCCAAGTGAGCACAACAGACACTCCCAATAGAAAAGTCAACAATAACAGCCAGATCTGCACAGAAAGAGTTGCACTCAATGTTTCATACTGAATTATCTCAGATGGGAGCTAACCACATAAAAAACTAAATTACTGTAATGAGGTACAGGTTTGAAATTTCACCATGTTACCCATCTGAATATTACTTCCACAACACATTTAACAGGAAACAATCCACAGAAAGCTATCTATTCTGAAGCCGCACATTACATTTAATATCCTTTTCCCTATCTTTGTTTTGATACTACATTATGAATAAATGATTATCTATGTTCAAAACATCTCATTTTCACAGGAGTTCCAAACAGTGAGAAAAACACCCATACACTGTGGCATACACACAATTATATTTTTGCCAATGAAACAAATGCTGCACTGAATAAGGGCTGTTTGTCATTTATCACTATGTCTTTACAAAAAGTCATTGGAAGAGCAATTTTTTTTTTGACACATCACGTTGCGTAACGTTTGGTCCAAAGCCTTGCAATACGATCATGTTCTTCTCTGTTTTGCAAATACTGTGTTGCTATGCTGCCAACAAGAGGGTCAGCTGGAAAAAAAGATAACCAAATTACATTTTAAAAATGTTTAATATTAGGGATGAAATTAAGTGCAAACGGTGAGCAGCAGAATTACAAGAAAAGCATACAATTAACTAAAAATTCATTGAAGCATCAAATTATTCTGACAAAGATGAAAATTTTGGCATTTAAATTTTTTCAGCAAAAAGTGGCACAAATAAAGCGTTTTAGTTCATGGAGGAATAAGTACTGAATAACTGCATGCTACATTCATTGCTAAAGAAAAGTTATACATCAGTAAACAGTGGAATGTCAAATGACTCAAAAGAATCAAAGAAAGTCCTTGTAATTAAAACAAACATGTTAGCACACGCATACCTAGCAAAAGATGTGATAGTACAGACTATGAATCGACAGGCCCAACCGCATCAAGTATATTAAAACTCAAATGAAGAAGTACGTTGAAATAACATTTCTTAATAGGTGCTTGGTCCAATGGGAAGAATGTTAAGTCATCATAGGAAAGGAGGGAATACTAGTGCTACCCAGTTTTACAAAATTAAAATGTTATTTAGCAGAAAGACTGATGCAAATTATAATGGACCACTATCATTTCTGATACACAGTTGACACACAGTAGTTAATGTGTCTGCTAACTTTCTAAGGATCTGATTTTAAATCTGCATGCATTCATAGAAAACTGAACTAATCCCAAATTCATTCTTTCTTATGCCTGATGGGGTGTACAGCAACAACTTGCAAAGCTCATATAGTAACAAGTTTGCAAGAACAACTTGAAAGGATCAGATGGTACAAAATTTACAATTGCATACAAGAAGTAGGTCGCATAAGCTACATCCATGAATTAATGTTAAAATACCTTCAACTGTGCTGAATACATAGTGCATCCCACGACTCTCATTAAATGAAAAGTAATGATGGTTTAACATCCTGCTAATGAAAAGGTCACTAGAGAGATGGAGCACAAGCTCAGACTGTGAAGGAAATTAATTGTGTGCTTTTCATGGAAATCATCCCTACACCTGCATTAAGCAAATCACAGAAAACCTGAATCTGAATGGCCGAACAGGGATTTTAACTGTCACGGTCTGAAATGAGAGTCCAGTGTCTTACCAATGTGCTACTTCGCTCAGTGGTCACTATGGATTTTCAGCCCCACTGCAGAAGTAAACTGGCAGAAGAAAGCATATACTGGCCGCACTTGAACTGTCTTCAAAATAGTTTCCCCTGAGAAAATCTACTACCCTTATAATGGTAGAAAAGCTTACAAAAAGATTTTTTAATATGATGCGTACCCAAAAACTTTTGAATGGCATTAGAGTACTATCATCTCTTGATTGTAGGGAGATGCTCACCAGTAAAGGTAAGGGTAGACAGTTACAGCCTGTGATACCACACGGCAATAATATCACATAGAGCAAGTAACTGCACAAATAAATAGGATGAACAAACCCTGTTACACTGACATTAATGAAATGATAATTGTGGTCAGAATAAAGATATCAAAAGGTTATCTGTCAGTAATTGGAGTACATGCCTGGAAGAGGGATGGGATGCTGACTCTGGAAACTTCTACTACATCCTGCAAAGAACCCTCTGTAAAAACAAAGATCATTGTCTGATAATAGTGGGGGATTTAAATGCAACGGTAGGTAAAACCCCCATGGCAAATGTTACTGATTGTGAAGAAAAACAAAACAAATAATAATGGATACAGACTGAAGTAATTCTCATTAAATAATGAGCTAAGCATAACAAACATTCTTCAGGCATGAAGTGATCAACAAATGTAACTGTTACCTAGAAATTCTGCCACAATTACAGACTACATAATTGCAAATAAGGAGGCTTGGTCTCTAGTGCAAGGCACAAGGGTCTTCAGAGGGACAGCTGTCTCTTCAGATCATTTCTTGCCAGTCTCAAAAATAAAACTACTTAAAAGATAGAAGATTTCTTCCAAACAGAAACAAAAAAATGCCGATACAGCATTTAGGATACAATTACTTCAAGAAGAGAGCATCTGGTTACTAAATCAGAGAAGAATTGAAGAATACATAAGTTTCATTATAAAAGCAGATAACATCAACCAGGAATGTAATAATATAAAAGAAGCACTTGGTAGAAGAAAAGTTTTTTTCAAAAGGGGCCCACAATACTGAGATGATGGAATACCTAATGTAATGGAAGGTACAAAACATGCCTACTTAAAAATGTTTAATTCCCAACACAATCATGACCTGAGACTAGATTATAAAAGTAAATCAGCTCTAGTCAAAAGGAAAGTCAGGAAAATTGAAATCCTTAACTGGGAAAATATAACACATACTGAACATAATGTAAGAGGAAGACAACACAAGGTATAGAAAATAATTCAACATTTAAACAAAGAAGATAAAGACAATCTGCAAATAAACACAATATCTGGAACTAATTGGTTGCAACACTACAAAACACACTGGTCAGATGTGCACGATAAACACTTAGTTCTGTCGGAACCAGACAGGAACATAGACCTAATAATGTTGGAGGAACTACAGGGTGCATTAACACCTAGCATGAAGAGGAAGACTTCAGGGTGTGACAAAATCAATACAGGGCTCATCAAATATGAAACAAATATGGCAAAAATAAAGAATATTTGATTTCATTAATATGTGCTGGCAAAGTGGTTGTATACCTGAAGAATGGAATATAGCCCAGATAGGCCCAATTCATAAGAAAGGAAACAGATATGAATGTCAGAACTACAGAGGTATTAGCCTTCTGAAATCATGCTATAAACTGTATGCTACAATTGGGGGGGGGGGGGGGGGGGGGAGCCTACTATCCAATAACAAACTGTATTATCTGATGCCCAACACGGTTTTCAAACAGGCAGATATCATGCTGGGACTGTATTTTCACCATGATGTAACTAATAGAAAAATTCAGTTTTCCACCTTTTCTTGCCTTCATTGACGACAAATGGCATTTGATAAAGTATCTCAAAACAAATCATGGAAAATTTTAAGAAACAAGTGGATTTCATCTCGTAAGAGCTGTACAGGATTTATAGAGCTGTACAGGGTTTATTTATGAAAAACAAAACACAAAGGTAGCAGGTAACAGACATGTTATGGTTGAAATAAACAATGGGGTTGACAAAGGTGCCCCCTATCACTCACTTTTTTTAATATGTATATTGGCGATGCAACCAAAATTTGGGTACAGATAATGAAACATTTTAAAATAAATGATAGGGATGTTAGTGTACTTTTTCCTGACGACCAAGTAACTGTTAGTCTTACAAGAAGCTGTCTTTAATTTAAGTAAAATAGTCAGGCAATACAATCTGAATGTCTCCATTGCAAAGACAAAAGCAATAGCTTTTTTAGGACACCCGCCAATGCAAATTAAGATTGAAATTGACAGGCGGATCATAGAGCAAGATAATATTTAGGATGCCTATTACACACAGGGTGAACAATGGAATACAAAATAAGTTAGACCAATTTAACTGGGAAGGAAAGCCTACAGCGATACACTACTGAAGTTCAGTAAGGTTGTGGCTACACCAGCACTGCTCTATGGATGCAAAAACTGGACTCTTAACAAGAGAGATGAAAAGAGAATAGAAGCATATGAAATAAATTTCTTCAGGTACTTGGCTGGATATACTTTGATGAACAAAACGAGATATGATGACACCTGAGCAGAACTGAATATGCAAAATACAACTGATACAATATCAGTTAAGATGGAAAGAATATATATGAGGATTGCCCAGAAAGTAATGCACCGCATTATTTTTCTCAGCCAAAAATAATTCTACGAATGTGAAACATTACACATGTATTATATGAAGTCTCCACAGTGAGCACGCCAATTTTCTGTCGCTTCTGACAGATAGCGTACCTGCAGGACAGTTTCAAAACGGTGACTGTAGGTGATATGTGTTACAAGCAACGTAGCCACAATTTCTCACTGCAGAGAAAGAAACTGTGGGGAATATTCTCAACACTTGTGCAAAGTCCATGGAGCATCTGCTGTCAACAGAAGTACAGACAGTTGCTGTGCGTGGAGGGTAAGGTCTTCAGAAGGCACTTCGGCAGAGACCAGCAGTCAGGGAGACCATGCATGGCTGTCACACCTGGCATGTTGCAGCGAGCTGATGATGTCATTCGCCCGGACAGACACATTACGACTCGGCAGTTGGCACTGCATCTGCCAATCAGCAAAGGAAATGTGGTTGCAATTATCCACACTCTAGGATTTTCAGAAGTATGTGCAAGATGGGTCCCACAGTGTCTAACGGTGGACCACAAATCGAACAGAAAAAAAAAAAACATTTGTCTTGATTTGCTGCAACGTTTTGAAGCAGAGAGGGAGGCCGCCTTGTCCCGGATTGTGACAGGCGATGAAACCTGGGTCCACAATTTCGAGCCCAAAAGAAAACGACAGTCGATGGAATTCTCTGTCCCCACACAAGAAAAAAGTCAAAGCAACTGCTTCCACCAGTAAGGTCATGGATCACCGTGTTCAGACACTGTGAAGGTGTCATTCTCATTGATGTGAAGCCAAGAGGCGGTACCATTAATTCAGAAGCATATGTCAACAAATCGACAAAACTCAAGATGCGCTTCCTGCAACTTTGGCGCCAAAGCAACCCAGGAGATGTTTTGCTGCAACACGATAACACTCAGTCCACGCAAGTCTGAGGACTGCTGAACACAACGCAAAAATGGGTTGGACAGTGTTACCCCACCCACACTATAACCCTGACCTAGCCCTCTCGGACTTCCACTTGTTTGGGCCATAGGAAGACGCCCTTCGTGGAAGACACTTTGAGGATTATGAGAAGGCGATTCACACACTGAAGCGCTGGGTCTGCCACCAGGACAAGGACTGGTACTGACAGGACATACACACCCTTGTTTCGCACTGGAGGAAGGCCACAGAACGGGATGGAGATTACATGGAAAAATAGGGTGTGTAGATAAAACACCATTCTGCCATGTGCGTAATTCCCATTATGTTCAATAAAGAATTGTTGAAGAAAAAAAATATGATTCATTACTTTTTGGGAAACTCTCGTCGATTGTTTGCCAGATGCAGGAATCATTAAAGCCATATAAACCCACAGGCAATGAATAGCACCCACTGAACAATTTTTATATCTCGTGCCTTACATGTATACTCTGCTTACATCAAGTGAAATTTTGGTAGAAGAGGAACCAGATGTCATTTTCAGAAAATGTATACTGGACATGCTATGGGAAAACAGGGTTCAAGTAATAGAGAGAAACACTGAAGGCAAAGCAGGATTTAAGAAGAAAATACACAACCAAATGACACTCGCTAAGAATTATAAAGTTAACAACATTGTGCTGGTAAGAGTACATCCAAAATTGAGTAAGCCCACGAGGATGTCAAAAAATCCAGTTTGTCAAATTGTTTCAAACTAACAATGATACAGATACAATTTATTTGTGTGTGTGTGTGTGTGTGTGTGTCTTCAATGTACTGGGGATTGTTTTAATCATCGAAAGGAACAAGATTTTCTAAAAATCTTAAAAAATTGTGCAATTAGATATAAGGGACCATTTTCTAAAATTTCATTTGGGTTTATTTCGCTTTCTCAAGTAGGGATAGAGTTAACCTGAAGAGATGTTGATTCTCACAGACTCCTAGTGCCAGACCAATATTGTTATGCAGCCAAACTCCACTTTCTTCACAGGCATGGTAGGGCACAGAGTCCAGTCAACTAATACTACTAGGGTAACAAGCAGACCAAGAATTTTCTACCATTTTCATAGATTTTTTTGCTTCCTTAGAATAGTAATGGGTAGTAATCATAAAGGGAATTATTTTGTAGTGGCACTTTATGGAACACTTACATCACACCACTATCTGTAAACTAAATCATGGCTTCTCCAAAGGGAGAAAGCTCATTTGTTAAAAATTGTAAGTGAGTAGCAGAGAGGACATTTTCTTATAGATGGAGTGCCTCAGACACAGCCAAACAACTCAGCACATATTTAGCAAGTCACTTGTGTACAACCTAAAATGAAATGCTCTAAGATATTTGCCCTTCCCCCTTTCCTACAAAACCAACCCCTTAAGTTCATGCTGCACAATCATCTCAAAATACAGGGTGTATATGCCCAAGGACAACCGAGAAATCCAGGAAAACTCAAGATTTTTTTTTAGAATTCCAGCAATGTTTCATCGTTTTAGTTCTCAGTCAAATTTCTGTAATTTTGGCTGGTAAGGACTGATATCCTAATACAGAATTTAACATTAACCTGCTATTGCAGAATAACACTGCAGCAATGAAACATAATGGGATAATAACGCCAAAACAAAGCTGTGCTTGCAAAGAAAATGTGCCATTTACAAGAACGAAACACAGTGCACACACAAGCGTCTCCTGACACCAAATGTGTCAAAGACTTTAGGGTGAAGACGATGTAACATTTTGTAACAAAAAACTGCTTTTGATGAGCGTGATGTTACAACTGTTTAAATTTCTAACAGGTTGTATGAAAATATTGTGAATGGTGGTTTGAGAAGCCTTAATTGGCTTGGTGCCATTAGGGCCAATGCCCAAAATCAATGTTTTTCAGTTATTGGCTCTACGACACTGTCCATAAGGTCATTGTTTTGGTGTAAAAAAGGCCAATGTCCAGCTCCTTTATTAACAGAGATACACAGATTCATTTAGGGCATATGTCCAAACGGAATGTCAGAATAGCATTAATGGGAAGAAAGGCCAATATATACTTAAGCCCATTCGAAATATATTTTTTTTATAAATAAAAGGGCCAAAGTGCACATTAGCCCTTTTAACCCATGTGTGTTTGTGACATTGGCCCCGTCAAACAACGTGTACTGACATCGTTGTATAACCTTGTGTTGACATCGTTGTGTAATTGTGTGTTGACACTGTATTGAAATCGCTTGTCGAGATTGCTTTGTAGTGTTTGTTTAAACGCCAGTTAGACCATTGTTACAAAGGTTACGAGATGGCAACAAGCGGGAAAAAGCTGCTACAAATGGGTTTGAGAGAAACTTCCAAGCCAAGGTAATGAAAACTTGTATTATTCCTTTACTTTATTACACTTGACTCTTAAGCATTAGTTTTGTTTGCTTTACGCTGTAATAATCAGTATAAAATTAGCAATTGTTAGTACATTTGTATTTTAAACAAATTATTGGCATACGCGTTCTCTTCAGGTCCATCTCGGGAGCCCCAGCAACAGGCACTGTCGTGCAGTGACGAAGAATGTTTACAACTTAGTAATGAGATTAATGTCACCAGCTCACCACCTGATTGTGGCGATGTAAATGACTTTTCCTCTGATGAGTATTTACCCTCGGAAGGTAATTCAAGCGATACAGGCAGTAAAGTGAATGAACTGAATGTCATGAACACACCAAATGAAATGAATGCTTTGAGTGAATTGAATAATGATGAGAATGAACAGGACTATTTATTTCAGGAATAAAATGCATCGACAACGAAAAAACGTGGAAGAAAGAAGGCTGGAGGATATATTACCAGGAAAAAGGACGAGGAACCCAAATTTGTGGGCAAGAGAAATAAGGAAGAAAAGAAGAAATGCAGGGTTAGAATATAAAAATGCTACAGGAAAAACGGTTAAGGCCAAAGGTCTTAAAGCAACCTGTACATGTAGGCTGAAGTGTTTCGAAAAATTCAGTGAAATTGAAAGACAAACTATATTTGCTCATTAAGTAAGTAAGCAAAAAACCAATTCATGGCAGGATTGGTTTGTGAAAAAGGTAAAGCTCGCCAAACATTACGAGATGGTAGAGAACTGGAGAGTAGGCGAAAATTCACTCGCCTCTATTCACTCCCTAAATCTGGTGAGCATACTGCAGTTTCTCAAAAAATATTTTTAAATACACTTGACATCACTTTAAAAAAAATCCGAGTTGAAACGGAGAAAAAAAGGAAATCCAACTCAGGTATGTGTGCTGAAGATCTGCGGGGAAAGCATGGGAACCAGCCAAAAGTGTCTTAAGAGGCACAGAAGATTATTCTCTATCATATACATATGTTTCCTGCCATTGAATCTCATTACTCTCCTTCACATACAGCAAGAAAGTACCTTTCACCCGATCTGTCAATTTCTAAAATGTACAAACTATATGTGGACTTTGTACAGAGATCATCATCATACCTCAGAGTAGGTCTTTCTACAGGCAGATGTTTGTGAAAAATTTCAACTATCAATTTAAAAAGCCCAATAATGATACTTGCGCAAAATGTGATAAATTTGATACGATTATTAAATCTACCGACCAAGAAGAAGACTGAATAAATTCTGAAAGGTTGAAAAATGAACACCTTGACTTTGCCAAAGCTGTGTATAAACAAAAGGATATAGACAAGAAGTTGTCTTCGAAGGATAAAAAGCTAGCTGTCGTTTCCTTCGATTTGCAAAAGTGCCTTGCAACGCCGTTTTCAGTGAATGGAGTACCTTTTTACAAGAGGCAGCTCTGGACTTATTATAATCTCACACTATATGAGACAAGATGTAATCAAGCTAATCCAAAACGAAAAATGTGCTTCATTTGGGATAAAACCATTGCCAAACGTGGTAGCCAAGAAATTGCTTAGTGTCTGATGAAGTACCTAAACAATGTGTTAGACAAAGATGTATCGGAAGTAATATTCTACAGCAACTGTTGTCCAGGTCAAACAAGAAACATCTTTGTTAGCCTAATGTTCCTTTATGTCGTGCAAAAATGTCACAAAGAAGGGCATCCACTTGTTATCCACCATAAATTCATAGAGCCAGGTCATACTCATATGGAAGCTGACACAATTCATGCCATTATTGAGAGAGCAAAGAAAATATCTGTAGACCACATTGAAATTCCAAGGGATTGGGTGACCATCAGATACATACAGTGTGATCCAAATCTTATTGTATTCGAAATGGAGCAAAGGGAGTTCTTCGATTTCAAGTCCCCCATGAAAAACATCTTCATCCACAGGACTGAAAATACCGAAGCTGAAACTGTGTATTGGAACAGTGTTAGGTGGGTTAAATATGCATTTAATGAAGATTCACATGGCAAGTCGTTGTACAAAACCACTCTTCAAGATAATGTACCGTTCAAAGAATTGGACATTAAGTAGAAAAAAAAAGGGAAACGGTATGGGAGCAAAAACCAAGCTAGCCTGCAGCCTATATCAAACCAACCACTTCCTCTGTCAAAAGAAAAATTTAATGACCTGAAATCTTTGATGCCATTCATAAGGAGCAGTGGCAGGATATACTACGCCACTTTCGTCAATAGTTTGGCATGCACCTCCGATGGGGATGATGACACTGATTGTGAGTTCGAAGATGAGGAGAACTAGTGTGTTTTAACTGACCTAGTATCATTCTTTATCTCATAAAGTTCTAATTTCTACTTTGTTTATAACTTCTAATGTATGTGTACAAACAAGTTGTAATCAACGACACCATTACTTAAAACTAGTAATAACTAAACCGTTTTTACATGTTGTATCTACATTGTTTCTTGAACAGTTTGAAAGTATCATCTGCATGTTGTACATGAAATATTACTACAAAATAAAAAAAATTGAGACATACAGTATTCTAATTGTGTGTTCATTCCTCTTACATAATGCTCTAATACTTTCTAAATATTGTTATTAGACCGCATTTGTGTGTTTCGTGACAAATAAATGTATTTCGGTAATAATAATTTGTAACAACGTAAAAAGCAGTCATGTATTAATAACATAAGGGCCCATGTCCTATATTAAAACACAAAGCAAATACTTAAAGGAGGTCAACATCCTTGATAAAATTAGAAATAGGTAATTTTTAAAAATAAGTATATATGGGCCACAATGTACATAAAATAATAAAATGAAAGAAAAAAATATCAGTACACCAATTTGTTGCAGTTTAATTCCATTGAGAATTGCGCAGCAAAACTTCAATCAGCCGTAGCTGAAAATGGAGATTTTGGACATGGGCCTTTTTAGCACCAAGCCACAGAATTACAAAGTGAATTTCATTTTATACAAGATGAATTACGTTACACGTGAGAACGTGTGATGAATCTTAATGCATGGAAGACCAGCCATTTAGCCATTATTTAAAATTTTACTGCCACATTTCCATTTGATATAACTTAAAGGGTAACAAACAATAGAAAAGATGAAGCATCAAGATTATATATAAATATTGAAAGTTATAATCATGCTTGTCAGAAATAATCACATACAGCAATTTAAGCTGTGCTCTTAGGATCCTGCCAAACGACGTTCGAAGAAAAATTATTTTTACAACCAATACTATACGTGAAAGCTTACTTTTCACTGTATGTATTTTAATTTAAACTATTAACTTTTCCTGTTTGTGTGTCAACACTACTTAATAGTGATGTTGCTATTGGCTGACTACATCACATGTTCTATGCTCTGAATATCTGTGGTCATTGGCTAGCGAGATCGCATGAGAAGCTATGACCGGCTGCCAAAAATGCATAGCAATCTAGATTTCAGTGCTTCGGAAGCAACCATGCTGTATTTGATGAAACCCGTATTTACACTTTCGTAATACCAAAACATGGAGTGTGCAAGCTGCCACGCATTAAAGATCTTTCCAAAACAAGTTTTTTGTTTTGCTTCATTCCCTGAAACGCTGGGAAGTTCTAAGCCAGTGTATGAAACATTTACCAATCAAAGGATTCACAAGCTTTGCTTCTCCAAGGAAAAGTATATTGTCACTTAAAGTGAAAAAAATTTATTATAAACTGGGAAAAAACTGCATTTTTTTGTTCACATTGTTGTTGCGGTCTTCAGCCTGATGACTACTTTGGTGCAGCTCTCCATGCTAATCTATCTCGTGCAAGCCTCTTCATCTCTGAATAACTACTGCAACCTACATCCTTCTGAATGAACTTATTTTATTCATCTCTTTTCTCCATCTACAATTTTAAACCTCCACATTTCCCTCCAATGGTGATCTCTCGATGTCTCAGAATGTGTCCTACCTGACGATTCCTTCTTCTAGTCTTCTTTTCTCCCCAATTCTATTCAGTACCACCTCATTAGTTATGTGAGCTACCCCTCTAATCTTCATCACTCTTCTGTATCACCATACTTCAAATGCTTCTACTCTTTTCTTGTCCAAACTGTTTATCGTCTATGTTTCACTACCATACTTGGTTACACTACAGACAAATGCCTTTAGAAAAGGACTCCCTAACACTTAAATTTATATTCGACATTGTATTGTATTGTATTGTATTTTAACCGGGGACCTAGAAACGACGCAGTGGTCCACAACCCAACTACGACTACCGCAGTCCACTTCACCCCTTCGCCGCCCCACACCAAACCCAGGGTTATTGTGCGGTTTGGCCCCCGGTGGAGCATTTTTAATTCCAATTGGTTTTCAGAATCAAATGCAATTTTGAAGTACCAAAATAAAGCTTTTAGCTTGGCAATAATAATAAACATCATGACTGGCATGTAAGTGACCAGTTTGGTGATGCCATGTAGAATGTTCCTGCAGTCAGCTGAAAATAGCCGTTTTCTAAATTTTCTCAATAGTGTTTTGTGAAAAGAACAGTCTTCCCATCAAGGATTCCCCTATCTGTCCAGGAAGCCTCTCTATAACACTTGTGCACTGATCAAAAATACTGGGGATAACTCTAACAGCATGCCTCTGAATTGCTTTGATGTCTTCTTTTAATCTGACCTGGAGGGGATCCCAAGCACTTGAGAAGAACTCATGAATGAGTCGTGCTGGTGATCTAAAAGTGGTCTCCTGTCACCACAGTTAAACTTTCCTAAAATTCTCCCAATAAACTGGAGATGACCACTAACTTTTCCTACTACTCATTCCATTTCATACTGTTTTCCAATGTTACATCTAGATAGTTAATTATATGACTGTGTCAAGCAATGCTGTATTCAAACACCACAGGATTGTTTTTCCTCCTCACGTGCATTAACTTACATTTTTCTATATTTAGAACAACCTGGCATTAATCAAAGCAAATATAAATTCCACCTACGTCATCCTGTATCTTCCCAGTCAGCCAACGATTATACTTCCGCACACTATAGTGTCATCACCTGCAGACTGCTTCTCAGCCTTTTCGTTAGATCGGTAATGTATATGGAGAACAAGAATGGTCCTATCACACTCCTGATGATACCTTTATGTTTGATGAACACTCACCATTCAGGATAACATACTGGGTTGTATTCCTTACAAAGTCTTCAAGCCACTCACACACCTGGGAACCTATTCCATATGCTCAGATCTTCACAGTGCCAAACATTTCTTGATAATCTAGGAACAAGGAATCTGCCTATTTTGTATCATCCACGGTTCACAAAATATCATGCAACAAAAAGGCAAACAGTTTCACACAAGCAGTGCTTTCTACATCCATACTGATTGTGGACAGAAGCTTTTCTCTCCCCAGGAAATCTGTCATATTTGATCTTAGAATATGCTTCAAAACTCTGCAGCAAACTATTGTTAAGGATATTGGTCCGTAATTTTGTGGTCCATTCTTCTTGTCTTCTTATATATGGGAGTCACCAATGCATTTTACTAATCACTCGAGACTATGTTGGATGAGATATTCGTGATAAATGAAAGCTCAGTATGTAAGGGACCAATGTCAAAGTGTAGTCTCTGTAAAACCGAACTGGGATTCCACTCGGACCTTTGAACTTACAGTGAAACCCCACTTTTACACTTTTCAAGGACTTCAGAAAAAAATGGTGTAAAATGCGGGAAGTAAGGTTTTAAGCTATAAAAGTTACGTATAAGATATCCCCTTGCACTTGATGTACAGGCATCAAATCACTTGTCAAGGACTTTTTTATTATCTAATAAAAACCGCTGATTTAACTGGAATTGATAACTGTCTCGGAAATGGAAACGTTTGACTTAATTTCAAACGTCATTCATTACTTAAATAATGAAACACTGCACTAGTTACATATTTTGTCATGCTTAATGACGTGTTTCGATAATTTTTTCTCGTTGTCAAGTGCAAATAAGTAAATAAGTATTTTGTATTGTGTTTGAATGTGTGTTATTATGGATCTCTTGCACTGTGCTCGTCTTTTTGAGGTTATCGGGTACTGTGCATCATCAGTTATGTAGACCCCCCCCCCCCACACACACACACACAAACTATCACTCACATTATTTCTTTCTGTAACATCACAAAAAATACATACGTAATTACTTAACTTGACAATGAGAATAAATTCTCGAAACACGTTTTGCTCAGCATGAATACAATACGTAACTGGCACTGTGTTTACACGCGAAACATTTGAGCAACACAAAGTGAATGATGCTGTCAACTAGCGTTCCACGTGGCCATACGCTGTAACACTCTAAATATGGTTTGACGTAGGTGTCACGATGATCACAACGATCACAAAACTGCACTTGCGCATTAGAGACAGTTTGGAAATGGTTGTGATTTATCATGGTATCTTCATTCGAACGAACCTTGTTACTCCTATCAGCCACCACGCCACATAGAGCTTGGCAGCAGCGGGAGATACGGCAAGAATTGTTACAACTTTTACTCATTTACCCGTTCAAATCCACTGAGTGATTGGCCTGGTGTCAAGAAACTTAACCACTTAATATTTGTAAACACTACTGGACGACCAACATTATGACAGCATCATACTTTCTCCACAAACACTTTTTCATAATGCACGAATCGGGGGAAAATTATAAATACGTTAATGCAAAATCAGGTGCAAATTAACATTGTGGGCACAGGAAATTTGACGGGACCGATAAAAAGTGTCATAAACGGTGGGAAAACGTTAATTCTGGGAACACAAAAGCGGGGTTATACTGTATTGGTTTTCTGCACAATGGTGAAACAAAGGCATGCCTTTACAATACTCCTACATGAATCATCATTTAATGCAAGATTTAAAACTTCTGCTTTCCTTTTGCTATCTTCTACTGACACCTGACTGGAGGGTGAGTGACTGGACTGAAGCCTTCAACTTGGTAAGTGATTTTATGTGGTACCAGAATTATCTCGTGTTCTCGCCAAAATATTTTCCTAAGGTACAATGGTGGTATTTATTTGCTTCGTGGATCAACTTTTTATAGACAGAGGAATTCCTATAACTTTGGCTGCTGACATTTCCGCAGTCTATTTTGAAGTAACAATAAAACAGTTTCCTCAACATTTTCGGAATTTTGTCATTAAACCATGTGATTTACTATCATTTTAAACTTTGGCCCCAATTCCTCTATGTTCATCACATTGGGACTAAATTACGGCCGTTCACTGTATAATGCTAACAACTGTTTATAGGCTCTTTCCAGCTTCAAAACCCTCTTATCTTTCTTAATTGCTTTATTAAATTTAGAAGGAATTGGGCATTTGAATTTAGTGAAACAAAACTTCTAATAGTTGTTGTTTGTAAGTTCCCTAACTCTGACTTCAGAGCATTTCTGCTCAAGCTAGAGAGGGTTCTTGGTTCACTTTATACGAAGTACCAAAAATTAGTTACATGTTGTGACTTCAACATTAATTTTGTACGTAATTGTGCAAGAAAAAGGATGTTGGTAGATCTCCTAAACTCATAAGATCTGATGCAGACTGTATTTTTCCAACTAGGGTGCAGGGGAACAGTTGCACAGCCATAGACAATATTTTTATTCATTCTTCATTACTAGATGGGCATTCTGTTAGTAGAAGGGTGATTGGCCTTTCAGACTATGATGCACAAATTTTAACACTAAAATGCTTCGTACTCAAACAAATGTTACATATAATTACAAATTATGTAGGAAAGCTAAACCAACAGCAATAGAGTTTTTTAAACCTCGTTAAGGAACAAGAGTGGCAGGATGTTTATAGTTCCGATAACACAGATGACAAATATAAAGCTTTTCTTAACATATTTCAACTCTTTGAAAGTTGCTTTCCATTAGAACATCCTAAATAGGGTACTAGGAGTAAAATGCAGCCTGGGTGGCTGACTAGTGGGATAAGAATATCACGTAGAACAAAATGTTAGAAGTAGTCACAGTCAACCTAGAGTAGCCCATTACAAACAGTATTGTAAGGTGCTTAAAATGTTATTAGTTAAACAAAGATTGTGTGGTACACAAATAGAATAGGAAATTCACAGGATAAAATTAAAACCATATGGTCAGACGTGAAGGAAGTGTCTGGTCAGCAGCACAAGGTCAACAATATAAAGTCAGTTCGTAGTAAAAATATTTCTGTTACTGGTAAGTCAGATACACTTACAGTATTTAACAACCATTTTTTGAGCATTGCTGGTGAATTAAACAAAAACTTTGTTTCTACAGTGAATCATAACTCTCGAAAAATGCCTTTCCGAGATCGATGTCTGAAATACTCCTCTGTGATGCTGACAAGGGGGAGATTGAGTCAATAATTAAAGCACTGAAGACTAAGGACTCTCATGGATATGATGGAGTGCCTACCTGAATAGTAAAGTACTGTGCTGCACATGTTAGCCTTGTACTTAGCCATCTTTGTAGTTTTTACTTTAATAATGGTCAGTTTCCTGACTAATTAAAAGTATTCAGTAGTAAAGCTGCTTTATGAAAAAAGACAAAGGGATAAAGTAGACAATTTTAGACCTATTTCTATGCCATCAGTTTTGCTAAAGTTACTGAAAAGGCTGTGTAAGTAAGGATAATTGATCCTTTTATATCACATAATTTGCTATCAAATGTACAGTTTGGCTTTAGAAAAGGTTTAACCACTGAAAATGCTACAGTCTCTTTTCTCCGTGAGGTTCTGGATGGATTAAACAGAAGGTTTCCAAATACCAGGTATATTTTTTGATTTAACCAAGGTGTTTGATTTAGTTGATCGTAAAAATATTGCTCCCGAAGTTGGACCATTACAGAATATGGTGAGTAGCTCACAATTGATTCACCTCTTGCTTTAACAAAAGACAGCAAAAGGTCACTGCTCACAGTGTTGAGAATGGCTGTGATGTGGGGTCTGAGTGGGGCACAAGGCACAATCAAATTGGGGGGGGGGGGGGGCTGCACCAGGGATCTGTGTTGGGACCACTCCTGTTCCTTATTTATATAAATGAAATGCCTTCTAGTACTACAGGTAATTTTAAAATATTTCTGTTTGCTGAGGACACTAGCTTGGTAGTAAAGGATTTTATGTGCAACACTGGCTCTGTTTCAAATAGTGCAGTTCATGATCTAAGTTGAAGGCTTGTAGAAAATAAACTAACATAAATCACAGTGATTCAGTTTTTAGTTTCTAACACACAATTCAACAAAAACAGACATTTTAACTCCACAGAATTAGCATATGTTTAGTGAAACTGAACAGTTCAAATTTCTAGGTGTTCAGATAGATAGTAAACTGTTGTGGAAAGCCCATGTTCAGGATCCTGTTCCCAAACTTAATGGTGCCGCTTTTACTATTCAAACAGTATCTGAAATAAAGTGATCGTTCAACACAAAAATTAGTTTACTTTGCTTATTTTCATTCGCTTATGTCATATGGTATTCTATTTTGGGATAATTCTTCCCATTCTCCAAGGATATTTTTGGCTCTGAAACGGGCAGCTAGTGCAATAAAGTGGTGTAAGTCTGCGAACCTCTTGTCGACTCCTGTTCACTAGTCTGGGTATTTTGACACTGAACTCTCAATATATATATATATATATATATATATATATATATATATATATATATCTAAAAAGAAAGATGATGAGACTTACCAAACAAAAGCGCTGGCAGGTCGATAGACACACAAACAAACACAAATATACACACAAAATTCAAGCTTTCGCAACAAACTGTTGCCTCATAAGGAAAGAGGGGAAGGAGAGGGAAAGACGAAAGGATGTGGGTTTTAAGGGAGAGGATAAGGAGTCATTCCAATCCCGGGAGCGGAAAGACTTACCTTAGGGGGAAAAAAGGACAGGTATACACTCGCACACACACCCATATCCATCCACACATACAGACACAAGCAGACATATATATATATAACAGAGGGAAACATTCCACGTGGAAAAAATATATCTAAAAAGAAAGATGATGAGACTTACCAAACAAAAGCGCTGGCAGGTCGATAGACACACAAAAAAACACAAACACACACACAAAATTCTAGCTTTCGCAACCAACGGTTGCTTCGTCAGGAAAGAGGGAAGGAGAGGGAAAGATGAAAGGATGTGGGTTTTAAGGGAGAGGGTAAGGAGTCATTCCAATCCCGGGAGCGGAAAGACTTACCTTAGGGGAAAAAAGGACAGGTATACACTCGCACACACACACACATATCCATCCACACATACAGACACAAGCAGATATATATATATATATATATATATATATATATATATATATATATATATATATATATATATAAAAAGAAAGATGATGAGACTTACCAAACAAAAGCGCTGGCAGGTCGATAGACACACAAACAAACACAAATATAAATAAGACGACAGAAAAGACTTCGAAATGTAACAGTGACAATAACAAACGTCATTGTTGTCTATCGACCTGCCAGCGCTTTTGTTTGGTAAGTCTCATCATCTTTCTTTTTAGATATATTTTTCCCACGTGGAATGTTTCCCTCTGTTATATATATATATATATATATATATATATATATATATATATATATATATATATATATATTCTTTACTGTTGTTTCTTGTTAACAATATCAACTTATTCCTTGTTAACAATATCAACTTATCCCCAAGAATTAGCCGTTTCACTCAGTTAATACTAGGCACAAATCCAATCTGCATTTGTATTTTACTTCCTTAACTCTTGTACAGAAAGGCGTGCAGTATACTGCTGCGTCCATTTTCAA
This sequence comes from Schistocerca nitens, assembly GCF_023898315.1. Taxonomy (NCBI): domain Eukaryota; kingdom Metazoa; phylum Arthropoda; class Insecta; order Orthoptera; family Acrididae; genus Schistocerca; species Schistocerca nitens. The sequence continues at coordinate 436,128,617 of NC_064614.1, forward strand.
TAAGCTACCACAAGAATTCAAAAATTTTAGCAGTAAACCACGCACTTTCAAATTGAAACTGAAGAGTTTCCTCGTGAGTCTCTCCTCCTATTCTGTTGAGACGTTACTTGTAAGCTGACTCCTACGTTATATTGTTGATTGTGTTTACTCAAACTAAAGGCTAGACTTTTTTTGGGCTCAAACATTTTCTTTTATCTGTTATTACTTTTATATTGTAATTTCATGTACTGATACTTTCCACGGACTTTAAGATTTGCTCCTCAATTTGGTCCTATAGAACTAATAGACGTGTAAATAAATAAAAAAATAAAAGTAGTCACTGTCCCTATGATGAAATCATGATAACTAAGCTTGAAATCATGATTACTAATCTCAGCCTCTATAATGACAATGTCAATAAAATCAGGCTAGAAGGTCAAAAATTCTCTCATCGGATGTGGGTTGTTGAACTAGATGCTCAAGAGATTTTGGAAAACTGTGTTCAGAACTACTTTCAAGACTTACTGCCCATACCACCCGCAACAAATCCATTGATATCCCAGTCTACACACAATAGCTATGCTATTGCCTGCAACTAATACTGCTTGATCAGGGTACTTCCATGCTACTGTGTGTAGAATTTCTTTGAATCATTCTATAATTATTACGACTTCAACGGATGGCTGATGAAAGCAACTGATGATTAAATTGAGTCACCTAGGCCACTTACTTGTTTCTATATAACTTTGCAATTTCGACCTCAGAAGCTGCAATATTTTTATTGACTGTAAAGAACACTTCCCCTCTTATGAAATTAACATATCTTTTTGATGTACATTCCATATACCTCATTAGATATTTAAAAATCTTTCTACTTCGGGTTTCATCTGGCTCTCAGTCACGAGCATAATTTGAGTGCAACAGCTCCCTGGAAGGGTTAAATCTGACTTGGCACAGAAAGGGGTGACTTCTGATGCCACAAAAATCTCTGGTCATCTACCACATAGCATTAAAAGTTTGACACTTAAAAAAAAAATTTAAAAAAATAAAAATAAATAAATATGAAAGAGGAAAATTTATATTACGTAAAGAAAATTTATGTTAAACTAACACTTTCCACAGCATTATGAAATGTCGTTTCCATGATCTAGTGAACAAGTATTAATGTAAGGGGGGGGGGGGGGGGAATTGCACTCTCAGTAATCTGCTACCCAAATTGCTGCTTCCTCTATAATGCGCTCATGACTTTATCTAGGTGATTCATAAAGCTCCCTACGTACAACAAAGGTACAGACATCTGTAACCAAGATAGTCACAGAATCAATGGAGTCTCTGGCTCAGACCTTTCACCAATTCCAAACCAAAAGCCCTGATCAATACTGGGACTGACAATGAAAATTCTAAGCTCTACTTGGACCCCACAAACAAGGCCAGCAGTCTTCACCACTCGCCCTCCCCCGTACAAACTGAGGTCGGTCTCAGACCCCAACCAAAAGGCATCATTGGTGCAAACAGAACCTCCAACTTGCACACTGTATAGCTGCTGGCAGGGCTGCCTGAACATTTCAGATGTGCCGCCCCCCCCCCCCCCCACACGAGCAGACATACAAAGCACATGTTTGGCTTTTCTCAGTCCTGGAAGCTATTTTCCTAAGTGATTCCATAACATGCCTGACATTGAAGCTACCAATAAATAGCTAATCCATCCCACCATATACCTGCACAGACTCTGGTGAAGGAGTGCCATTTGTCAACTCACAGGGGGAATGGGTGAGACCGGACAGTTGGGCAAAAGAAGTGAGGTCCGAGGTGTCCTATGTAATGTATCAGTTTCTCTGCCACTGCTACACCCCAAGACAGCAGCCTTCAGAAGACTGAGCATTATCAGCAACATCTTCAGCTGTTTGTTAACTCCGACCAGCTCCTCCTGTGTCTGCGCACATCATGCATGTACCCCCATCCACCCTACTGCACAAACACTGAAGGAAATGTAGAGGTACACACAAGGAACTACATAATGGTGTTCACACCATTACCTATACCTTTCTGTATCCTAAAGTGTCTTTTGGGCCACTGTCCATAAAACTTGTAACTGACATCCTTCAACTTTCTATGCTTCTTTTGTCATTTCATTTCTCCACTTCTGTAAAGATGATCTCTGCTACCAATTCCATATTACTGAATCACATTGTACTCAATATTTAAGATACTTTAAAATGAGACGAAAACAGTCATTTATATACTGCCTGATGTACTCTACAATGTAAATGTAATCTGTAGGTTTTACTTTGTAAATTTCATACCTGTCTTAAAAATGACTATTCTAGCATATTACATGGACATTCTCATTCTCAGGTACATATTCAATTTCAAAATTGTCTACAAATGTATTAAACAAAGGAAACACGACGGTAGTCTAAAAGCTTAAACTAGTTATTACACAGAGGACATACTGCATTTCAAAATGTAAGGAATTAAAATTCGCTTTTAAACTTACCTGGGTTGCAGTCAGTAAGCAGTGAACAAATGGATAGTAATACTTTTGATATTGTAAGAGCAGGTGACCAGTTGTCCTTCAATATATCTAAGCAGATAACCCCCTGGCTATTAATATTACAGTGATAAATACGAGTGCGAAATGTCACCTGAAAAAGAGGGGAAAAAATCTTTCAAAGAACGTAGCAAAATGTTGAAGTTCCTACAAAAATGAGTAATATTCTCTTAAAATTAAAAACAGAAGTGTAATTACATTAATAACATAAGGTAATCTGTTCCAATTCACACTCTTTAATGAAACACTACAGCTGTTGGGCACACTCAGTCACAAAAAGTAACTCAGTGCACTCTTTGAACACAAAGCTGTAAGAGCTCATTAAAAAAAACCCACCACTATCTTTTTTGTAACCAGGTCATGCTTCTCAGCCCTACTGTCTATCACAATCAACCTTCCAACACATAGAGCTGTGTGCAAACCACATCTAGTTCTAATGACTTTATAAGCAAGGCAATATAAAAAAAAGATAACTTACAGTAAGGTACTCCACCAAATGCGAAAGCAAATTGTTATAATGAGATAAAACTGTTGAAATAAAAACTTTAATGGTCTTCAAATATTTCTGTTTAAGGTTACAAAATATACTGTAAAAAGTGTATGCAACTGCAGAGGAACATTATCTGCAAACCAAGCCAAGTGGGCCACAATACAAACTACTGATTATTCCTCCAACAAGACTAAAAGGAAACTGTTTAAGTGGTTACGAACATAAATGAAGTGGCAGTGGCTTGAAACTTCCTCGCAAATTAAAGCTGTGTGACCAACCAGAACTCTAATCTGGTTTTGCAGACAATTATCTGACTGACAGTTATACAAATAAGACTCGTGGTGCATCTTCCCATCTTCAATTTTGTCACTACCTCTCTCCTTTATTTTGAATATCACCTTGAGATAAGGGATATAGTGGCAAAATTGCTTAGTCACAACGTGCGAGTAGTTTGCAAAATGAACCTTTCATTCTGCAGCTGAGCACGCAATCACAAATCAAGCTTGCATAACCATGTGCAAATGTTATTTAATAGCAGCTACAGCTGTATATAAAAAAATCATTGTATGCCTGGAGTTACAATAAGCTTTTTCTTCTCTTTTTCCTTTTTGATGCAACAAAGGCTGCTACTAAATAACACTGACAACAGCTGTGGATGCCTTTTCTCTAAACTCTTAGACTACACAATGGAAAAGGAATTTTATGGCATTACAGAGTACCTATTAATTAATATATTATTGTTCCTTATAATCAACTGTGTTAGAGGATGCAATCAAAATGATTGATCCTTAGAAAATAAATTATGAATATTTTCTTTTTTTTTGGTATGTTCTATATTACATGAACACTTGCTATAGTCGGTGTAATCCCACATGATTAACTTCAATTTGGTTCCAAGATGATGAGCATGCTGAACAAAACAAACAACCCTTAAGAGCTGACAAAATGCAACATGCACAGTAAAGGTTCCAGTGTGGCTCACAATTTGAATTCTTAATGAAGCCTCCTTACAGGCAAACACATCACTGAAGAGTGAAACTTTCACTCTGGATCATTTTGTTAGAGTGTAGAACTACAGCCCAAAAGGTTACACATCAAAGCAGTTTCAGTCACAGAATGGATTCCTTAAGTATATCAGACACGTATGGGAATGAAACAGCTCAAAGGCTGACATGTAGCAGTGCTTTAGAGGCATGACATTTAAGTTATACAGAATTCCAGAGGTGGAACTTTGCTTCTAATGGTTCAAGTGACTCTGAGCACTATGGGACTTAACTTCCGAGGTCATCAGTCCCCTAGAACTTAAACCTAACTAACCTAAGGACATCACACACATCCATGCCCAAGGCAGGATTCGAACCTGTGACCGTAGCGCCTACAACAGCTTGGCCACCCCAGCCAGCACTTGGCTTATAAAAAATACTTTGCTCTCTCTATTTGTGGGATCTTATTTTTAACTTCCAATTTCTGCATGCTCTCTCATGGATTTCTTTCTACATCATTTGAATTTAAATTTTGGAGTATCACTGCTTCAATTACCAGTTTGTTTCCATTTTCTTTGTTCATCTTTTTGCTCCTCTTATACATCAATAGAAAATAAATGAAATTGTGTGGATTACTGAGAACACACTTGTCATAACACATTAGTGCACAACAGTTTCTTGACTTGATCCTTACAGCGTCCAAGTTACATAAAATTCATTAACTCAATAAAAGTAAATGAGCGGCTTTCTACAGGCATATGGTTGAGCTCAGCTGGAAATCAAAACCAGCTCAGCCACTGTGCAGCCTCACACAAAAATGGCACACTGAAATGTTTTGAGCATAGGAGGAAGAAATGCAGACACACATCTATGTAAGTAATTTAGGAGCAAAGGAGCCACTTACCGAAAAGCAGAAGTGTTACGTCATCAACAGGCACACAGAAATAGAAAGAAAACTTGTTAGCTCTTGGAATCACTCCTTTACAAAGCTAGAACATGCGCACTTCATTGGGTGGAATTCACATGTTTGTGCACAGCATACTGATAACTGCACTGAAGGTAGTGCGGAGCATTCACTATTGTAAACTGCTGCTTACTGTTAACAATGCATTATGTCCAACAGTAAGTTGTCATTAGGGTTTGACGTTTTAGGTTTCTTTCAGAGGTGGCCAAGTAAAATTTGTTGAGGCTGTAACCCATACAACTGTTAAATTCTGTTTAAGAATTAATCGGAGCACAAGAGGATATTAAAAATGTTTCTGGCAGATGGGCTGAGTGAGTGGGGGTCGTGTCAGGTAGGGTGATGTGGGGTGGGGTGGGGTGGGGTGGGTGGAAGGAGAGGAAGGCTGGAAGAGGGGTTGGGATGGGTAGCTAGCAGCTTGGAGGGAGGCAGCCACTTCGCTAGCTATGAATGAAGTGAGGGACAGGTGGCAGTTGTACCGTTGGTTGGTTTAGGGTTAAAGGGACCAAACTAAAAGGCCATCAGTCCCTCCCACCCAGGATAACCAAGTCTATAACACTCCAAATCCAAGAAACACCTAGTGCATAAAACATAAGGGAGAAAACCTCAAGGTCTGCTTAAGGTCAGCAAAGCTTAGAGAAAGGAACAGCTGGAGGCACTGAAAGGCAGAAACTGTGATGGGGGACATAACCCCCACCACTTACCTGAAGCACCCCACCCAACAATACACAGTACAGACTGGTGACATGAACAAGGCGAGAGAAGCACAGGGAAACACGAAAGAACAGAGTCCAACAGAAAATGAGAGAAAGAGAAATAGAAGAAGGGCAAAAGAAAGGGTAGGACGAGGTCTGGGATGCACCACCAAGCCCAAATAGCCATTGACCAGTCGGAACAGAGCATTCTGTCAACTTCTAAATGGGCAGACAAGGCCGAGGCGCCCTCCCATAGAGAGAGTGATAGAAACCCCTTTCACTAATAAACCATAAAACCAGGTCAGATGCTGAGGCATTGTCTGCTAACTCCATCTGCTAACACCAGCCATAGCAGGTCAGGAAGATTATACGAGTCTACTGCATAGCGACTAGGTTAGGTCACAACTCAGCAAAATGTGGACCACTATCAAATGGGCACCATAATGCCAGTGAGGCATATCCTCATGATCAAGGAGTTGACCAGGAGTCACCCAAGAATGGCCAATGCTGAGCCGCAAAGGATGATGGGAGACCTTGTAAGAGGCCCGTATGGGGACCTCCACAAAGTTCTGGACTCCATTATCATCCATAGTTTCTTTGGCGAAGTTAGAATATGCCATTCCATATTCAAAATTCTTCGAACTTGAAGGCATAATACTAACTGAAAGTCTGGTACTGGAATATCGATCTTATGAGGCAGCTTGCCATAAGCCAATTTGCCAGAGTTCATTCCTTGGGATACCACTATGACTCGGGGTCCAGACAGAGACCACTGACTATTCACAGTATTTAAGAACAGAAAGGGAATCCTGGATAGTCAGAATCATGGGATGGCGAGGGTAACACTGGTCTAGAGTTTGAAAACCACTCAAGGGGTTATTCCAGATAAGGAAGGACTCGCCAGTGAAGGAACGGATACACTCAACAGCACAATAGATGGATAAAACAACACAGTGAAAACACTCCAGCCATCCACCAAGGAGTGGAGTTCATTACATCCTGCACGAATATAAGCAATGCCAGTGAACCAGCAACTGTATACACTACTTCAAAACCCTGAAACACACTAAGAATGGAGCACAGTTGGCGGTGGAATGCCTCACACGCAGCCAAGTCTTACAGACTTGTAGGTCAAGATAGAGCTGTGGACGGGGGATGCAAAACAGAGGTTTGTGAGAGCAAGCCAGAGAAGAGGTAATGGAGATATGAAGAAAAGGAGCGGTTGCAGATGGCGATCGTAAGCCCCAACCTGGGCTTCTGTGTGTGTGTGTGTGTGTGTGTGTGTGTGTGTGTGTGTGTGTGTAAAGAGAAGATGGTAGTTCGGCTGCTCTGGGGAACAGCATATGTGGAATGCATAAGCAATTAGCTGTTGTTGGCACAGAACCCACAATGGTAGAACTCCTATCTCTGCTAGGAGGCTGATCGTGGGGCTAGTCAGAAAGGCCATTGTTGGAAGTTTTACACCGCAACAGTGTATGGGTCCAGAATCTGTGACATTGAAGGTGACGCTGAGCCATATGCAAGCCTTCCATAGCCTAGACAGGACTGGACCAATGCTTCGCACAGCCTTAGCAGAGTAGAGCAGTCCACACGCCAATTGGTACTACTGAGACATCAAAGACCATCAAAATGCGGCCGATATATCTGCTTCAGTCTATGATGATGCAATTAAATTCAAATTGCAATGTCAAAAATTTTTTATTTATTTGAACAGTATCGAAAGAAAATCAACAGAGTAAAATGACTGATCTTATACTAAAAGATTAGTGTTACGGAAACCTCTATAATTATGTCAATAAGCACAAGTGATAAACATTCACTGGAAGGAGAGAGTATTTTGCGAAAAATTAAATATTTTATGAAGAATAAAATACAGAAACGAATGTAAGTTATAAATGTACTGACTGTAACATTCTAAGGGTATCAGAACATGTAATTAATTTAAACAAAATGAAATATAAAGGTGGGGAATGAGCTATGGGTTTTTGACCGGCAGTCTTTTGGACGACCCTGGTGTAAGCACCACAAGGGAGGAAAGAACGGAAAACAAAAGCAGCTGAGCTTTGACAGTGTACAATCTGGCGTGCCATGTTTGGCGATGTAATCCTTAAGCAATAACAATTTGTAGTAAAAGTGCATCTCCAGTTTATTTTGTGTCGAAAAGCAAGAAAATCCAACTGGTTTTATATTATGGAATATGAAGCTGATGATACAGCAAGTTAACATGGTTCCTGCAAGTCGGTAGTAGTTATAAATTAATACCACCACTAGAGACATGAAGACCCCACCCAAATTTGCACACAGCAACCACTAACTTCAACATCGACAAAACTGCAATGAACGAGGCAAGACATTTTCGTATTAACAGTCTGTAACAGTGTATCATAATGTTACAGTCAACCTCATGGTTTGCTTAAGTTCTAATATAGTTTTGTTAAAGGTATAAGTAAGAATCACTGTTCCAAAGTCTTATACCGATCAGAAGTTCCCAGTCCATTACAATAAGGGTAAATTTTGTGTTACTCTGTACTGTCAAAATATTGTAGTGATTGATGTTATAATGCTCTTACAGTTTCATACAAAAGTAACTTCCAATAATAACGGTTTACTTTCAAATCGAAGAGACAAGAACTGTGGTGACTTTGATAAGTCATTGTATAGTTCAATTTAATGAGCTTTCTTAATTTTAAATTTGCTTTAGCAAAAATCTAACTTATCTAATTATTCAAAGTAAAGCTGGCAGCCATTAAGCCACATAAGAATATCTCAGTCTGCCTCCATCTTGTTTCCAAGTAAAATTGTTGCCACAAATCATTAAAGTAAATTTACTTCTGGCACGTTAAAAGAACATAAACTGAAATAAAGTATTGAAATTGCTTCTTCAAAGCTGGCAACCACAACAGTCTTCATAGATATGGCATTCTTTCAGTGTATCTGTCACACGGTTAAGACTACATAGCTACAAGCTGTTTGCTACAGGGATGCAGATAAAACCAAATACAGGTAGGCCATATAAAGTGTTGTGTGTATAGTAACTTGTGTGGTGCACAAATCCTGAAAAATCTAACCCCATTATCCACACCTCACTTTGGAGAGAAGTTTAAAGCATAAATAGGTGCCTTGCAAATAATAGTATTCTGTTAGGTAACACATGTCAAAATTTGTGTTAGATTGTTGTTAAAGTTAATAATGATAGACCAATATTGTGCAGTTTTTAAGGAAAATGTTCTACTGAATGAACTAAAAGCTGTATTTTTCTGAGATGCAACGTATGGTCAGCATGGGAAAGATGAAGATTCTTTTTATTGTCAGTCGGTCCCAGCAGGTAGCTGCACATGCACAGGGGGGCTGTAAACCTGAGCATTAAATGAATTCACTTTCCGTAATGCCGCCAGCTCTGCAGAACAATGCAGAAATCATTCTGCACATTATTACTTGCATATTATGCAATATTAGTGATCCATACAGCTAAATTTTGTCACATTCATAGTTAAAAACCATTCCTTTCCCTGCTATGTAATGTTCAAAATTGGTTTGATAACATGCAATTCAGACATTTAAAATGTTGTTGTTGTGGTCTTCAGTCCTGAGACTGGTTTGATGCAGCTCTCCATGCTACTCTATCCTGTGCAAGCTTCTTCATCTCCCAGTACCTACTGCAACCTACATCCTTCTGAATCTGCTTAGTGTATTGATCTCTTGGTCTCCCTCTACGATTTTTACCCTCCACGCTGCCCTCCAATGCTAAATTTGTGATCCCTTGATGCCTCAAAACATGTCCTACCAACCGATCCCTTCTTCTAGTCAAGTTGTGCCACAAACTTCTCTTCTCTCCAATCCTATTCAATACCTCCTCATTAGTTACGTGATCTACCTACCTTATCTTCAGCATTCTTCTGTAGCACCACATTTTGAAAGCTTCTATTCTCTTCTTGTCCAAACTGGTTATCGTCCATCTTTCACTTCCATACATGGCTACACTCCATACAAATACTTTCAGAAACGACTTCCTGACACTTAAATCTATACTCGATGTTAGCAAATTTCTCTTCTTCAGAAACGATTTCCTTGCCATTGCCAGTCTACATTTTATATCCTCTCTACTTCGACCATCATCAGTTATTTTGCTCCCTAAATAGCAAAACTCCTTTACTACTTTAAGTGTCTCATTTCCTAATCTAATCCCCTCAGCATCACCCGATTTAATTTGACTACATTCCATTATCCTCGTTTTGCTTTTGTTGATGTTCATCATATATCCTCCTTTCAAGACAGTGTCCATTCCGTTCAACTGCTCTTTCAAGTCCTTTGCTGTCTCTGACAGAATTACAACGTCATCGGCGAACCTCAAAGTTTTTATTTCTTCTCCATGGATTTTAATACCGACTCCGAATTTTTCTTTTGTTTCCTTTACTGCTTGCTCAATATACAGATTGAATAACATCAGGGAGAGGCTACAACCCTGTCTTACTCCCTTCCCAACCACTGCTTCCCTTTCATGCACCTCGACTCTTATAACTGCCATCTGGTTTCTGTACAAATTGTAAATAGCCTTTCGCTCCCTGTATTTTACCCCTGCCACCTTCAGAATTTGAAAGAGAGTATTCCAGTTAACGTTGTCAAAAGCTTTCTCTAAGTCTACAAATGCTGGAAATGTAGGTTTGCCTTTTCTTAATCTTTCTTCTAAGATAAGTCGTAAGGTTAGTATTGCCTCACGTGTTCCAACATTTCTACGGAATCCAAACTGATCTTCCCCGAGGTCCACTTCTACCAGTTTTTCCATTCGTCTGTAAAGAATTCGCGTTAGTATTTTGCAGCTGTGACTTATTAAACTGATAGTTCGGTAATTTTGACATTTGTCAACACCTGCTTTCTTTGGGATTGGAATTATTATATTCTTCTTGAAGTCTGTGGGTATTTCACCTGTCTCATACATCTTGCTCACCATATGGTAGAGTTTTGTCATGACTGGCTCTCCCAAGGCCATCAGTAGTTCTAATGGAATGTTGTCTACTCCCGGGGCCTTGTTTCGACTCAGGTCTTTCAGTGCTCTGTCAAACGCTTCACGCAGTATCTTATCTCCCATTTCATCTTCATCTACATCCTCTTCCATTTCCATAATATTGTCCTCAAGTACATCGCCCTTGTATAAACCCTCTATATACTCCTTCCACCTTTCTGCCTTCCCATCTTTGCTTAGAACTGGGTTGCCATCTGAGCTCTTGATATTCATGCAAGTGGTTCTCTTCTCTCCAAAGGTCTCTTTAATTTTCCTGTAGGCAGTATCTATCTTACCCCTAGTGAGACAAGCCTCTACATCCTTACATTTTTCCTCTAGCCATCCCTGCTTAGCCATTTTGCACTTCCTGTCGATCTCATTTTTGAGACATTTGTATTCCTTTTGCCTGCTTCATTTACTGCATTTTTATATTTTCTCCTTTCAGCAATTAAATTCAATATTTATTCTGTTACCCAAGGATTTCTATTAGCCCTCGTCTTTTTACCTACTTGATCCTCTGCTGCCTTCACTACTTCATCCCTCAGAGCTACCCATTCTTCTTCTACTGTATTTCTTTCCCCCATTCCTGTCAATTGTTCCCTTATGCTCTCCCTGAAACTCTCTACAAACTCTGGTTCTTTCAGTTTATCCAGGTCCCATATCCTTAAATTCCCACCTTTTTGCAGTTTCTTCAGTTTCAATCTGCAGTTCATAACCAATAGATTGTGGACAGAATCCACATCTGCTCCTGGAAATGTCTTACAATTTAAAACCTGGTTCCTAAATCTCTGTCTTACCATTATATAATCTATCTGATACCTTTTAGTATCTCCAGGATTCTTCCAGGTATACAACCTTCTTTTATGATTCTTGAACATTTAAAATACAAAGATGAATTGGTCACACGTGGAATAGGCGGGTTCAGTTACAAGCTGACTAAGACGGGGAACCCGTGTCAATCAGGCATCAAAGACCAGTCCCAAAAAAATTATGAGAGTCCACCACATTGGAGGCCTGGTCGTCAAGGTACAGATCCCAATGGGGAAGCACTGTACGGCAATGACAGAAATGCCTACCACAGAGTTTGGCAGCTGGAAATTGGAAGCTTTGAGTAACAGCCCAAGACTGCACGCTGTGCATTACTTCCTACAGTCTGCTTTCAGCAACGCTCATCGTGGATGACCAACAATAAATGAAAAAATCGTCAGCATACAAAGAGAGGGACACCATACGTCCCACAACCGCCACCAGACCACTGACAGCAACTAAAAAGAGAGGGGACACTCAAAACAGAACCCTGCAGAACCCTATTCTCCTGCAGATGGGAAGTGCTATGGGAAGTGCCAACCTGTGTCTGAAAAATGCGAGATGAAAAAAAGTCCTGGATAAAAATTGGAAGCAGGCCATCGTGGCCCCATAACCTTTATGCAGATCGAAGAAGACAGCAACAAGGTGGTGACAACACCACGCAAAAGTCATTCCGATAGCAAACTCCACGTGGACTAAATTACCTGCAGTAGAACAGGCTCAGCATAAATCACACTGGGTCAAAACCAAAAGTTCCTGGGATTCAAGGATCCAATACAGCCTTCGACTAACCATATATTCAAGTGACAGAGGTGGCATTGGTTAAACTGATCAGATGATAGCTGTCCATCTGAAGCTGGCGTTTACCCGATTTCCAAACTGGCATAATGACACCTTCTTGCCACTGAGAAAGAAATTCCCCCTCACTCCAGAAACGGTTGAAAAGACAAGTGTATGATGTTGCGTAGCCACCAGTAATTGTTTAAGCATTTGGTTGTGCACCCAGTCTGGTCCAGGAGCTGTATTGGGGCAGTTATCAAGAGCACTGGCAAACTCTACTTCATAAATGGGGCGTTTTAAGACCTCAGGCGACAGGAAACAGTAGATAAAGGACTTAGTCCAGATGGTGTTTCAGAAGATGGAATGCAGGTGGACAGTGGACTGACACTGAGATCTGGGCAAAATGCTCAGTGATAAAGAGTCCAGGCTGGCAGCAATGACACCATTCAAGGAAATTGTCGGGACACCTGCATGAGAACGGCACCCAAAATGTGCCCCATCTTTGTCCACACCTATATAGCAGTGTATCGTCCAACAAATCCACTTCTGGCATTTAATTAGATAATGAGCTTGGGCACGAAAGCAATGCCCACCTGGAAGGGCATACAGGCAAGTGACGCTCAAGAAAAGACAACTGGAAAATGATCGCGTAATACTAATTGTCATGAACTCCCCACTAACAGAGAGGAGGAATCCAGGGCTATAGATGGAAACATCAATGGCCAAGGCAGTGCCATGTGGCACAATAAAGTATGTGGGAGCTCCACAGTTGAAGAAGTAGAGATCAAGCTTTAATAACAAGTCTTCAACAATCCTGCCCTTATCAGTTGTTGCAGGGCTATGCCACTGAGGGTTGTGTGTGTGTTAAATCCCCTTGGAGCAGGAAGGGAGGTGGGAACTGTCAAAGGAGGGTAAAAGAGCACAAAGTGTAGGAGGTCGGTCTGGGGAGGAGATGAAGTTGCGTATTGTCACACCAGAGTGTAAATGGTTCCTAACAGCCACCACTTCCAGTGTGGTTTGAAGAAGAAGCCAGGAACTAATAATGTCCACGTGGTTCAACGTACAGGCACTACCAGACACTCGCAATGGGCCAACATGACTCCTACAGGAGGCTCGGAAACCACAATGGATTAGTAGCCACAAAATGAGATTCCTGCAATACAACACAAGCTGCAGAGTACAAAAAGAGAAGAGACTCCACTTCTGGAAGGTGATGACGGTAACTATTACAGTTCCATTGAAGGAGAGTAGTACAGGAGCCCGGATAGATCATGTATGGGCCAGAACTGACTGTTGTTCTGAGCAGTGTGCATCACCAGTAACGACGAAGTGAAATCCATGAATGTAAGATCAGACCCTGATTGTAACGGAGGGGTTGACACTCCCTGGGATGTCAGGGGGGCCTCATTCCGAGACTTATGAATCTTCTTCTTCTCCTTTGGAGGAGGAGAGTAGATGTGGTCACGAAGAGAGAAAGTCACAGTAGTATTAAGATCCAAAATAGAATGAGCAGCCTTGAAGCCCACAGAGCATCGGTTGTACATCTGACTAAATAAAAGGCTTCGTGTTCTGAAGGCACAGGGGATGGGGGCTCCTGGAGGGAGCCCCATCCCCGACGGAATTTAGAGAAGGGGGCCAGCAGAAGGGCAAGTAGCAGCTCCATGAAGGGAGGGAACCAGAACTGCCAGGGAGGAGGAAAAGAGAATGGAGACAGGGTGGAGGTAAGGAGGCATGGGGAGGTGGAGGAGGAAAGGACACAACAAATGCAAAGGTAGGTGTTGAAGATACGGCATGAAGACAGTCACATTTCTGTCAGGCCACAGAGAGTATAGACGGTCGAGAGACTTAAATTCCTTAATCTTCCTTTTAATCTAGTGAGTGAGGAAAATGTGAGCCAGTACATTGCACACACTTGGGCAGTGGGGTGCAATGACTCCCCACATGGGAGAGTTAACAGTCGCCACAAGCAGGAGTCACCTCACAGTGTGAAAACATGACCAAGACAGAAAAGCCAGGAACAGCATATGAGAGATGGGATATAGGGCTTCATGTCACAACAGTAAACTATGACTCCCTCCAACCTTCAAAAACCAGGATGAAAGTGCCAATATCAACACGATTGTCCTTAGGAGCTCTCTGGACTCGCTGGACGAAATGAATGCCGCACCATGCCAGATTAGTCCCGAGTCCCTCATCAGATTTAAGGAGAAAATCACTGTGGAAAATAATGTCCTGGATCATATTTAAGAACTGGTGAGGAGCAATGTTCACTGGCAAGCAAAAAGGGAAGCCGGCTGACTGACAGATGATGTTTTAATCAGTACGGAACCACATCTTGCTACAAGAGTGAACTTCACCAAACTTATCTTCAATGTGTTCTACAAAAAAGAAAAAGAGTGATTTGGTAGCGGCGAAAGTCTGCACAAAGCCAACTGGGTGCTCCATACAAGTGGGACTCAATGTACTTTTGCCAGTATTCACTGGAACACAAGCAGAAGAATCTGTGCCAGAGTATCGTGACACAAAGTTGCAGACATCAAGCACTTCACATGAAATTTCATGGGAACAGATAATAGTCGTCGTCCTTTCGGTATTTACAGCTTGAATGACAGATCTGTTTGACTCCTCCCACACATCAATGTTGGCATTTTGTGTTCCTTGTTCAACATTCTGATGACAGCTACTTCTCCTTTCATGTTAGTAGAAGTTGGAATGAAGCATACGCAGCACACATTCACTGGATTCATTTTCTCCACGACCTTTTGCGCCAGCTTTTTTGATAATTCTTGATTTGGAACTTTTTGTTATTCGTAGTTCACGTAGTGTCTTCGTGGATGATTGCATTCTGCAATCAAGACTGTGTTGTCTTTTCACATGTTTTCCTCTGTTTTTGGAATAGTGTCAATGACCACATTCCTAAGAGAAACTTCTCCCAGTTTATAATGATCAAAAGAAATGCCGCCTACCATAATGTTTACAGTATAACCACTGGAGACTCTTCAAACTCAGATTTGTGTCTGGCATATTAGCGTTTCAGTTTTCAGTTCACTACAGACACAAAAAGAAAAATACTTGTTACAGTTATTGATTTATTATGTTTAGCCAACATTCGGTGCATCTTCGTATCTACACTGTGGTCTCCAAACCCAGTTACAAAAACAGGAATAAAAATAACAAAAACAGGAATAAAAATAACTGACTATTACTTTTGGTATTCAGGCCCTCGATGGCAGTGTATTTCATATTGAAGCTGTAGTGACTTCCATGTCTGCTCAAGGAAAATATCGGCTGGTGAAATTAATTCTTCCTGCTGGTAAAATAACTTTGCTACAACAACAAATATGTTCTTTAACTGCACGACCATAGAGTTACTTCCTTGATGATGCAGAAACATCCTGCTTAACTCACTTGATATTTGCTTGTCATTTCCTTTGAATAATCTGAGCAATTTTCACTAAAGGCATGAGGGCGAGTTATCAATTTATGGTTTTGAGACCAAGGAAACCAACCCATGTAGATATTGCACTTAAATTATTCTTTTGCATTATGATGTTCTAGCCAAAAATTGGGCTAACTCGAGGGTAATGAGGTCACTCTGTGAAGTAAATTCTGTGTTTGCTTTCATTTCCAGCTATTCAGTGGCAGAGCTTCCATCAGATAAGATTGAAAAACAATACCTAAATCTTAAGACCTCTTGCTACTTCCAGTAACCCAGGATGAGAAACTTATGATACTGCAAACTTGATAATAACGTCTTTTTCTACTTTTACTGACATTTTTGGTTTTTGCGAACGTACAATTTTATTTATGAAGCGGTGGTACTGAATCACTTCTTAACTAGGCTTATCTGAGGGTCTACTCCCATTGCTGAATCTCCACACTACTTGAGTATGGCACAGAACACAAAAACAGACCGTTTCGTAGTGCAAAACGAGTAATAACTTACTAATCCATGCCAATTTTGGGGCACACTTGTGTTAGTATATAATTAACATTTTGTTTAATTACACTTTCATCTCAAGGTTATCACAGTGACTTGGCATTCACTTGTATTAGTACAGTGTGTATTTTATTGGTGAAATAAGTGTATTGAAAATAACAGTAAACATAAGAGATAAATTAATCATGAACAGTATGTTCTTTAACTTCATCTAAGAGTGACAACATCCCAGGTAGTCTACTGATTCCATTCCTGTAGAAACATATGCATTCGAAGTTAAGACGTCAAGCCAGGTTTGAAGTGCACTTTCGTCTGCAAATGTATTTTCTTGATGGATGTTCGATGGGAGAGAGAAAGATAAACATTTGAGGATGCAAGATCAAATGTATAAGCAAATGAGGGATCTTTCCTTGATAGTTTTCCTTGTGAAATCAGCAAAGTTATGGTGTAATGGCGGTGTAATGGCAACGCCTGATGCAGTTTTGTTGGTCGATTTCTTATTCTACAACCAAAAGGTGTCCCAGTTGTTGGCAAAAGGCCAGTTGCAATGGAAAAAGACACCAAAGAGGGCTTTGTAGCACACAACGTTTTTGTGCCACAAGATACAGAATATTGTATATTCACACTACCCTTTTCTTGAGGACATCTCTTCTTGGAACTCAGCTGTCATTTTCTTTTTAAGAAGTTTAACATGTGGGCACTATAACTTGCCACCAGTAACAATACTGCAGAGGAATGCTCAATGACCAAACTGCTGACGTTTAGGCAAAAAGTCAGTAATAGTTACCCCCTTTTATTTTTGTTGCTCTGAATTAGAGCATGGCTGTACTACTACACCTAACTTCTGAACGTTGCAGTTCGTCCCATCAATTTGAGACATCCACATTGTAGAAGATCACATACCAGGAGGATCTTCATTGAAACAAGAAAATCTTTTTCTGACTTTATTTGTACGATAGCACTTCCATCACAAATGACACAAATGTTTTAAGCTGCTTCAGATGTCTGGCTCATTAAATTCAGTGAACAATATGTCACATACAACTTTTGGAAGACTGAAAGATGAGAATTCAATATGTAACTGCATATCTGAAACTAAATCTTTACATGAAAAAATGACACTTCATAAACTAGTGTGTGTTCACACTGTTTATTGATGTTATTTCAAATTGAAAATCAAAATGCAGTAAGAAGCAATTTCATGCTAACAATACAACAGCAGAAACATGCTGAACTGCATTGCATTCACTTGGTTGGATGGCATCAAAGTGCCCTGAGGTGAATGACTGCCATAGGGTTAAGAAAATCTCAAGCATAAACTGTTCCAATATTGAAGCAGCTGTGAGCTCTTTCATGGAAGGTTTTGCTATTACTAGTCTGTTAGAAAGTGAAGCAAATTAACTTTGAGTGTTAGATATTCACTTTCTAACAGACTAGTAATAGCAAAACCTTCCATGAAAGAGCTCACAGTTGCTTCACATATATTAGAGGGAAACATTCCACATGGAAAAAATATATCTAAAAACAAAGATTCTGTAACTTACCAAACGAAAGCGTTGGTACGTTGATAGAAACAAACACAAACAGAAATTTCAAGCTTTTGCAACCCACGGTTGCTTCATCAGGAGAGAGGGAAGGAGAGGGAAAGACAAAAGGATGTGGGTTTTAATGGAGAGGATAAGGAGTCATTCCAATACCGGGAGCAGAAAGACTTACCTTGGGGGTAAAAAGGGACAGGTATACACTCGCGCACACACACATATCCATCCGCACATAACAGACACAAGCAGACATATGTAAAGGCAAAGAGTTTGGGTAGAGATGTCAGTCGAGGCGGAAGTACAGAGGCAAAGATGTTATTGAATGACAGGTGAGGTCCTACTCCAAATCCCATGCCACTTTCCTCGACGTTGACCTCCATCTGTCCAATAGCCAGCTTCACACATCCGTCCACATCAAACCCACCAACAAGCAACAATACCTCCATTATGACAGCTGCCACCCATTCCATATCAAACGGTCCCTTCCCTACAGCCTAAGTCTTCGTGGCAAACGAATCTGCTCCAGTCCTGAATCCCTGAACCATTACACCAACAACCTGACAACAGCTTTCGCATCCCGCAACTACCCTCCCGACCTGGTACAGAAGCAAATAACCAGAGCCACTTCCTCATCCCCCCAAACCCAGAACCTCCCACAGAAGAATCCCAAAAGTGCCCCACTTGTGACAGGATACTTTCCGGGACTGGATCAGACTCTAAATGTGGCTCTCCAGCAGGGATACGACTTGCTCAAATCCTGCCCCGAAATGAGATCCATCCTTCACGAAATCCTCCCCACTCCACCAAGAGTGTCTTTCCGCCGTCAACCTGTTATTCCTAACCTCTTGGTTCATCCCTATGAAATCCCCAAACCACCTTCCCTACCCTCTGGCTCCTACCCTTGTGTATATATATATATATATCACATCATCTATAAAAAAAAAACACAGATGATGTGACTTACCGAACGAAAGTGCTGGCAGGTCAACAGACACACAAACAAACACACGAAATTCAAGCTTTCGCAACAAACTGTTGCCTCATCAGGAAAGAGGGAAGGAGAGGGAATGACAAAAGGATGTGGGTTTTAAGGGAGAGGGTAAGGAGTCATTCCAATCCCGGGAGCGGAAAGACTTACCTTAGGGGGGAAAAAAGGAGCGCGCGCACACACACACACACACACACACACACACACACACACACACACACACACACACACACAAGACTTACCTTAGGGGGGAAAAAAGGACAGGTACACACACACACACACACACACACACACACACACACACACACACACACACACCCATCCGCACATACACAGACACAAGCAGACATTTGTAAAGGCAAAGAGTTTGGGCAGAGATGTCAGTCGAGGCGGAAGTACAGAGGCAAATATGTTGTTGAAAGACACGTGAGGTATGAGCGGCGGCAAATTGAAATTAAAATTAGCGGAGATTGAGGCCTGGTGGATAATGAGAAGAGAGGATATGCTGAAGGGCAAGTTCCCATCTCCGGAGTTCTGACAGGTTGGTGTTAGTGGAAAGTATCCAGATAACCCGGACGGTGTAACACTGTGCCAAGATGTGCTGGCCGTGCACCAAGGCATGTTTAGCCACAGGGTGATCCTCATTACCAACAAACACTGTCTGCCTGTGTCCATTCATGCGAATGGACAGTTTGTTGCTGGTCATTCCCACATAGAAAGCTTCACAGTATAGGCAGGTCAGTTGGTAAATCACGTGGGTGCTTTCACACGTGGCTCTGCCTTTGATCGTGTACACCTTCCGGGTTACAGGACTGGAGTACGTGGTGGTGGGAGGGTGCATGGGACAGGTTTTACACCGGGGGCGGTTACAAGGGTAGGAGCCAGAGGGTAGGGAATGTGGTTTGGGGATTTCATAGGGATGAACTAACAGGTTATGAAGGTTAGGTGGACGGCGGAAAGACACTCCTGGTGGAATGGGGAGGATTTCATGAAGGATGGATCTCATTTCAGGGCAGGATTTGAGGAAGTCGTATCCCTGCTGGAGAGCCACATTCAGAGTCTGATCCAGTCCCGGAAAGTATCCTGTCACAAGTGGGGCACTTTTGTGGTTCTTCTGTGGGAGGTTCTGGGTTTGAGGAGATAAGGAAGTGGCTCTGGTTATTTGCTTCTGTACCAGGTCGGGAGGGTAGTTGCGGGATGCAAAAGCTGTTTTCAGGTTGTTGGTGTAATGGTTCAGGGATTCAGGACTGGAGCAGATTCGTTTGCCACTAAGACCTAGGCTGTAGGGAAGGGACCGTTTGATGTGGAATGGGTGGCAGCTGTCATAATGGAGGTACTGTTGCTTGTTGGTGGGTTTGATGTGGACGGACGTGTGAAGCTGGCTACTGGACAGGTGGAGGTCAACGTCAAGGAAAGTGGCATGGGACTTGGAATAGGACCAGGTGAATCTGATGGAACCAAAGGAGTTGAGGTTGGAGAGGAAATTCTGGAGTTCTTCTTCACTGAGTCCAGATCATGAAGATGTCATCAATAAATCTGTACCAAACTTTGGGTTGGCAGGCCTGGGTAACCAAGAAGGCTTCCTCTAAGCGACCCATGAATAGGTTGGCGTACGAGGGGGCCATCCTGGTGCCCATGGCTGTTCCCTTTAATTGTTGGTATGTCTGGCCTTCGAAAGTGAAGAAGTTGTGGATCAGGATGAAGCTGGCTAAGGTAATGAGGAAAGAGGTTTTTGGTAGGGTGGCAGGTGATCGGCGTGAAAGGAAGTGCTCCATCGCAGCGAGGCCCTGGACGTGCGGAATATTTGTGTATAAGGAAGTGGCATCAATGGTTACAAGGATGGTTTCCGGGGGTAAAAGACTAGGTAGGGATTCCAGGCATTTGAGAAAGTGGTTGGTGTCTTTGATGAAGGATGGGAGACTGCATGTAATGGGTTGAAGGTGTTGATCTACGTAGGCAGAGATACGTTCTGTGGGGGCTTGGTAGCCAGCTACAATGGGACGGCCGGGATGATTGGGTTTGTGAATTTTAGGAAGAAGGTAGAAGGTAGAAGGTAGGGGTGCGGGGTGTTGGTGGGGTCAGGAGGTTGATGGAGTCAGGTGAAAGGTTTTGTAGGGGGCCTAAGGTTCTGAGGATTCCTTGAAGCTCCGCCTGGACATCAGGAATGGGATTACCTTGGCAAACTTTGTATGTAGTGTTGTCTGAAAGCTGACACAGTCCCTCAGCCACATACTCCCGACGATCAAGTACCACGGTTGTGGAACCCTTGTCCGCCGGAAGAATGACGATGGATCGGTCAGCCTTCAGATCACGGATAGCCTGGGCTTCAGCAGTGGTGATGTTGGGAGTAGGATTAAGGTTTTTTAAGAAGGATTGAGAGGCAAGGCTGGAAGTCAGAAATTCCTGGAAGGTTTGGAGAGGGTGATTTTGAGGAAGAGGAGGTGGGTCCCGCTGTGACGGAGGACGGAACTGTTCCAGGCAGGGTTCAATTTGGATAGTGTCTTGGGGAGTTGGACCATTAGGAGTAGGATTAGGATCATTTTTCTTCGTGGCAAAGTGATATTTCCAGCAGAGAGTACGGGTGTAGGACAGTAAGTCTTTGACAAGGGCTGTTTTGTTGAATCTGGGAGTGGGGCTGAAGGTGAGGCCTTAGGATAGGACAGAGGTTTTGGATTGGGAGACAGGTTTGGAGGAAAGGTTAACTACTGAATTAGGGTGTTGTGGTTCCAGATTGTGTCGATTGGAATTTTGAGGTTTTGGGGGGAGTGGAGCTGGAAGTGGGAGATTGAGTAGATGGGAGAGACTGGGTCTGTGTGCAATGAGAGGAGGTTGAGGTTTGCTGGAAAGGTTGTGAAGGGTGAGTGAGTTGCCTTTCTGGAGGTGGGAAACCAGGAGATTGGATAGTTTTTTGAGGTGGAGGGTGGCATGCTGTTCTAATTTGCGACTGGCCTGTAGGAGGATGCTCTGGACAGCCGGTGTGGATGTGGGAGAGGAAAGATTGAGGACTTTTATTAAAGATAGGAGTTGACGGGTGTCTGCTTGTATCTGTGTATGTGCAGATGGATATTGTGTGTGTGTGCCCGAGTGTATACCTGTCCTTTTCCCCCTTAAGGTAAGTCTTTCCGCTCCCGGGATTGGAATGACTCCTTGCCCTCTCCCTTAAAACCCACATCCTTTCGCCTTTCCCTCTCCTTCCCTCTTTCCTGATGAGGCAACAGTTTGTTGCGAAAGCTTGAATTTCGTGTGTATGTTTGTGTGTCTATCGACCTGCCAGCACTTTCGTTCGGTAAGTCACATCATCTGTTTTTGTAGATATATTTTTCCCACGTGGAATGTTTCCCTCTATTATATTCATATATATAAAGATAAATTTTCACAGATTGGTTATATAAAACTGAATGGCTGAAGTCTAGATCAGTGTCAGCAGCATGCTCAAGGATTGACAACACATCAGTTTTCCCATAACCAACAGGATTATGCTTTCACATAACCAATGAGTGAGAAAAGAGGCAATGTACTTCTAGTGGTGAAATTGAAGTCACTGTCCTGTTCGTTGGTTTTCGGTGCACATTCGTGAGAAATTTTTTATGATTACTGCAATGAATTCTATAGAGTGGAATGATTTAACCGACTTGGATCTGCAATGTGATGTCATCTGTTGGTGCATGTCTTGTGGATTAATTGTCAAGACACGAAAATGTATCAAATGTGGGAGTGAAGTGACTATTTAAGAGTTGAAAGTTTGTGTGAAATAAAATAATTTGAAAGCACAGAAAAAGCCTCCAATTTTTTAAGTGTTTTATCTGAATTAATTTCTGGTTTTATGAAAGATATGAAAATTAGTATCTTTCTGCAGAACACATATTTATGGGTTTACGAGTGTACACAAAAGTTTATATACCAAGAACTTGATTCAGCCAAGCAAACTATTGTCGATTGGGGATAATTTTGCACAGAAGTTCTAGTGGAAGTTCACATAAGACAGAACAAGAAACTTGGTGGCGAAGGGCAGACTGTTGAGATGAATGGATCTCAGTTTGGCAAGTTGTAGTCAGGGAGGGAGAACAAACATGAAGAGAATTTTTTAGGTGGTACCCAAAGAGGCAAATAAAATTTATTTACATATTTTTTTTGCATTGTGTCTAGGTTTCCAAAAGCTGTTACACTGAAAATTCTTAAAGGGAATATTTTGCCCAGGATAATAGTATCATCAGACCGTTTCTCCAATACAAATGTCTAAAAACCAAAGGTTTCCAGCACCTTACTGTAAATCACAAATTGAATTTCAAGGGTACAGAGACAGGTCCCATACAAATATCACATAGGGCACACGGAGTGCCATTAAATGGTCTCTACATGGCACAAAGCAGTGGAAGACATTTTTCAGTAGTGACCTCTGCGAATATGAGGAGGAAAGAAATGAGTCAGACCTGTTTTTATATTTTTGTGGGCTGTTGGATTGGTGTATACTTAAGAGAATAAAATCTGTTGTAGTTTCATCTTTCCTTTCTTTTCAGTGGTAACTTATTTCTAACTATACAAACAGCAGTTCTATTAATAATATTGGTTGCAACAAATAACTGACTATTTTTCATGATTATGTCAGTTACTACAAAATGTTTGTTCATTCCAGTGGGAAAGATTGCTTTCCAGTTGGCAAAGACAATGCATCTATAAACAAACCAGTTTTCGTAACAGACTGATCTGTAGCTTACCCTGAGGCCTAGGTTAGGCTGGGATGTGACAGTATGGATGTGACTTGGCAAAGCCAACAAATGTGAAAACTAGAAGACCTGGTTGCCGTGACACAACAATTACATTTACAATATTACTATTTATGAGTATTTCACTGCGCCCCCCCCCCCCCCCAATGTTGTGAATTATGACACTGTTGACAATAATAGAACTTACAGTGCTTACTGCATGAAGAGAATTACATTAATGAAACTCACTGTAACAAATATTCCAAACATATTAAAAACTAGTAGGCTGTGCTTACATAAGCATCTCTTTAAACATTTTCATTTTCTGCCAGTGAGCTGTTCACTTATTATTTAATAACCTTTGTCGTGACAAATATTTCCTACTTTTCTTAATGTGTCAAGAATTACAAGATTGTGGTTAGGCTGTGTTCTAATAGCACGGCATAAATTATTATGTGTGAAATTAGTAAGAATTACCTTAATAAACTACACTGTCACAAGTATTTCATTGGTCCTTCTCAAATATATAAGTAATTAGGAGGTTGCCGTTAGTTATGGAGATAAATGCACAGTTCTGAAACTAGCAATTGAACTTATAATCTTGTGTTTTAAAAACATTTTACTTTTTTCCCTTTGAGTGACTCAAGCATTATAATAGTGTCTATATGGTAGCAGATACTACCACACTTTACATAGCCACAAGTCACACAACAAGGAATTAAAATTTAAATCCTCATTTACAGCAATATTTGACTCTTTTTAGGAACGTGTTACCACTTCCGATATTGTGGTAAATTCACGCAAGAATTTGAGTTTTCTTAGTGCCTTACATCCATGCACGTTCCTGCACACACTGCTCTTGCATCTGCAGTTAAGGAGCAACAGATGACACACTCCACTTTATTCCTATCATACCTAATGGCAAGAGCTGACTACATTGTCGCACAAGACACAGAAATATGCCACTGGTCCCATTTACAGCAATATTTCACTCTTTTTACAAATGTTTTATCACTTCTGATGTGGTAAATTCAAATGAGAAATTTTTACCAAGTTACATACAGCATTTACCTTCTAATGGATGTATATTACTACTAAGACAGCTTCACTGATTTTAGTGAGATCTCCATTAGATACTATTTATGTTATGTAGTATGTTACACGAGAATAGCTTCTTCCACAATTGGTGAATAATGCACAAGTCTAGGTTGTGGTCAGGATGAAGCACAGCAAGCCAGCATTTTCGGGAGGGTTGATGGTGGAGGCTGGGGTGGGGACATCCACGAAGAGAAAAAGACTCACCACAGCCACATGTGGGGCAGTGGAGGGTGAGCACACTTTCTCAACTTTTGGAATCTGATCAGTGATTATCAATTCATATGATTACTAAGCATTAAGACTTTCTTACAGAAATATTTAAACTATCGTTACACGATATGGAGATGACGAAAATTTGTGTCAAGGTACTTGACTGGTGAACAAAAAGTGAATTGTGTGCAAACTTCAATGAAAATTCTGAAGTGTGTTCAAGAAAACCCACATATTCTCAACAATGTGGTTACCAGTGACAAAACCAGGTATTTCCAGTATTACCTGGAGACGAAAAAAGTTCGGAACACCAAACGAACATGTCTCCTTGTATTGAGGCATCTTCTAAAAGGGGTTTTTACCCACTGCACAATTGGTGAATGCCCAGTTTTACATGGAAGTGCTCAAGAGGCTGTGAAAATGAGTCAGCTGCATGTGAACAGGCATCACCTATTCCTGGAAGCTCCACCACAACAATGCCATGCCACATTGCACAGTCGATGCAGTAGCGGCTGGCTCAGTACAGTGTTGCCATATTGCCTCACCCTGCCGATAGATGAAATATGACTGCTAACTTCTTACTCTTCCGTCACCTGAAACGGGACAACATTTAGACTTCATCGACAATGTCAAGGTGGCTGTAACGAAGACTCTCAACAGCGTTCTGGCCAGTGGCCTCCAGAAGGTGTTTGCAGATTGGCACACACATTACACTCAAGAGTGCTGAAGCCCAAGGGTCCTACTTCGAACACTTTTACAGGAGGTGCGCCAATATGTGTAATAAAATCAGCTCTACTACTTTCTGATTGCACCCTGTACATTATGTTATTCAAAGAGTATCAGCACCCTCCAAAACACTATCCTCTGTTGCTTACTAATAACCAGTATGTATCTAATATCCAACATTCCAAATCCCTGCAACCTATATGCAATTTTATGTTGTGTGCCTTCCACTTAAGCTTATTTATATCTGACGGAAATCAAACCATGATTAATCTTTATTTTAAAAGGAGACAAACACTTCATTGTTTCTAGTTACTCATCTATCTTCTCAAAACCCCATGAACACCTGAGGCTACAGTCATGTGTGGAAAAGTATTCCACTAAACACAATCCATGGAGAACACTCCGCCCCAAATATCTATCTCAACTGCACTACAGCTCCATTTTCCTGTAGGGATTGTTAATATACCTAACTGCTAAGTAACAAATCCATTATCATCAACTTTTATCAATGCTGCAGATTAACCTATTAGCATGACCTTTATTCTGCAATCACATTGACTGCCAACTAACAACTAAACTGTCACTTTTCAGCCTAATCTACATCAAAGTCTCACCACAAGCAACATTTCGTTGTACTATCCCATTAATGACTTTTGCTCTGGCACAAAGCACAATAATTCCAAATAGACTTCAAACTTTAGAATTTCTGTATGCTTTATGGCAGTTGAACCTTGCCACACTGATGACTTTTTAACTTCAACAATCTAAACATAAGATCAACTATGTACCAATTCATTTGAGTTTTGATAGGCATAGGATTATTAAACATGTTCTACAAACCTTTGGAGGTTTGAATGGGTATTCTGGAGAAAAATGAATATCCAGAAAAAATACGCCCCCTTCGTAGACTGATCCTGGTGGCCCCAATATGGTTGACACCCATTCATACAAATTATCACCTTTTGGACCAGCACTGGAAAAATAAAGTTTTGTAAAGCAAGTAAAACAACACGGAACTTGGCTTCTTAGGTGCACATGTTAATACCTGCAGTTCGGTGGTGGATCCAGTGTGATTTCCGCTAATTCTTTCTGAATCCTGAAACAGTGAACAAGAATTAGAAACCACTTAAAACACACTATTGTTGGGGCTTAGCACCTAGAGACAACAGTGGGCATGTGCACATGTGTCTTTTTTCCCCTAGTCTCATGACGGACTCCATCCAATAGCCTGTCTGCCACTGATTGTGTCCTCTATTCACCGAGTAGCCATCTATCCTCATCATATTATCATCATCACTGAATCTATTCTGACAAACTATTCAGTAAGGCTCTTGTCAAATATTAAACTATGCTGCAATACCTGATTGGGAAGGTCCAGAATATGAACAGCAATAGAATTAGATTATGCATATTCTCTTAAATGATTGGCTGCAACACTGCTCAATATGAAAAACAGAAATATCTGTGGGATTAGTAATACTGATTACTTGGTAAATGATACTTAGCCTACTTTTAAATAATCTCAAATATCAACAATACTTAGTTCTCTTTTGTCTCTTGGCCACCAGTAAAATCTTTAGGGCCTAATCATACGAGATCTGTAATTACTTCCCAAATATCTTGCCACTGTAACTCTCATTCTAAACAACTTACTGGTTTTGAAGAAAATAAATTTTTAAATGTTGTCACCAAAGTTGCAAATTATTTATTGGCTGCAAGTAGTTTTGGGCTTGGCCCATTTTCTCAAGCCACATATGTTTTATTTACGATATGTTTGTTGCAAACAGTTCTGTTTATATCATCACACTTAAATGTGTTTCAGATCTTTATTATTCAGCATGATACAATCCACCTGATGATATTTCATGTACAATGGAGAATTTTTTTCTTACTGCATTACACAGAGTACCGTGCTCGCTTATTTTTTTACATTTTATGACGTTGACACTTGTTGATACAAAGAATGTTATAGGCCTAACACTCTTTGCATCAACATCTGTAAAAAGTTACAGTAACACCTGGAAAAAAAAGAAGCCAGACACATTGTAATCCAACTAGGACAAATTCTCCAATGTATATAACATATTGCTGTCACACAGACCACATCATTCTGGTAATGAGGCTCTGAGATTCTTGTAAATGTGATGACATAAATAGAACTGTTAACAACAAACATATCCTAAATATAAAATACATGGCTTGTGAAAATTGGCAAAGTTCAAAACAAATCGGCCAATATATAATTAGCAGCTTCAGCAAAAATTACGATGACTTTTCTCCATTGTTTCAGAATGCCAAGCTAACATACTTAAAACCTTTATACTTAACGTTTGGTTTTAATCATTCCTTGCTTTGCCCATAGAACGAGACTGCACATGAAATACATAGTACTATTCTGCAAAACATTGGGGAAGACTTAGGCTTCGAAACTATGTATAGAGAACTTGGCATATAATAACAATGGCTCAGCAATATAAATCTGTGGTTTAAGTTACACTTCATATTAACGAGTTTCCTTAAGCTAGAACACACATGCCACAGCCTAGCAAGAGAACCTAAACGAAACAAAAGTTCTTGGCGTCACATAAATTACAGGCACTCTTGCTACTACCTCCAGTCCCTCTATCCCACACAAGCATCCTTACATCACTTACCTTTTTGCAGAAGTACTAAGCGCTTTCGACATCTTTGGATTTGGCTTAGTATCTTTATTATCAGTCTTATTGTCAGTCAATGAGGCTGTGCCACGGCCCCGCCCTGTTCCACTAGATCCTGCCCCTGACATCAGTCTGAAAGGAAATGTATGATTTTAAAGAATGAGACTTTGTATAAATATTACCAATCTTTACTGCAATACAAGTTATAAAGATGCTAAAAAGAAACAAAATCCCGAAAAATAAATAAAACAAAGCAGAATCCAGGGGTGCAAACATCTATCAGCAACAGTTCAATACCACAAGGATTATACATTATCCGCCATTTTGGAGAAATTTTATTAATACACCTACTCCTTCGATTTTCTCACGGGCTTACTCTGATAACGAAGAACTGATGCCTCAAAATCAGAGCACGCAACTTAGTTACCAGGTGAATTGAAGCAAAACGAACAAAGATACGAGGCAAATGACAAGAGGGCTACCGAACCTAGAGGGAATTAAAAAAAAAAAATCATTACAAAGTCACTCAACTCTTTAGCACTTACGACGATTTTCTTTTTGCTTTGAATACATAAACTGTTACTGTTTTAATAACCCCAACAAACACACAATTTACACAAAATAACCGAAACGTGAGGTACAGTGCGCTATTTCATTACACTAAATTTATCTACAAAAAAATATTCTTCCCCAAAAAGAAAGTATCTCCTATACAACACTTTAGTATACTAATAGCGTGAAAGAAGAGGCGGAGGCTATAAAGATCATGTACTTTTGTTGCAAAACACAAATTACAAAGTATATCTACCAACAGGATCGGCTTGCCGATCACAAAGCTTTCGGCCCAATCGCTGTTCAAAGATATCTTTGACTAGTTTGAAGGCAAAGTTCTTCCGTCAAAGATGCCAAAACATAGGGGGCACACAATTTTTATAAAGTTGACGTGTGAAACTAATTAAGATACAATAGTATTTTATAAGGAGCACATTAATATACTCTAAAATGAAACTTTTTTCCAAGTTATTCAGCACTTGTTTGATATCTTTTGCAGCCACTTTGTGCATAAATAAATGGTTAAATTAAGTTAATAACTCATTCGCACAGCTTTCTAAAGTAAAGATTAACACAACACTCATGTCTGGAACTTTCAGTCATCTACTATGAGTAAGAGCAGCATAAAGCCGCCCTTCCATAGGCAACCACAAGTCGTACATGAATCCTTTCACTATTTCCCTCGGTGGCCAGTATAAACGTATTTTCTACTGGCAGCGTATTCAGTAGAGAGTCAATTGAAATAAGACGTGTATGTGTAAATACGTAAAAACGTTAACAGAAAAAAACACACCCTTAAATACTGTTTATGCAAATAGACTTCCCATAGAAATAATTTGAGAATATCAAACACGTTAATAAAAGCATTGTTGAAAAAGGACGAAGTGTTCTTCAATACGTATTCGAATGAGCAAAATAACTTAATGAATTTCTTCTGAGCTAGTCAGGTGCATATACAGTGTGGGGCACGATAAGTCACCCGATTGAATTTTGATCCTACATGTACACTCCTGGAAATTGAAATAAGAACACCGTGAATTCATTGTCCCAGGAAGGGGAAACTTTATTGACACATTCCTGGGGTCAGATACATCACATGATCACACTGACAGAACCACAGGCACATAGACACAGGCAACAGAGCATGCACAATGTCGGCACTAGTACAGTGTATATCCACCTTTCGCAGCAATGCAGGCTGCTATTCTCCCATGGAGACGATCGTAGAGATGCTGGATGTAGTCCTGTGGAACGGCTTGCCATGCCATTTCCACCTGGCGCCTCAGTTGGACTAGCGTTCGTGCTGGACGCGCAGACCGCGTGAGACGACGCTTCATCCAGTCCCAAACATGCTCAATGGGGGACAGATCCGGAGATCTTGCTGGCCAGGGTAGTTGACTTACACCTTCTAGAGCACGTTGGGTGGCACGGGATACATGCGGACGTGCATTGTCCTGTTGGAACAGCAAGTTCCCTTGCCGGTCTAGGAATGGTAGAACGATGGGTTCGATGACGGTTTGGATGTACCGTGCACTATTCAGTGTCCCCTCGACGATCACCAGTGGTGTACGGCCAGTGTAGGAGATCGCTCCCCACACCATGATGCCGGGTGTTGGCCCTGTGTGCCTCGGTCGTATGCAGTCCTGATTGTGGCGCTCACCTGCACGGTGCCAAACACGCATACGATCATCATTGGCACCAAGGCAGAAGCGACTCTCATCGCTGAAGACGACACGTCTCCATTCGTCCCTCCATTCACGCCTGTCGCGACACCACTGGAGGCGGGCTGCACGATGTTGGGGCGTGAGCGGAAGACGGCCTAACGGTGTGCGGGACCG
The DNA here is from genome assembly GCF_023898315.1 of Schistocerca nitens. Lineage (NCBI taxonomy): Eukaryota > Metazoa > Arthropoda > Insecta > Orthoptera > Acrididae > Schistocerca > Schistocerca nitens. The sequence continues at coordinate 436,159,115 of NC_064614.1, forward strand.
TAGCCCAGCTTCATGGAGACGGTTGCGAATGGTCCTCGCCGATACCCCAGGAGCAACAGTGTCCCTAATTTGCTGGGAAGTGGCGGTGCGGTCCCCTACGGCACTGCGTAGGATCCTACGGTCTTGGCGTGCATCCGTGCGTCGCTGCGGTCCGGTCCCAGGTCGACGGGCACGTGCACCTTCCGCCGACCACTGGCGACAACATCGATGTACTGTGGAGACCTCACGCCCCACGTGTTGAGCAATTCGGCGGTACGTCCACCCGGCCTCCCGCATGCCCACTATACGCCCTCGCTCAGAGTCCGTCAACTGCACATACGGTTCACGTCCACGCTGTCGCGGCATGCTACCAGTGTTAAAGATTGCGATGGAGCTCCGTATGCCACGGCAAACTGGCTGACACTGACGGCGGCGGTGCACAAATGCTGCGCAGCTAGCGCCATTCGACGGCCAACACCGCGGTTCCTGGTGTGTCCGCTGTGCCGTGCGTGTGACCATTGCTTGTACAGTCCTCTCGCAGTGTCCGGAGCAAGTATGGTGGGTCTGACACACCGGTGTCAATGTGTTCTTTTTTCCATTTCCAGGAGTGTATATTACTGGGGCAAAAGTTTTCAAATTGTGCGCTCAACTTCATGCACTTCATGGAAATTACGTCAGATGTCGTTGGGGGTTCATCGCTTTCGTTGTGAGCCCGCCATTTCAGTTTTCCGCGATGGCGGACAAAGGACAGTTGACTGTCGCACAAAAGACAAAGTTTGTGTTACTGTTCGCGACAACGAACAGTGAAAACATTGACACAGGAAGGATTCGTCAGGGGGGGCCAAATGGCCTGCGCAGATCGGCGAATATTTCGTCATTCTGTGCATGACGTCATCATAGGAGCACGTGGTGTCGAGGCGCCAAAAGAGCTGTTTTACCGGTGTTGTTGTTTTGCTTTAGTTTGTGGTGTTGTTGCGGTGATTTGTAAAAGTGTTGCGTTAAAATGCCTGGGTGTGCTGTAACAGGGTGTCTGTCGTACAGCCGAAAGACAAAAGGCACGGATATAATTTATCATTCGTTCCCAAAAGACGTTAAAGTGCAGAAGGCCTGGATTATGAAGTGCCACCGAAAAGATCCCTTCAATGTTGCGACGTCAACTGTTTGTTCATTGCATTTCACATCCGATGATTATCTACGTGACTTGCGAGCAGAACTTCTCAATCTACCGCTGAAGAAAACACTTAAACCAGACCCAGTGCCGAGTGTGAATATACCAGGAAGTGTTCCCAGTGTTAGTGGAAATTCAGGCCCTGATGACACAGTTTCTCCGAATAGGGCAGACAGGTTGCAGACAAGAAAGACAATGAAAAATGCAATTGAGCACCTGGTTAGTGTGTCTCCGAAAAAAAGAAAAATATATCATACAACAGCGACAGATGACTGTGACACTGATAGTAAACAGATCAGCGAACTCTGTAAACGTATAGAAGAACTAGAATACAGGAACCGCAGACTGACACCTATGTGTGCAAATCTCAGGTGTAGTGAGAAGCGTTTGAAACTCAAAGTGAAAGCTTGTGGTGAGAAAATAAAATATCAACAAAAGTGTCAAAAGAAGCAAGTGCAGGAGAAAGTGACTCAAATATTAGGCAAATTGTTTTCAAAAACACAGATAAACTGCTTGTTGAGTGGAAAGAAACGAGCAAAATAGCAAAGGGAAGATATTTGTAAAGCGGTTACACTTCGTGCTGTGTCTAGGAAGTGTTATTTGTTTTTAAGAAATCAGGTCGGTTTCCCACTTCCAGGACTGTCAACACTTAAGAGATGGACGTCACGCTCTTTCAGATGCTTTCCAGGTGTGCTGACAGACGTTTAGACACTAATGAAAGCCCACTCATCTGTATTGACAAAAACTGAACGTGTGTTTGTGCTATCGTTCGACGAAATGAATGTAGACAGCAATATTATTTATGATCCTGTTGAAGATCGTGTTGTAGGGCCACACAGTAACGTGCTATTTGTTATGGTACATGGTTTGTTTTCTGGGTGGAAGCAACACGTTTACTATGATTTTGACACACAAATAACAGCTGATCGGTTAAATAGTATTATCTGCTCTGTACAAGATGTTGGTTACGATGTTGTTGCGGTAGTGTGCGACCTTGGAACAAAAAATCGATCTGTGTGAAAAGATTTTAATGTGACAGAAACAAATTCCTGCTTTTCCAATACGCAGTATGAAAATAAATGAATCTGGGTGTTTTCAGATGTTCTACATTTGTTTAAATTAATGAGGAATCACTTTCTGGATGACAGACTCCCAGATAGCACAGTAAGCCGGTTTCAAACTTGTTTCCAGATGTAAAGTTCAAGTATATAAGCTTGATCAAAGCTGGAATATTCAGGCCTGTTAGTTGGATTCAAGATTGAAACAAACATCAAAGTTGGCAGAGTTCAAGCGATGTTTCAAGCTTGACTTATCAAGTTTGGCTCCAGCTGTATCTACACACGTGGAATACAGCTTGGTATTTACAGCTTGTTTTAAGCTACATAATTATTAATCTGAATTTATTGAACCTAATTAATTAAGTAAATATCAGAATGGAAATGGTGTGAAAAAATTATCAAGACATGTATGTTTAAAAATTTTTATTTTCAAAGTGTTTAAAATTGTTTTATTTTAAAATTTAATTATTCTGAAGCCCCTCCGGCCCCAGCACACAGACCAGAGCAAATATCGCTGACTTCTGCTGATATAATGATCCTGTAACAGGTAAAAGAAAATGTTAGCCATACCTAAACATAAAAAATGTAAAAAGTTGAAACTGATCAACCTAAATATAATTTATGCCCCAGATTAGCAAAATAACTTCAAACTCACTGATGTAATAAGAATCATTAACTAGTATAAACGTCACTGAGTAAGCAGCTGCTTCTGGTGACTTCATTCCAAAGAGTTTTTAAAGTAATTTGAAATAACTTTTTGTTTGAAACTTTGAAAGTAAAGATGACATTTGGGTAATTTTGCGATGACTTCATGAAGAAGCCACACATCACTATTTCTAACAGTTTCAGGGCCATTTAATCTGAATTATAAAGAAACAATTACTTGAAATCATATACACCTCATACTGTAAGCTTATAAGAAAACTACCTTTTAAAAAAATGTAGACGTTTTATTCTATCCACAATTATATTTTGGTGAGTAAAACTGAATCAAAATGAAATAAAAGATGAAATCGAAATGAATTTAAGAAATTACCAGTTCAGTGGAACTGAAATGTAAAAGAACAAAAAATGTTCTCCTTGTCTTATTTTAATATTGCCTTTTATTAGATTTCAGCCACATTACAAATAACAATGAAAGTAAGAAGTACCAGTAGGCCTAGCAGTATTATTTCATCTAGGGAACAACAAAATTAAGAGCAATTGAAGACCAGTCAAAGCTATGTAAATAAAAAAGACTGACACCTATGCAGTGACTGGTTCTTGATGCACTTTTCCCGTTCACCATGTCATTACTATTTCTATTAGCAAAGAAACTTTTCACACTTCACGATTATTCATTCATGGTGTGACACACACGAGTATTTACAAGTAAACAAATGTAATAGGGCGATATATATAAAAAGGCGAGATTTTAAAAAGGTAAAATAACATTAAGTTTTAATTTATTGGTGCCACGTACTAGAGAGCTAGTTTAAAATGACCTCTTTTTGCTGATCAACTTGTAATATGTTTTCTTAGCTGGTAATCCATTTCACTTTCATCCAGGTTCAATTTTTCTACATAAAAGAATATGATATTTCTTTACGTTACGTAATAATATTTAACATTTATAATATTAACGTACCACTAGAGAAAAAATGCACCAGCGTACCTGTAATACACTATATATCTTCTTCAGACCCGGTGTAGCAGTAAGGCATGGGACGACACACACTTTCCGAACTATTTTCCAGTATAAAACAAACTTCACAACAGTCAACAATCATTAACGCACGTCACACAAATAAAATGGCCGTAAACCTAGCAGAGTCAGTGCAACTGCAAGGCTTATAAACGCTTGTGGCGCTTCCCGTGGACGTCTATGGAAGCTATGCTGCGCGCGCATCTGCTATACAGCCTTCCAGGGAAATTACAGTTTATTTCAAGCTTGGGAAAATTATTTTAATTCAAGCTAAATTTTTACAGCTTGATGTAAACTGTGTGACAGGTTGATTTTTCAATCTTGAATTTTCAACTGAACGTAAACTCAATATCCACCTTGAAAAAAGCTTGGGTGCTAGCTGGGCTAAAGCTTCCAAGTGGGAAAATTGTTAATAAATCTATTGTAGAAAGACTGCTCGCATTAGATAGGAGTGAAATGAAGTTGTGTCCTAAACTGTCACAGCTTCATCTCAGTGTCAAGGGGAGAGAGCATCAAAGGGTTTATTTGGCAATGCAATTTTTTTCGATACCACAGCTAAAGCCATAAAGTACTTAATGCCTGAAGAAGAGGAAGCAGCAAATTTTTTTTCAGTTATCAAACGACGCATTTGACATTCTGAATGCTTGGAGGTACAATAAGAATGTGTTATCATGTGGTTATGGGATACATAAGGATGTTCAAGAAAGAATATTGAGAGAACTGTATACATGTGCCGAAAAAATGCGTGTAGGCAATGCAAATCACTTGCTCCCATTCCAGAAAGGCATTATGACAACTGTTCGGTCATTATTTGGACTGTTTTCAGATCTTCAGCCACTACAAATAACATATATTTTAACTGCAAGATTGAACCAGGATGCACTGGGAAATTTTTTCTCACATATCAGAGGAATTGGTCATTTCCATTTGAATCCTCTGTCAAGTGACACATCAGTAGAGGCAGATGAGTGTAACGGATTTTTGACGTCACATCTGTTCACAGGAATTTTGCCTGACATGAGCGAAGCACTGCAAGTGATAGATGGTGAAAAAGAGCTACGAGATATTGACTTTCCTGTTCAACCTGCACCAGAAGAATCTGCTGTCAAAGAGGGATGTGACAGCTCTGCAGAAGGATTCCGTTACCTAGCTGGCTACGTTGAATATCGTGCAAAGAACTGTGACAGGACACTGGGAACTCCGTCTGCTGATATTTTAAGTCCTCCAACAAATGAAAATTATGGTTGGATTGAATTTCTATCTCGCGGTGGGCTTACAGTTCCAACAGATGAGTGGCTACATAAGGTGTCTCAGTTTGAACTAATTTTTAATGAATTTAATGGATTGGATAGTATTTCCAAGGAAAACAATATGCACTGCTGTTCAAACTAAATATCCGGAATTTTCGTCATACGTTATAAAACTGTATGTCAGAACACGACTTTTCATTCGTATGCGGTTCCTCAATACGAAGCATAAAATGCAGAAAGCAGCAGCAGCACAGAAGTGGAAATCAAGACAGTGGCACTCTTCTTCTACTGCAAACATCTAAACAGGTAAATCAACTGTTTTAAATAATTTCCTGAGAACTTATTGGTGTTATAAGTAGTTGCTTGTCCTTAGTAAGAGTCGCTTGCTGCGCTAGCCGCTGCCTCGCTTTGCTCCTACAGTGACGTCACTAAGCCAGCCAACACAGCCGATTTAGCTTCGGGCCCAACCTCCCTTTTAAATAACCTTGGGATTCGTGCTCTTTTCGGCGCACGGTGGGCTCCCAGCCCACAGACAATACGCAGATTGCATCAAAAATTTGAAGGTACTGGATCTGTTTTGGAGTGTCAGCGGCCACATGAACTACCGTACATTTGCTGCAAAACATTGAAGCAGTTCGAGTGGCTTCGAGTCATATAGTCCGATAAATCAACAAGAAGAGCCAGTGCCGAGTTGGGAATTTCACGCCAACCCGTACAAACAATGATTCAATCTGACCTTCGCTTGTATCCACAAAAGATGACTGTGGCACATAAGCTTACTGCGAGAGGTAAGGAGGGGAGACTGCAGTTTGCAAGATGGGCAATCGAGCAAGACCAAGAGGCAGTGCTACACCACTCATGGTTTTCTGACGAACCTTATTTTTATGTGAACTGAGTTGTGAACAAACGGAACGTGAACCTCCGCGAATAATGCTCACGAAAAACACCTGCGGGAGGGGGGGGAGGGGGGGGGTGGATCATGATGTCAAGCCATGGAATCATCAGTCTGTTCTTCTTCGATACTACAGTAACCAGTGAACACATGCTGCGAAACCAGTTCTTTCCTCAACTCATGGATTCATGTCTTCTATTGCAGACGCAATAGTTCATGCAGGATGGATCACATCCCCATACTGCCAACATTGTGCTTTATTTACTGTACGAAAGACTTGGCCTCAGGGTATTGTCAAACAGATTTCCAGAACGTTACGCTGGAGGAGGAATGTGGCCACTCCATAGCCCAGACATTAACCCATGTGACTTCTTTGTTTGCGGGTTCCTTAAAGAATATGTGTACCACAGAAAACCCGAAAATGCAGTGCAACTTAGGGCCATCATTGTGGAGTAATGCCACGCCATTCCAGAAGATTTGTGTTGGAGAGTCGTCATCAATGCACGTCTGCGACTTGAAGAAGCTGTAAACCAAAACGGCAGTCATATTGAAGATGAGATTCATTAGGTTGTATTTCCAAGCTGCATTCGTTACTTCTACATCAACAAATTACAAATCTTGTCAACATCAAATGTGTTATTCATGAAACAAATCAGGTGATTTATCTGTATATGAGTTGACATGGCTGTTCATCTTAAGTGGTCCTCATGCATTCAATAATATTGTCAAATCGTCGATATACTGACTGCCTGGCAGCACATATTGACTTGTTGCCAATACTAGAAGGATTTACAAGCAGGGTGATGTCTGTATAAGTATTCTCAGTATTTCCAGTACATACTGAACATTTGAGATCAAGTATGGATGGTTTAACAATACTCTCCATTCAAATGTTTATGGAGCTTCATGAACCAGCCACATAGCGTTATTGTGCACTGTTTATGTTTTCAATTCACAGTTCTGTTTATTATACTACAGGTTCAGCTTTTAGTAGTCTCTTCACACAAAACAGTTTTAACAGGCCTATGCAAGGACAATCTTTGTAAATAACATTTTAGGATGTCAACAGAGCATCCTAGAACCACACTGCTGAAATTATTAATTTGAAAATATAATACAGGTTGGTGAACTACATAGCAGTTTGGAAAAACGCTTCTGCTTCGAAAAATGCGTTTTACATTTGCAATGAAAAGTAAGAGGTCGAAATGAATTTCAGTTTCACAAAATTGCCACAAACATTAACTGTCTGAACATATCCTTGTTAGTTAGATGTAATTGCTTCACAGGCTTCTGTAGAATATAACTAATTGTGTTTGCTGATATTACAGATATAAACTTAGATCACTTGAACAGCCTGCTATAGCCAGGAATCTCAAAGTAACTTCCAATCTCTAATCAGTTGGTACTGCCCCTCTCATTAACGTGTTTGAATCTCTGTATTATTTGATACCAACATTAACAACTTGTCAATGATGCACGACTCATCACAATGTATGTCATGAAATCTTTCAGGTCTGTGATTCTAATTTCAGTCATTAAATTAACATTTGATGAGCTGCTAATTTTTTCAACCATTCTCGGATCCATTTCCTCTTTTTCATTATTTTCTCTTCCTTGCAATCTCTAGTTAATATAATTGCAGCAAACACATTCTCTTGGGCATTGGACGTCCTAACCTTGTAAAACGATGATGTCAGCTGACAATTTTTGTTAGTATTATTGATAACGTGATGTTACTTCAATATACTGAATATTTAACAAACCAGTGTTGTAAATAAATATTGAACATGTGCAGACCTCCTTCAGTTACAAGTAACACTGAGATACCTGCAACTGGAAACTTCTTTATTATATCTGCAGAGGGTCTAGGCTTATTGCATTCTACAAGCATGAGGTAGATTAGAATGTAAAGCTTTTATCTCAACAGTTCTGTAGCATTTCCTTTTTTTTTAAAAAAAAGTTTCAGATTTAGTCAGATTTAGGAATATCATACTAGCCATAAGCAATTTCTTCTAATCACTTATTTATAATAAAGTAACACAACATCACCTGAAGTGACACAACATATTCCAAAAGTATCGTAACTGAGAGTGTGGACTTGCTTAGGTGCATGTTACTGCAGCACAGTCGATATTGTAAACATTTTTAATTTCAGTATAATGATAATATTTGTATTAGTCATTGAGTGTAAATATTATGATAACATGGAAATATAAAATCTATTTACACCTTCAGAGATTTAAAGCTACTCTTGACTTGATTGAAGTCCCATGTAAATAAAATAGTGTTCTCATTGGTGTAATAACTGAACGATATTTGTTTTGTATAGCAGTCAAAAGTTTGGTTGATAAATAAAGTAAATCAAACGTTATATTTGAAGCAAACATCACCTATCAGAACCTTGACAAAAGTTGAAATGTTGAGATCAAAGCCTTACTCCAGGTTTCCACAAGTGTGAATTGTTGTACATAGTCCTCCCCTTCACCCCTACCATTACCCTTTCATTCAAAGAAGCTTTTCCACATGCTGAAGTTGGAAAAGCTACTTACATGACTTTCGAGAAGCCAACAAGTGAAATTAAAACCAATTCACACTTGCCATCACATCATGTCAGATGATATCAAAACATTCCACAATGAGGTTCAAATGGTGGAATTCACACAGGTCATCAACATTATGTCATGTCCCATCACATCACATCAAGGTACCATGAGAAGAAAGTTTTGATGGTGTAATTGGTGGTGGAACTCCAATGTCGTCTGCTAAATTAACCTATTTTCTCGGTACTTACTCCCCTTGCACCAGTGTATTTCATGCTCTCATGTCTTCTTAATCTTTATTTTATCATTTTTCGTTATTTTCAAGACAAACTGCAAATGTCCAACGACGACTTGTGTATTCTTTTCATTGAATTGAAAAGTGGCAAGTCCTTTGGCTCATTTCTTTTCATTCATTTTTGATAAAATAAATCGATCATACACAAATTGAGCTAGACAGGGTCTGTTAATATAAAAGTTGAGATGGATTGATGAGGTCACAGTGGTTTTACATGCTGATTTCATTTCCTTTCTTAACATCCTTTAATTCACCCTGGTGCTGGCTATTTCAGTTACTCTCTGGGTCAACTTCAGAAATAAGAAGTACTGAGGATAGAGGATGGAGGACCTCAAACTGTGGCTCACTAGAGAACAGGGAGCTGTGAATACTATTTGACAACCCTACACTGGTGCAGCAATACTTTACCCTTTCACCTTGATTCACGTTGCAGCAGAAAATGGAATGCTGTGAGCGAGGAAGGGCGCGCTGCAGCAGCTGTAATGTTCTTACGCCTTCACAAAAATTTGCAAACTATGCCGACTGATATCCCGATTATTAGAATGTGGGAAACTTCTCTATCAGAGCCCTGAAATTCCTGCTGATTTTAGTGTGGAGTGCACCTGTTCGCCGGTCTGGCCAAATCAATTTGACCTACAGGCTGGAAGAGCAAGCCTCTGCTCTGCATATCCTGAGAGGAGCCAGTAAGCGACTCAAACTACACTCCTGGAAATTGAAATAAGAACACCGTGAATTCATTGTTCCAGGAAGGGGAAACTTTATTGACACATTCCTGGGGTCAGATACATCACATGATCACACTGACAGAACCACAGGCACATAGACACAGGCAACAGAGCATGCACAATGTCGGCACTAGTACAGTGTATATCCACCTTTCGCAGCAATGCAGGCTGCTATTCTCCCATGGAGACGATCGTAGAGATGCTGGATGTAGTCCTGTGGAACGGCTTGCCATGCCATTTCCACCTGGCGCCTCAGTTGGACCAGCGTTCGTGCTGGACGTGCAGACCGCGTGAGACGACGCTTCATCCAGTCCCAAACATGCTCAATGGGGGACAGATCCGGAGATCTTGCTGGCCAGGGTAGGTGACTTACACCTTCTAGAGCACGTTGGGTGGCACGGGATACATGCGGACGTGCATTGTCCTGTTGGAACAGCAAGTTACCTTGCCGGTCTAGGAATGGTAAAACGATGGGTTCGATGACGGTTTGGGTGTACCGTGCACTATTCAGTGTCCCCTCGACGATCACCAGTGGTGTACGGCCAGTGTAGGAGATCGCTTCCCAACCCATGATGCCGGGTGTTGGCCCTGTGTGCCTCGGTCGTATGCAGTCCTGATTGTGGCGCTCACCTGCACGGCGACAAACACGCATACGACCATCATTGGCACCAAGGCAGAAGCGACTCTCATCGCTGAAGACGACACGTCTCCATTCGTCCCTCCATTCACGCCTGTCGCGACACCACTGGAGGCGGGCTGCACGATGTTGGGGCGTGAGCGGAAGACGGCCTAACGGTGTGCGGGACCGTAGCCCAGCTTCATGGAGACGGTTGCGAATGGTCCTCGCCGATACCCCAGGAGCAACAGTGTCCCTAATTTGCTGGGAAGTGGCGGTGCGGTCCCCTACGGCACTGCGTAGGATCCTACGGTCTTGGCGTGCATCCGTGCGTCGCTGCGGTCCGGTCCCAGGTCGACGGGCACGTGCACCTTCCGCCGACCACTGGCGACAACATCGATGTACTGTGGAGACCTCACGCCCCACGTGTTGAGCAATTCGGCGGTACGTCCACCCGGCCTCCCGCATGCCCACTATACGCCCTCGCTCAAAGTCCGTCAACTGCACATACGGTTCACGTCCACGCTGTCGCGGCATGCTACCAGTGTTAAAGACTGCGATGGAGCTCCGTATGCCACGGCAAACTGGCTGACACTGACGGCGGCGGTGCACAAATGCTGCGCAGCTAGCGCCATTCGACGGCCAACACCGCGGTTCCTGGTGTGTCCGCTGTGCCGTGCGTGTGATCATTGCTTGTACAGTCCTCTCGCAGTGTCCGGAGCAAGTATGGTGGGTCTGACACACCGGTGTCAATTTGTTCTTTTTTCCATTTCCAGGAGTGTATTTTGTCTGAAAAAACGAAGATTTTAACTAGGGAGGCATTTTAACTAGGGAGGCATTTACGGAGAGATCTAGTCTTTCCAGACTGACCATTTTCAGTTTCAGAAAGCAGCAGCACACTAGACTGCGCGGCTGGCCAGGCGGGGTGTAGGATAATTTCCAAGATCTAGTTTCGCAAATTTTGCAGTTACGAGTGTGAAAGGGTGGACGTGTTACCATCTCAGACAGGGAACGAGGAGAGCCGGTCCCAGGTGACATGGCAGCTGACACCCAGCCCAGCTGGAAGGGCTGATGGAACAACAGGTAGCAACGAGTCAAAAATGGTTCAAATGGCTCTGAGCACTATGGGACTCAACTGCTGTGGTCATCAGTCCCCTAGAACTTAGAACTACTTAAACCTAACTAACCTAAGGACATCACACACATCCATGCCCGAGGCAGGATTTGAACCTGCGACCGTAGCAGTCGCACGGTTCCTGACTGCGCGCCTAGAACCGCGAGACCACCGCGGCCGGCAGCAACGAGTCACTGTGGCTCATTTACTTTCACTGTCAGCTGGAGAATGAAAGGTGGAACACTGAGACAGAGGCTTGCCTAGAGGATGGTCCCAGGAGAGTCTGAGCTCCTGCAGAACAGAGAAGTGGCTCCCATCAAAACACAGAGCATGCTGTAACTCAGGACACTGCAGCTGTTGATGTTTACTCTGGCAATTTGACATTACTTGTACTATTGTCTCTCTGTACAACAGGAAATGAACATTTCCCTACAGCCCTTCTGGTACAGAGAGACTACATTAAAGTGATCGATAGACATACCTTTTTTCCTTGTGGAAGATATGTTGCACAACCAGTCCGTACCACTTTGTAGAACTGCACCACAAGGCAGCTGTTAGGTTACCACAATCTGCTGTATTAGGGAGAACTCCCAGAGTCTATTAACCAAGGTAAACAGTATTGATCAACACACCCACTTCAGCCTAAACCCATGGACAGCAAGGACCTACCTGTTCACGCTACTCCACAACTGAAACCTGTTCTGGACTCGATGGACCCATTACCACATCACTGTCATTGTAAAGTCGAGTTGACAATCTCAGACTGACCAAAATATATTAGTAATAGGTTGAGCTTCGAGAAGGACTACAAACAGATTCTTCCTTCAGCAAAAGTGCATGTTGAGTTCGAGACTATACAGAAGAGAAGCCATAGTCCTGTGATCATTTAGACACTTAGTGCCGCCACATTGATAGACTCTGTGTCACCCTGTTCCTAATGGTTCCTGGCCTGGGAGAAGACGGTCTACCTGACGTCTCCAGTCAGAGATGAATCGGTCACATGCACCACACCCACTCTATGAACTGAAACCACATTCACACCCACCAAGATTAACCTCACATCTCTCCAGAATAGTTGTTGTGATAGCGCATCCCCACCACTCTTGTGTGTCAATGTGATCACTCCACATTTCTCGTGTGACAGTGTAGAAACCTGTCACAGATCAGGTTATAAATCAATATTAGTATTCATTTATGTCTATTATCTTCTTTTTCAGACGATATATGTACTTAATTTTTTTACTGTAGCAGTGATGAACGCCATGTACACAACACTTTTCGTTATGATGCCACATGTACATATTATTTTTTACTATTAATTATGGACCTCAAATTAGGGCATAGCTCTTTTTCTTTGTGCTTACACTAATTATCACACTTGGGACTATCAATATATTGCATGTCTATCATATGATTTTTACTTAAGAATAATATTCCGTGTTCAGTGTCTGTTTACCTTTTACTTTATGAATGTTGCAGCAAAGTAGAAGCACATACCATGTTTTCACATACTTTCTAGTGATATTTAGGTGCTGGGGTGTTGTTTGTTCTATGAGAATGTTGAAAACATACATCGCAATCACAAGGAACTTGGATACTTCCTAACACATACATCTGTATTCAGTGTTAACAAATTTCTCTTCTTCAGAAGCATTTTTCTTGCTATTTCCAGTACACATTTTATATCCTTGCTACTTCAACAACATCAGTTTTTTGTCGCCTTAATGGCAGAACCATATACTACTCTCAGCATCTTTTTTCATAACGTAATTTCCTCGGCAATACCTGATTTAATTCGACTACATTTCATTATCGTTCTTTTCCTCTTGTTGGTGTTCATCATATATCCTCCTTTCAAGATGCAGTCCATTCTATTCAAATGCTCTTCCAAATCCTTTGCTATCTCTGAAAGAATCACATTGTCATTCGCACATCTTAAGGTTTTTATCTCTTCTCTCTGGACTTTAATTAGCACTCCTGTTTTTTCTTTGGTGTCCTTTACTACTTGGTCAATTTACAATTTGAATAACATTATCGATAGGCTACAAATCTCTCTCCCTCCTTCTCAGCCACTGCCTTCCTTTTCATTCGTACCCTTCGACTATTACAACTGCCAATTCGTTTCTGTACAAGTTGTAAATAGCCTTTTTCTTCCTTTATTTTACTCGTATACCTCCAGATTTTCAAAAAGACTGTTCCAAGTCTCTGCCCACACCCGGGGCTCAAGGAAGGATGGGTGGTCCCTGCCCCACCCCCTCCCCCTCTGAGCTCGCAGGGAAAGGAAAAAAAATATAATATAGTCACTTGTTTTTCTTTCAAGAAAGTCTATATTATCAGATTTAGCAGGGTTGGAACTGGAACTTCTTTATGGTTTCTTACAAGTCATGATTTGGCTTCAATAACATAAAAAATACTCAGTACCCACTGGTCTAGCCCCCCTAGATACTATTCTATGGGTGCCCTTAGAGTATTCCAGTCAACATTATCAAAAACCAGTTCTATGTCTACGAATGCTATAAACATAGGTTTACGTTTCGTTAACCTATCTTCTAAGAGAAGTTGTAGGGTCAGTATTACCTCGCATGTTCCTACAATTTTCAGGAATCCAAACTTATCGTCCCCTGAGGTCAGCTTCTACCAGTTTCACCATTCTTATGTAAAAATTCGAGCTAGTGTTTTGCAACAATAATTTATTAAACTGATAGTTCGGTTACACTCACATCTGTCAGCACCTGCTTTCGTTGGAATTGGAATTACTGCAGTTTTATTGAAGTCTGAGGGTATTTCGTCTGTCTCATGCATCTTGCAAACGAGATCGAATAGTTTTGTCATGGTTGGCTACCCAAAGCTAACAGTAGTTCTGGTGGAATGTCGCCTGTTCCAAAGGCCTTGTTTCGACGTAGGTCTTTCAGTACTCAGTCAAATTCTTTTCCCAGTGTTATATCTCCCATGTCATCTTTCTTTACGACCCCGTCTCTCTCTATAATATTGGCTTCAAGTTCATTTCTCTTGTATAGACCATCTACACAGGATAAATCACCTAAAACTTGCACCGCAAGTATTGTGGAAATGGATATTGCTATTGATGTGCGGTTTTCACAGAATGGACTGGCAATCAGAGGCTCTTATTGTTAGCCAATAAACAGATTGTGATAACACTATCAAAGTGTGTTTTTGTGCAAACATACACTTTTTAAAATGGAACAATGCCAGTTAACCTTAACAAATTAAATGTAGGGTAAATTAGAATGTCATTAAAGTTTGTTGCAGGATTCTAGTCTGAGTCGTTTACGAGATATCGTATTTTGAAAAGTTCCTACAAGATGGTTCAAATGGCCTAAGCACTATGGGGCTTAACATCTTAGGTCATCAGTCCCCTAGACTTAGAACCACTTAAACCTAACTAACCAAAGGACATCACACACATCCATGTCCGAGGCAGGATCCGAACCTGCGAACTTAGCAACAGCGTGGTTCCGGACTGAAAAAGTTGCTACACTGACTCCTGGATACAACACCTGTAGTAGCATGTACTAAAGAACAACACGAGGGCATTCGCTAGTTATGTGGATTCTCACCAGTAACAAGGCAGTTGATCATCACAGGTTGTGTTCAAAATGACCATGTCAGTGGCAATATATCTTTTTTAGTCTGGTCTGGAACGACTACTGCACGTCTGCTAGCATTTCAGCAGGATGTTCGTGCAGGCTGGAGTAATGCGTCGTTACATATCATTGGGTGTAGTCGGTATGTCCTCAAAGACAGCGTCTTTCAGCTTCCCCCACAGAAAAAAGTCTACAGGCGCCAAATCCAGGGCAGGGGCCGACAAAGGTACACGTCCCCTTCATCCAGACCAATGACTGGAATACAGTTTATCAAGACATGCTTTAGTACTTCGTGCACTATGGGCTGCACACCCATTATGTTGGTAGCACAAGTTCCTCCTAGCCTGCAGCAGAATGTCTTCTACTACCAATGAAGATGGACTGTTAGGAGGCTGCAATATGCATTCAGTGTTCTGTCTATGAAAAACAGGTCTATGAGCTGATGGTTCACTATCTCACATCATACGTTTACACTCTATGGACGCTGACGTTCAACCTACGAAGGCAACAGAGATTGCCATCAGACCAATAGTGCATGTTTCGGTGACCATGATTGGTAAATGTGGTTTCATTACTGAATAAGATACATAGTACACATGGAGTATCCTGTCTTAATGCCCATGTACAGAAATTAAAACGATTCTCATAATTGTTTCCATGCAGCTGTTGATGGAGAGATATGTGACTGGGATGGAACCTATGTCGATGGCAAATGCGTAGGACATTTACCTGACTCATGCCACTTTCTCTTGTGATTGTGCAGGAGCTAACGTGTGTGTCAACTGCAACAGTCGCTTGTTTCCTTTATTTACAGTTCTCATAATTGTTTCCATGCAGCTCTTGATGGAGGGATGGAACCTACGTCGATGGCAAATGCGTAGGACATTTACCTGACTCATGCCACTTTCTCTTGTGATTGTGCAGGAGCTAACGTGTGTGTCAACTGCAACAGTCGCTTGTTTCCTTTAGTTACATTGTCTAGGTTTTACACTGCCACTTTCACGTAAATGGTTGAAGAGGTTGATGAATAATTGTGGAGGCAGTTGATGTCTATTGGGATCTTGTTGCATACACCGTACAAGAATGAACTGCGTTCTTCCTACATTCTCCATACATCATGAGCAGCCGGCCGCAGTGGCCGAGCGGTTCTAGGCACTTCAATCCGGAACCGCGCTGCTGCTACAGTCGCAGGTTCGAAACCTGCCTCGGGTATGGATGTGTGTGATGTCCTTAGGTTAGTTAGGTTTAAGTAGTTCTAAGTCTAGGGGACTGATGACCTCAGATGTTAAGTCCCATAGTGCTTAGAGCCATTTGAACCATCATGAACATGTCGGCTTTTTTGTGCACTGGTAAATCCCATCGTCCACTCACGAGCTACTGCCTGAATGTCACATTCTAACTGATTAACGAGTCGCAGTACACTCAAGGAACACGCAAGCAGACTGTAAGCAAACATAACAGTATCATATCTAGCAACTACGCGAGTTGAATGGCACAAAGAAGTGTCGGTGTGGGAACTTTACAAAATACAATATCACACAAACCACTCGCACTAGAATCCTGCAACAAACACCACTGACATTGCTCTAATTTTAGTCTGTTAACATCAATAGGCAACGGTCCACTTTAAAAGGTTTAAGTTTTGCACAAGAAATACGCTTTCTAAGTATTGTTACAATCTCTGTATTGGCTAACAATCCGAGCACCTTACTACCAATCCCTTCTGTGAAATCCACACATCAATAGCACTTAACGTTTTCTGCAATATTCCCAGTCCAAGTTATAGGTAATTCGCCCTGTATACTCCTTCCATCATTTAGCTCTGCCTTCCTTGCTTTAGTACTGGTTTCCCATCTGAGTTCTTGATATTCATACATCTGCTTCTCTTCTCTCCAAAGGCCTCTTTAATTTCTTTGTAGGCAATCTCTATCTTTCCCCTAGTGAAGTATGCTTCTAAACGCTTACATTTGTTCTCTAGTCATTCCTGTGGACACATTTTGAGCGTTTTGGCAGTCTCATTTCTTAGACCTCTATATTCCCTTTCGTTTCTTTATTTGCTGCATTTTTATATTTGCGTGTTTCATCAGTTCATTCATTATTCCTACTGGATCTTGTCTTTTTACCTTTTTTGATCCTCTGCTGCCCTCACTATCTCATCCCTCAAAGCTACTCATTCGTCATATACTGTATTCCTTCCCCCTGTTTCAGTCAATCGTTGTCTAGTGCTTGCTCTCATGATATAAGAATGTAATAATCACTAACCTTTGTTTCCAGTAACTCTTGATCTATAATGTGAAACACATACTCCTTAATAAAAGTTTACTCGGCAGTAGTGATCAATATTGTATATAACTGGTATGAATGGACTTTTAGTCCATTGCTGATTTGTCATGTCACTTAGAGACTAATCAGGGAACCAAAGTTTGAGAAAGGGCAGAGTAACAGAACAATATTGTAACATAATTTCAACTTCAGCCTTGGTGAACGGGTGAATGATTATAGAGCAGCTGGGCATTTGATGATTAGTTTATAAAGTTGTAGATGAGCCTCAATCTGCCATAGCACCAAGTTGTGACTTTCAGCAACATGGCGAGCTTTAAGGATGAATGTGTCAGCTGGTTTCCCTGTAGATGAATGTGTGTTGCTTTTTTTTTTGGACCTTTATTTCCTTGTTCTGGTTGACGAAGATACCTTTTGTTTGCTACATTCTTTTCAGCTGTTGTCAGTGAGAGTAATCTAATTAAACTCGTCCATGTTACTGGGAAATGTTCACTCAAAATTTTTCACATTTATGCCCCACTACCTTTCTTCTGTGGAGCCCCTCCTGCACAAAATTTTTGTACAAACAGGATGTGATGAAAAGTGGCAAGCTCTTTGGCTGGTCTATTTGCATTGGTATTTTACAAAATAATTCCATAGTACACAAGGTGAGTCACACAGGGTCTGATAATATAAAAGTGTACGTGGATTATTGAGCTTACAGCGGCTGTATGAGCTGATTGCATTTCCTTTTTTTACATTCTTTAACTTAGCCCGATGCTGGCTATTTCAGTTGTTTTCTGGATTAACTTCACAACTGAGAAGCACTGACGATACACGACAGAAAATCACAAGCGTGACAAGGCAGAACCACCCACCTCTGGGGAAAGGGGAATTTGGCGTTGGCAGGGGATGCATTGGTAGAAACTACTCCTGTGTTGTCTTGGGGAATGTCACCTCAGCTAGAGTCAAACTGGCACCTGGCTTTTTGAGCAGCTTATTGCACATATCCACTTAGGATGGCCGAGCTGAAAGCTTTTGTTGTGGACGATGGAAATCTACCAGCAGGAAGTAAGCGTAAAGACCATGCTACAAAAAGTGCATTCAAATGATAAATATCTCCTGGCTGTCCAGAAAACATGGCAAAACACCTCTGACTTGTTACAGGTTCAGAAGAAACTGGAGAGTTGATGGATTGCCTCGAGCACTGTTTCCTAGCTTTTCTCAAGGCCTGTGTTGCAAGGCTAGCTACTGGTTGCGAGGGCACTGACTGATGAAATTGATGTGATGGCAACTGGACG
The DNA here is from genome assembly GCF_023898315.1 of Schistocerca nitens. Taxonomy (NCBI): domain Eukaryota; kingdom Metazoa; phylum Arthropoda; class Insecta; order Orthoptera; family Acrididae; genus Schistocerca; species Schistocerca nitens. The sequence goes on from NC_064614.1 coordinate 436,177,601, forward strand.
TAGCACATAAGCGAGATTACTAGTTTTTAGCGTTTCACATCTCCTTGACGGAGATTTTGTTACTAGGAAAAAATTTCTCCATTGGCGGACTGATATAGCTTTAAAAAGGGTAATTGCCAAGATTCATGGCAGGAATAATGGTGAAGTCAATTTTGTGCTGATTAGAGATTTGGACTTCGTCTCTGATCTTGGCACTAAACGCATTGGTACTCTGCAGGCTTCACTATCAACTGGAACAGCAGACTCCGTTAAGAGATTGGGTCCAATGTTGAAGTCTTTGGTAGAGCAATTCTAGCGACTTACTTGATGGCAGCCAGACACAGTATCACCAATCTACTCATATCACAGCGCCAATAATTGTGAGCATAGCTGTAAGCTTCGGCATGTTAGGACAATCGTGAGCTTTAAGTTTATAATGATGTTTGGATTCCCTTCCTCATGAAACTTTCTGGCAGATTAAAACTGTGTGCCCTACCGAGACTCGAACTCGGGACCTTTGCCTTTCGCGGGCAAGTGCTCTACCATCTGAGCTACCGAAGCACGACTCACGCCTGGTACTCACAGCTTTACTTCTGCCAGTATATCGTCTCCTACCTTCCAAACTGCTTCGGTAGCTCAGATGGTAGAGCACTTGCCCGCGAAAGGCAAAGGTCCCGAGTTCGAGTCTCGGTCGGCACACAGTTTTAATCTGCCAGGAAGTTTCATATCAGCGCACACTCTGCTGCAGAGTGAAAATCTCATTCTGCTCCCTTTCTCATGTTTATCAGCACATTCTCATTTGCATAGGCTTCTTCGTTTCTCTGATCAGACAAACATCCACTGCAACTGATCTGTAGGCAGGTCCAGCTAAATTTCACAAATTCACATATGTGACTATGAGCTCATTCCTACATCACTGTGTTAGTTTGCCAACTGACAGTTAACTTACCTACTTCGCATAGTTAATTTTGTAGATTTGTAACTCTTGTGATTTCATGACTTATTTAGATGCTTATCCATTCTCATGCCTTTTTGCAATAAACTAAAGAGCTCATTCATAGCATGCCTTTGATTCGAGTAGATGTTGCTTCCTTGATCATATTTAAAATTTTTCAGTGATAAAATGTGTATCCCCACCTTAAGATTCACTGCTGGGCCACAATCTTTTATAGAGTCAATCGTTTAATTGAATATATTGATTACAGCACTGGTCTTAAAGGTGTGCTGACATCATGATCAGGCCTGATTCAGTTAACTTCATTTTCTCATACACTTGGGGTTATGCATAGGGTTCTTCCAAAGGCGAGGCCACACATCTGAAAGTGAAAAATGGTTTATTCTTTACAATAACAGAACAGAGCTCACGCATACATTGTAACCTCTCCGTGAGAATATGACAATAAAAATGTAAATGCAAATGTAGCCATATATCGTTAAATTGAAATGAAGCCAAGCGTAACCTCCTTGCAAAATTAAAGAATATTAATTGATCATAAACCCACAATAATATTAATTAAATAATGAACCATGAACTGAATGTAACGTCTCAACACAAATAATTAACCTGATAAATTTTATAAGGGCAGCTGCACTGACCTTCGCCCTGTGAAATAATTAAACCTGATAAATTCTTACCTCAGTAAAACTGCGTCTATATCTGCTCTTATTTTTCGGCACAGCTCTGTGCAATGCTGGCGTATATTTAATTTTGATTCTTGGAGGAAATGCATAGGAAATATTCTTTAAATTGAAATGAATGCTTTTTCTTCAAAAGAGTGGAAAAATTCTTTAAATTGAAATGATTACTTTTCTTTAAGAGATTTAATTTATAAAAAATTATTATTGGGGAATTTTTTTGAACAAATTAATTACAATTAACATATGTTATTAGCTGAGCGCAATGCTGCTTCATTACCTTCTACAGTAATATACATATCGTCCACCACATTCCTGACCACACTCGTGGGCAGAGCACACCGCGGACGCATGCCAACTCGCCACACACAACTGCCGACTGACTACTACAGACAGAGTACAACTCGCAACAGTATCCGACTTCTACTACAGACAGAGTACAACTCGCAACTAAACTCTCGCGCGATCAAGCGCAGACTAGCAACGATAAATAACTCTCTGGTCAGAGATTCTGTCGTGTCTCGCCATCGCTGGCAATGATTACATATGAAACCTACGCGTTTCAACATTATGTATGATAAGAACATAAACTGATGAAACAATTTTCATTAAATAACCTTTCATAGCAGAAAAACTCACCTCTACTGAGGAAAAAGATGTAGATGTTTACGATGTTATTGGCTATATACAAAAGAATTAATGTGTAAGGTATACAAGCTCTGTGTAACTCCCTATAAATATTGCTTGATAAGGCTGTATGTATATATTTTCGCTAGTAAAAAAATGTCATTGTTTTGAAATGTTGTATTATTTCTCAGCAACTTGTAATATAAAATTGATCAAGAATATCCGTTATGAAGTTTGCTTTGGCCATTAATAAACTTTACCTTTGTTAGTTCCTCAGTTCTGATACTATACTCTAGTTTTTTCACACACAGATAACCTCACTTTCACTGTTCAGTACTGTAACTGACAGTCTTACTTTTATCACTCATTACTGGTCTAAACGAATTGATATGACGTGATGTGACTACAGAATATACCCTGTAGTTGACGTTACATGATGGGTTGTTGCATGGGAGTCTAGTGTGAATCACCTGTTACTTATACAGGAGTTAATATGGTATCACAGCTCTTAGCTGAAGATCTTGCTACAGGCCTGGCAGAACTTGGATCACAAACCATTCCCCTTCAGCAGTCACTTCCTTCTCCAGCTCTACGTGCTAGGTGACTTCATGGCCACACTACAGTCTGTGGTTCACTTGTTTATCAGCAGTCAAGTGGGGCGGCCCCTCTTCAACTGTTTCCTCAAAGCACAGGCTCTTGCACGTTCACTGGCTGTCCAACTTCGAAGATACATCGTTTTTCCGTTAGTCTAGTTGTTTTTGGTGTTGTGCTCAGATTTACTCTCCTTAACATTGTGCTATCGTTGTGGGCACCATTTTGATTATTACTACGGCTATTATTCTGGTTTTGATTCTATCACTGTCGTTATTTCCTATTACAGTAACACACAACGTCGAAAAGGTGGAATATAAAAATCTGAGTTTACAGCGAAGAGTGGGAGATTAACTACTTATTTGAACACAATTTCGGTGAAAAACCCCATGTTTCAAAAATCCTTACTTCATAAGAAAGAAAGTGATCTTGTATGATATTTCTCTGTGCTCCATGAAGTGCTCCATTAGTGCAATAAGACAATACGTTGACACAACTGGTGTTTCAGAAAAGTTGTTCTGCAGTTTGCACAAATGGTGCCCCAGTTATACTCAGTACTGGTAGCAAAAATAGTTTCGTTGGTCAATTAAGAAAAAAATGGAATAAACTGCTTAACTTCTTATTCTATTATTCATAAGGAAGCACTATATTGGAAAAGTATAAGAATTCTATCTGCAATGAAATCTGTTACGAAAATTACAAATATAATGAGGAGAAAATGTCTCAAAGAACAGTTAAACATCTTTTCGAAGAAGTTTACCCAGAACACAGTGACATAATCCTTCATTCCAAAATTCGTTGTTTGCGTGCAGAAAAATGCTTAGCTCTTTTTTGCACTTAAAAAAAGAAATTTTTGGATAAAAATGTAGATTCAGATACTACAGAATTTGAAAATAAGCCGAAAGATCACTTGCTTTATCAGAATTACAATTTCTAAGAGATTTTACAACTAATTTAAATGATTTTAATTTACATTTGTGGGGAAGGAACATGCTACTTCTGAATGTTTATGAATGTTAATGGATTCTGGTGTAGGCTTACCTTGTCTAAATTGCAACTTAACAGCAAATATTTGTGTCATTTACAGAGTTGCTGTTAAATGAAAAAAGTATACATGGACGCAAACTTTTCAAGATTTACTTGCATTATTGATGAGGTCTCCAACGAGTTTCAGAGTAGTTTTAAAGACTACAAATCTCTCAAGCTGAATGTCATTTTCTTTAATAATCCACTGAACATTTGGCTTGAAAGTGATCTTCAAGAGTAAGTGTGCAGTTTACAAAATGATCCATTCAAGCTATTCAGAACAGAAAGAGATGCAGCGTTTCTGTCATGCCACAAGATCGGTATCCAAAACTTTGATTTATATTTGCTTATTTGTCTCAAATTCTTATACTTGCATCAATAAGGTGTTTAAAAATTTAGCGTAGTTTTATTTAACTGTACCTTGACAAGTTCTGTAATACCGAATTCAGTTTGTATCACAGTAAAATGAAACTGTTGTTTCAGCAACTCACTGGAACAAAGGACGATACCTCATATGGAAGAGACAAGCACTACGATTCTGCCAGTGTGCAGATCTATTTGTAGTCATTTTATGTACGAAGGTACAGAATTGAGAGGTTTGCTTGTGAGCGTCAATCAGCACCAGTATAATGGTTTTTTACTAATTCATATACAATGAAGATCAGACAATCAATTTGTAACTCTTGATGAGGTGTTTTGATTGGTACATTCGCACAAGTTATGACATATTAATTCAGCAGTGAGACACACTTTAATTGGACATTAATTGACAATTGATGTGAAATCTACCACAAAACAAGTGTACAAACAGCAAGGCAGTATGCATTGGAGGAAGTCGTACACACAGTTTATAATCATGAGTTCTTAAGATTTATTATTTTCATTGTACGTTTTTATGTGATTATGACTTTGCATTTTATCATCCATAAGTAAGAAACTATTAAATGTAGGTAAACTTAGGTATAGTGGGAATTAGTGAAGTTCGGTGGCAGGAGGAACAAGACTTTTGGTCAGGTGAATACAGAGTTATAAATACAAAATCAAATAGGGGTAATGCAGGAGTAGGTTTAATAATGAATAAAAAATGGGAATACAGGGAAGCTACTACAAATAGCATAGTGAACGCATTTTTGTGGCCAAGATAGACACGAATCCCATGCCTACTACAGCAGTACAAGTTTATATGCCAACTAGCTCTGCAGATGACGAAAAAATTGATGAAATGTATGATGAGATAAAAGAAATTATACAGGTAGTGAAGGGAGACGAAAATTTAATAGTCATAGGTGACTGGAATTCAAGAGTAGGAAAAGGGAGAGAAGGAAACATGGTAGGTGAATATGGATTGGGGCTAAGAAATGAAAGAGGAAGCCGCCTGGTAGAATTTTGCACAGAGCATAACTTAATCATAGCTAACACTTGGTTTAAGAATCATGAAAGAAGGTTGTATACATGGAAGAACCCTGGAGATACTAAAAGGTATCAGATAGATTATGTAATGGTAAGACAGAGATTTAGGAACCAGGTTTTAAATTGTAAGACATTTCCAGGGGCAGATGTGGACTCTGACCACAATCTATTGGCTATGAACTGTAGATTAAAACTGAAGAAACTGCAAAAAGGTGGAAAGTTAAGGAGATGGGACCTGGATAAACTGAAAGAACCAGAGATTGTACAGAGTTTCAGGGAGAGCATAAGGGAACAATTGACAGGAATGGGGGAAAGAAATACAGCAGAAGAATGGGTAGCTTTGAGGGATGAAATAGTGAAGGCAGCAGAGGATCAAATAGGTAAAAAGACGAGGGCTAGTAGAAACCCTTGGGTAACAGAAGAAATATTGAATTTAATTGATGAAAGGAGAAAATATAAAAATGCAGTAAATGAAGCAGGCAAAAAGGAATACAAACGTCTCAAAAATGATATGGACAGGAAGTGCAAAATGGCTAAGCAGGGATGGCTAGAGGCCAAATGTAAGGATGTAGAGGCTTATCTCACTAGGGGTAAGATAGATACTGCCTACAGGAAAATTAAAGAGACCTTTGGAGAAAAGAGTGTGTGGGGTGTGTGGTTTGAGGTTTTCGGGCGCTAAACAGTGTGGTCATCAGCGCCCAAACGCATAGAAACAGGAACACATGTGGTGAAGGGACGAAGACGGACAGCGAACAAGGAGAACGGCTAAAAGACACAGGCCTGACGCAGTTCCAAATCCTCACATACAGAGGCAAAACAAGAGAAAAAAAAAACGAACTAAAAAAGGAAAGGAAACACAAGGAAAAGAGAACAGAAATCGAAGTGAAACAAGTAGGTAATCTTGACTGGCGGACCTCTTACCTAAAACCTGGGTGAGTCAGTCATCCAGCAGCACATTAAAATCCTCTCCCTAAAATCCGAGGCAACAAATTGGACAGGACACAAAACCGAAAGACCTTAACCACAGTCGTTGCGTCGTCTTGCAAAATAGAGGGCAAATCCGGTGGCAAGGAAACCACCGCCCTTTGGTCAGAGAAAAAAGGACAGTCAAGTAAAATGTGGCGGACAGTAATCTGGACGCCACAAGCGCTGCAGATTGGGGGGTCCTCCCGCTGGAGTAAAAAACCATGCGTTAAGGGACTGTGCCCGATGCGGAGGCGAGTGAGGAGAACCTCATCCCGCCTGCATGACTGGTAGGACGTACGCTATAGCCGCGTGGTGGCCTTGACCAAACGCAGCTTATTTTCACCAACTGCCAGCCACTCCTCTTCCCATTGACACATAACACGAAAACGCAAAAGGGTGGTAACAGCATGGAGGGGGACGGCACATTCAACAACGTGAGGGAGGGAACATGCATCTTTGGGAGCCACATCCGCCAGTTCGTTTCCCCTAACACCCATGTGCCCCGGCACCCAGCAGAAAGAAACCTCCTTCCTCTGCCATTGCAGGTGGAGTAGGGCATCATGGATGTTCTCGACGACCGTATCCGCTGGGTACAAGTGTTGCATGGTCTGAAGGGCACTCAGGGAGTCAGAACAGATGAGAAACTTAAGACTGGGAACACATCTCATCTGCTCCAATGCCCGCAAGATCGCAAACAATTCGGCATCAAAGATGGTAAATGCCGCAAGAAGCCGTAACTTGACGACTCGATCAGCGAAAACAACAGAATAACCAACAGAGTCCCCCCGTTTAGAGCCATGCGTAAATACTGGTACATGATCGGGATGCTGGTTTAAAATATCGTAAAATAAGGAGGTAAAAACAAACGCAGGAGTGCAACTCCTCCGGTACTCTTACAAGTCTAAAAGGACGCTGGGCCTCTGGAGCAACCAGGGAGGCAGGCGGGTAAAACACTGGAGTTGGGGTGCCACACGCTCCACACCAAGGGACTCAAGCAAATGCTTCTCACGAATCCCAAATGGTCTCGTTGCCCTTGGACGACTGGAAAAGAGACGTTCCATAGGCGGTCGGGCAACAGTAGGGTACGCAGGGGAGGTAGGACAGGCAAGGAATTGACACACCCGTCGCACCATGAGGAGTTTCCGCCGGATGGCGAGCGGCGGTTCCCCTGCCTCAGCACACAGGCTGGGGATGGGACTGGTACGGAAGGCCCCAGTGGCCAGCCTGATACCCTCATGGTGTACTGCGTCAAGAATCTTCAGATACGAAGGCCTCGCTGACCCATACACGGTGCATCCATAGTCAAGACGCGACCGGACGAAAGCCCTATAAAACTGCAGCAGACGCGCCCGATCTGCTCCCCAGGACCGATGGCTCAGACACTTCAAAATATTCAGTGCCTTCAGGGCCCACACCTTGAGGTCTTTAAGGTGCGGCAACCACGACAACTTGGAATCAAAAGTGAGGCCCAGGAACCTCCCACTGTCTCTAAAAGGAAGAATGGTGTCCCTCAGACGCAATTCAGGGGAGGTAAAAGCACGTCGAGAACGATTAAAATGAGCACACACACATTTGTCTGCAGAAAAGGTAAAACCTGTCTTCGCAGTCCATGCCTCTATTCGCTTTATCGTAAGCTGCAGCTGCCAGCTAGCAGTGACAAGACTGGAGGAAGAACAGAAAACAGCAAAATCGTCCACAAACAAGGAGCACTGGGCCGGACTCATGATAGTGGACGTGATACTGTTAATGGCGATGGCAAAGAGGGTGACACTTAAAACGCTTCCCTGAGGATCACCATTCTCCTGCATGTACAAATCAGATACCACATTACCAACCCGATATCGAAAGAGGCAGCGGGAAAGAAAGGACCGAATGAAGATGGGGAGATGGCCACGAAAGTCCCACTGGTGGAGTTGATTGAGGATAAGGCGGCACCAAATAGTGTCATACGCCTTATTAATGTCAAAGAATACACCTAGACAATGCTGGTTACGTAGGAAGGCCTGCTGGATGGCCGCCTCAAACAGGGTCAAGTTGTCAATAGTTGAACGACATCTCCGAAAGCCACACTGAGAGTGGCTAAGGAGCTGCCTGGTCTCGAGCAGCCAAACCAGGCGACGGTTGACCATGCGTTCCAATGTCTTCCCGACACAGCTCGTCAAAGCAATACTCCGATAACTACTAGGATGCATTCGGTCCTTTCCCAGTTTGAGGAGGGGAATCAAAATCGCCTCCCTCCACGAGTCAGGGAACGTGCCGGATGACCATATCATATTAAAACAATTCAGGAGAACTTCCTTAGATGGCAGCAACAAGTGCTGCAGCATGCTGTACAGGATTTGATCATCACCTGGCGCAGTATCATGAGCCACAGACAGCGCTGAATCCAGTTCCCACATTGTGAAGGGGTAGTTGTAGGGTTCATAATTTGGAGACCGGAAGTCCAAGTGATCCCTCTCGATGGCAGTGCGGTAGCGGCAGAAATCTGGATCACAGTTAATAGTGGCAGTAGATTCCGCAAAATGCATGGCCAGTGTCTGAGCAATGTCTCTTGGCGCCGTGAGGAGACATCCCTGATGCAGCAATGCCGTGACAGGTAGTTGGCTGCGTTTCCCGGAAATCCTCCTGATGGCTTCCCATACTTTTGTAGAACAAGTGGAGCGGGAGATGGAGTTCAAGAACGATTGCCATGACCGTCGTTTGCTCTCTTTTAATTACTCGCCGCGCCTTGGCCCTTGCCACCCGAAAGGCCGCAAGATTGTCAGCTGAGGGACAGCACTTGAAGCGGCGCAGAGCTGCACGGCGGGCTCGGATGGCTGAGCGGCACTCAGTCGTCCACCAAGGGACAGGACGCCTCTTGGGATGACTTGAGGACCGTGGAATCGACAATTCAGCAGCATGTGAGATCACGGCTGTAACATGGTCCACCCATTCGTGGACACTGGCACGGTGTTCCAAAACAGCTAAATGGCTGAAAAGTGTCCAGTCAGCTCTGCAGAGATGCCACCTGGGCGGCACTGGTAATGCCACAGCCTCATCCAGGAGGCGAATCCAAAGGGGGAAGTGGTCACTAGAATGGAGGTCAGCGGCAACCTCCCACAGAGCAGAATCCGCGAGTGCTGGAGAGCAAAATGAAAGGTCAATAGCTGACGACGACCCAGAATCAGTACAGAAATGAGTGGGAGCACCAGAGTTGAGGATGCACAGTTCTTTGGACGTCATGAGGCTTTCCAGAACGCGACCCCTTCGGCAAGTAGTCGTAGAGCCCCGTAAGACATTATGAGCATTGAAGTCCCCCAGAAGGAGAAATGGGCGGGGGAGTTGGCTAATAAGGTCTGTGAGACCCTCAGAGTCTCCTGAGGCGGTAAGTAAACAGAACAGATTGTGAGCCTCCGCCCCACAAGAAGGTCAACTGCAACTGCTTGCAAGTCCGTAACGAGAGGGAGCTCAGATGAGTGGTGCATGTCACGGACAAAAACCGCAACACCACCCTTTGCCCTTTCCCCCATCAGATCATCTTTTCGATACACGGTATAGCCCCGTAAAGAAGGAGCATCAGTGGCCCGAAAATGTGTCTCTTGGGGACATAAGCACAAGGGGCGCTCTCGTACAAGGAGTTGTAATTCGGCCACATGCGTCCTGAACCCATTCAGGTTCCACTGTAATATGGGAGCCAGTGATCAGGGTGGCTGAACTTTCACCCTGCCTCTGTTCTTTGGAGGAGAGCCCGTACTGGCCGGAGATTTATTCCTGGGGCGAGAATATCGCCCCCGGTCGACATCAATGTCCATCATCCGATGGCGACACAAGGGAGATGTCAGACAGTACGATTGCATCGTCATCGGACTGACCCTGACTAGTCTCCTCAGGTGGCAAAACCTTCACCTTCGGCGTCTTTGTCTTGGGGGGCTTAGAATGTAGAACCTTGTCAACAGTTGGAGCTCTACTCGCCTGGGCAGTAGGCGCCATATGGGGAGGGGCAGGAAGTACCCCAATGTCAGCAACCACAGCCTTGTCCGACGTTGTGGGGAGAGCTGTAGGTTGCAAAACAACCGCAGCAGCACAAGTGCACTGGCAAACGCAGGTATTAGTGCTGACACTAGCAACCTCCGTTTGTGTAGCAACAATGGCCAACTGTATTGGTTTCTGCAGAGCGGAAGCGAAAGATGTTGTAAACACAGGAGGCTGCATAGCCTTAAAGAGCTTCTTGGCCTCACCATAGGGGATGCGCTTAGATGTTTTGCTCTCCTGTATCTTCCGTTCCTCGAGATAGATGGGGCAGACCCGGCTCCAGACAGGGTGATTGAAAGAGCAATTCACGCACTTCACAGGCGATGAACAATCGGCTCCTTCATGGGCAGGCTGACCACATTTACCACAAGTGGCTATCCCATTGCACCCCAACGTAGTATGCCCAAAGCGCTGACATTTAAAACAGCGCATTGGGTTGGGGAAATATGGCCGTACTTGCAAACGTAAGAAACCCGCTTTAACATGCTCTGGGAGTCTCGGGCAATTGAACGTGAGAATAAACGAGTCGGATTTGACTAGGTCCCCATCGACTCGTTTCATAATATGCTGCACGTCAACAATACCTTCGTCAGCCCACTCAGATTTCAACTCGTCCTTGGGGATATCCACCAAGTCCCTACATGTCACAACACTCTTACTATAGTTCAGAGTGGAGTGGAGCTCGGTCTCGATAGTGTACTCTCCGAGACAGGTTGCTTTCCAAAGGGAAGTGACTTGACGGGAATTAGAAGTTTCAACTAACAGATTCCCATTGCGCAGTTGCTTCACAGATTTCAGTGTTCCTGCAATTCCCTCGAGACCCTTGTGGATGTAAAATGGAGAAACCCTCTCAAAGCTACCCTCCTTCCGTTTGACAATCGAAAACACATTCTGGTTATCAGCATGTGCTCTGTTACGACAGTCTGATAAATCTCTAGTAACACCAGGCGCTGGAGGACTCACAGCACGAAGTCGCTTTTTCGATGGGGTGTGTTTTCCTACCAGTGGCCTACCCAATCCACTGGTAGGGGTAAATGTAGAGGTCTAAGGGTCCATTGCAGTCCCACGAGCAGCTAGGGAACTAAAGGTCCGCTCAGACAGAGCCCCGCGTGCCTGAGTAAGCCTTATACAACTGGGGTGCGGCAGGTGCCCCAGAGGTTGCCCGCTTGCGACTGTTCCACCCCAACAGACATGCATCTTATAGGTGCGCAGCACACCGTAACATTGAGGGGTTTTTATAGGGGTTTACCTTCCTCGCAATCCAGGCGGTCAAGCCAAGATTACCATTCCCCGCAGCACACAACATTCCACCGCCGCGCCATATGGTGGTCGCTGAAGCATGTCCGAGGGTTATGGTGACAGGAGACTGGCGGCGCTGACCAGTCCCCAGCTCAGGACCCCAGGCTCATCAAGCCCGTACTCAGCAAATGAATGCTGAGCCCCTGGCGGGTTGGAGAAAAGAGAACCACTTGCATGAATATCAAGAGCTTTGATGGAAACTCAGTTCTAAGCAAAGAAGGGAAAGCAGAAAGGTGGAAGTAGTATATAGAGAGTCTATACAAGGGCAATGTACTTGAGGACAATATTATGGAAATGGAAGCGAATGTAAATGAAGTTGAAATGGGAGATATGATACTGCGTGAAGAGTTTGACAGAGCACTGAAAGACCTGAGTCGAAACAAGGCCCCGGGAGTAGACAACATTCCATTAGAACTACTGACTGCCTTGGGAGAGCCAGTCCTGACAAAACTCTACCATCTGGTGAGCAAGATGTATGAGACAGGCGAAATACCCTCAGACTTCAAGAAGAATATAATAATTCACATCCCAAATAAATCAGGTGTTGACAGATGTGAGAATTACCGAACTATCAGTTTAATAAGTCACAGCTGCAAAATACTAACGCAAATTCTTTACCGACGAATGGAAAAACTAATAGAAGCCGACCTCGGGGAAGATCAGTTTGGATTCCGTAGAAATGTTGGAACACATGAGGCAATACTGACCCTACGACTTATCCTAGAAGCTAGATTAAGGAAAGGCAAACCTACGTTTCTAGCATTTGTAGACTTAGAGAAAGCTTTTGACAATGTTGATTGGAATACTCTCTTTCAAATTCTGAAGGTGGCAGGGGTAAAATACAGGGAGCGAAAGGCTATTTACAATTTGTACAGAAACCAGATGGCAGTTGTAAGAGTCGAGGGACATGAAAGGGAAGCAGTGGTTGGGAAGGGAGTAAGACAGGGTTGTAGCCTCTCCCTGTTGTTATTCAATCTGTATATTGAGCAAGCAGTAAAGGAAACAAAAGAAAAATTCGGAGTAGGTATTAAAATCCATGGAGAAGAAATAAAAACTTTGAGGTTCGCCGATGACATTGTAATTCTGTCAGACAGCAAAGGACTTGAAAGAGCAGTTGAACGGAATGGACAGTGTCTTGATAGGAGGATATATGATGAACATCAACAAAAGCAAAACGAGGATAATGGAATGTAGTCAAATTAAATCGGGTGATGCTGAGGGGATTAGATTAGGAAATGAGACACTTAAAGTAGTAAAGGAGTTTTGCTATTTAGGGAGCAAAATAACTGATGATGGTCGAAGTAGAGAGGATATAAAATGTAGACTGGCAATGGCAAGGAAATCGTTTCTGAAGAAGAGAAATTTGTTAACATCGAGTATAGATTTAAGTGTCAGGAAGTCGTTTCTGAAAGTATTTGTATGGAGTGTAGCCATGTATGGAAGTGAAAGATGGACGATAACCAGTTTGGACAAGAAGAGAATAGAAGCTTTCGAAATGTGGTGCTACAGAAGAGTGCTGAGGATTAGATGGGTAGATCACATAACTAATGAGGAGATTGGAATATTGAATAGAATTGGGGAGAAGAGGAGTTTGTGGCACAACTTGACTAGAATAAGGGATCGGTTGGTAGGACATGTTCTGAGACATCGAGGGATCACCAATTTAGTATTGGAGGGCAGTGTGGAGGGTAAAAATCGTAGAGGGAGACCAAGAGATGAATACACTAAGCAGATTCAGAAGGATTTAGGCTGCAGTAGGCACTGGGAGATGAAGAAGCTTGCACAGGATAGAGTAGCATGGAGAGCTGCATCAAACCAGTCTCAGGACTGAAATACACAACAACAACAAAAAATTCTGAGTAGTGCGACGGAGAAAAAGCTATCAAGGAAGTGATGCCAAATAAATGATTGTAATAATATTTAATGGCACAAAGTGAAAGAACCCTTTTGTTGAATTGTAACAAAGTTTAAATTTCAGATTTAATTTATGTACAAACTGTTACACCTACAGCTTCATGTATCATTTTAGATTAGGATTTCAGTGTGCAGCTAATGGCGCAGTCAAATCGTTCGTAAATACTCTGTATAAAAAGATATAAGTGAGTCTGGTGAAACTGCAAACCTCATTAAGTGAGAAATACTGAAATTTTGCGGAGGTGTTGGACTGTATAAGGGCGATGGCCATTATGATGTGAGGAGAGTTCAATACAACCTGGTTAGGGCTGGACATGCGCTGATCAGGAGTGTTCTGTGTGAGCTCACTGAAGCAATATCTCGGTCAGGCTGAGCAGTGATTCCAGCTGTGCACACTTTAGGAAGAAGAAAGTCTTATGGCTAGTGCAGTAGATGGAATAGAAAACTCAGGACTTAATCAAGTGCCTGATTATTTTCTGGCAGGTGACTGTGAGGACTTATGATTCTCATGTGAAGTGCGTTTTGGTCTCTGTTTCTGAACATTTAAGTTGGGCTTTGTGTCAGTTTTACCTGAGAGGAACGCTAGTGATTTTAGCTACAAATTAGCACCAGCACTTGGAATTTAGCATTGTATATCAGTTTGATTCTAATCAGGTGTGAGTTAGTCTTTGATTTGTTCTCCTTTAATGATTAGCGGTGAATGTAGTTAAGCCATTATCTCCCAGTGATCTATTTTATACTGTTTTTAGCTTTATTACTATTAATGGGATAATTTATATTGAATTCCATTGATTATGTTCTAAATTTACATTGTTGACAGTAATTGTTGTAATTTTTTATTAATGAACATACCAACAACGGGATTTTTCTCGTATTTTAAAATGAGACCACAATAGCCACAAATGTAGCATGTTACTTTTATATCCTCTCTATGTTTATCAAACACTTCTTAGTACTTTTTGACTCTGGTTGTGCAGGAAAAGGTTTATACAATAATACTGTAAATAAATTATTTGCCATTAGCAGCCAATATTGATGTTTAGCAAGTGTTAAAGTATGGTGCGGCATTATGGCAAGAAGGATAATTGGCCCCCATTTTATCGATGGCAATCTAAATGGTGCAATGTATGCTGATTTCCTAAGTAATGTTCTACCGATGTTACTACAAGATGTTTCACTGCATGACAGAATGGCGATGTACTTCCAACATGATGGATGTCCGGCACATAGCTCTCGTGTGGTTGAAGCGGTATTGAATAGCATATTTCATGACAGGTTTATTGGTCATCGAAGCACCATACCATGGCCCGAACGTTCACCAGATCTGACATCCCCGGATTTCTTTCTGTGGAGAAAGTTGAAGGATATTTGCTCTAGTGATCCACCGACAACGCCTGGCAACATACGTCACCGCATTGTCAATGCATGTGCGAACATTACGGAAGGTGAACTACTCGCTGTTCAGAGGAATGTCGTTACACGTATTGCCAAATGCATCGAGGTTGACGGACATCATTTTCAGCATTGATTGCATTAATGTGGTATTTACAGGTAATCACGCTGTAACAGCATGCGTTCTCAGAAATGATAAGTTCACAGAGGTACATGTATCACATTGGAACAACCGAAATAAAATGTTCAAACGTACCTACATTCTGTATTTTAATTTAATAAACCTACCTGTTACCAACTGTTCGTCTAAAATTGTGAGCTATATGTTTGTGTCTATTACAGCGCCATCTATCACAAAGCGAAAAAAGTGGTCCAACTAAAACACGAATATGTGATAAAAATGAGGGTTCCTATTTTAAAAAAACGCAGTTCATATCCGTTTGACCTATGGCAGCGCCATCTAGTGGGCCAACAATACGCCATCTGGTTTCCCCTTTCAAGCTAGACAAGTTTCGTTCTTTGTAGTTTTTTCGTATGACGCTTATTTCGTGAGATATTTGGCCCAGTCAAGATCAATGGACAACCCTGTATATACACACGTCAAAGAAAGTTTTGCATCACCTCGGTTCCGAGAGTTCCGGAACCTGTACAGAAAATTGGAATAGAGATCAACATAAACATCATTTCTGCCCTTTTTATTGCGCATGAAAACCACACGATGCATGTTGTATGAGCATACAACAAGACCTTCAGAGGTGATGGTCCAGATTGCTGTACACACTTGTACCTCTGATACCCAGTGCAAGTCCTCTTGCATTGATGCATGCCCGTATTCGTTATGGTATACTATCCACTAGTTCATCGAGGCACTGTTGGTCCAGATTCTGCCTGTCTTCAATGGCGATTCGGTGTAGATCCCTCAGAGTGGTTGGTTGGTCACGTCGTCCATAAACAGCCCTTTTCAATCTATTCCAGGCATGTTCGATGGGGTCCATGTCTGGAGAACTTTCTGGCCACTCTAGTCGAGCGATGTCATTTTCTGAAGGAAGTCATTCACAAGATGTGGACGACGGGGGCGCGAATTGTTGTCCATGAAGACGAATGCCGTGGCAATTTGCTGCCGATATGGTTGCGTTATTGGTCGGAGGATGGCATTCACGTATCGTACAGCTGCTATGGCGCCTTCCATGACCACCAGCGGTGTACATCGGCCCCATATCATGATACCCCAAAACAGCGGGGAACCTCCACCTTGCTGCACTCGCTGGACAGTGCGTCTAAGTTGATCAGCCTGACCGGGTTGCCTCCAAACACGTCTGCGACAATTGTCTGGTTGAAGGCATATGCGACACTCATCGATGAAGAGAACATGATGCTAATCCTGAGCGCACCATTTGGCATGTTGTTTGGCCCATCTGTACCGCGCTACATGGTGCTGTGGTTGCAAAGATGGACCTCGCCATGGACGTCGGGAGAGAAGTTGTGCATCATGCAGCATATTGCGCACAGTTTGAGTCATAACACAGCGCCCTGTGGCTGTACGAAAAGCATTATTCAACATGTGGCGTTGTTGTCAGTATTCCTCCGAGCCATAATCCATAGGTAGCGGTCATCCACTGCAGTAACAGCCCTTGGGAAGCCTGAGCGAGATATATCATCGACAGTTCTTGTCTCTCTGTATCTCCTCCATGTCTGAGAAACGTCACTTTGGTTCACTCTGAGATGCCTGGACACTTCCCTCGTGGAGAGCTCTTCCTGGCACAAAGTAGCAATGCAGACGCCATCGAACCGCTATATTGACCGTCTAGGCATGGTTGAACTACAGACAACATGAGCTGTGTACCTCCTTCCTGGTGTAATGATTGGAACTTATCGGCTGTCGGAGGCCCTCCATCTAATAGGCGCTGCTCATACATAGTTGTTTTGCATCTTTGGGCAGGTTTAGTGACATCTCTGAACATTCAAAGGGGCTATGTATGTGATACAAATCCACATCTTGTGAATGACTTCCTTCAGAAAATGACATCGCTCGACTAGAGTGGCCAGCAAGTTCTCCAGACATGGACCCCATCGAACATGCCTGGAATAGATTGAAAAGGGCTGTTTATGGACGACGTGACCAACCAACCACTCTGAGGGATCTACACCGAATCGCCATTGAAGACAGGCAGAATCTGGACCAACAGTGCCTCGATGAACTAGTGGATAGTATACCATAACGAATACGGGCATGCATCAATGCAAGAGGACTTGCACTGGGTATCAGAGGTACAAGTGTGTACAGCAATCTGGACCATCACCTCTGAAGGTCTTGTTGTATGCTCATACAACATGCATCGTGTGGTTTTCATGCGCAATAAAAAGGGCAGAAATGATGTTTATGTTGATCTCTATTCCAATTTTCTGTACAGGTTCCGGAACTCTCGGAACCGAGGTGATGCAAAACTTTCTTTGACGTGTGTATATACAGGGTTGTCCATTGATCTTGACTGGGCCAAATATCTCACGAAATAAGCGTCATACGAAAAAACTACAAAGAACGAAACTTGTCTAGCTTGAAAGGGGAAACCAGATGGCGTATTGTTGGCCCACTAGATGGCGCTGCCATAGGTCAAACGGATATGAACTGCGTTTTTTTAAAATAGGAACCCTCATTTTTATCACATATTCGTGTTTTAGTTGGACCACTTTTTTCGCTTTGTGATAGATGGCGCTGTAATAGACACAAACATATAGCTCACAATTTTAGACGAACAGTTGGTAACAGGTAGGTTTATTAAATTAAAATACAGAATGTAGGTACGTTTGAACATTTTATTTCGGTTGTTCCAATGTGATACATGTACCTCTGTGAACTTATCATTTCTGAGAACGCATGCTGTTACAGCGTGATTACCTGTAAATACCACATTAATGCAATCAATGCTGAAAATGATGTCCGTCAACCTCGATGCATTTGGCAATACGTGTAACGACATTCCTCTGAACAGCGAGTAGTTCACCTTCCGTAATGTTCGCACATGCATTGACAATGCGGTGACGTATGTTGCCAGGCGTTGTCGGTGGATCACTAGAGCAAATATCCTTCAACTTTCTCCACAGAAAGAAATCCGGGGATGTCAGATCTGGTGAACGTTCGGGCCATGGTATGGTGCTTCGATGACCAATAAACCTGTCATGAAATATGCTATTCAATACCGCTTCAACCACACGAGAGCTATGTGCCGGACATCCATCATGTTGGAAGTACATCGCCATTCTGTCATGCAGTGAAACATCTTGTAGTAACATCGGTAGAACATTACTTAGGAAATCAGCATACATTGCACCATTTAGATTGCCATCGATAAAATGGGGGCCAATTATCCTTCTTGCCATAATGCCGCACCATACTTTAACACTTGCTAAACATCAATATTGGCTGCTAATGGCAAATAATTTATTTACAGTATTATTGTATAAACCTTTTCCTGCACAACCAGAGTCAAAAAGTACTAAGAAGTGTTTGATAAACATAGAGAGGATATAAAAGTAACATGCTACATTTGTGGCTATTGTGGTCTCATTTTAAAATACGAGAAAAATCCCGTTGTTGGTATGTTCATTAATAAAAAATTACAACAATTACTGTCAACAATGTAAATTTAGAACATAATCAATGGAATTCAATATAAATTATCCCATTAATAGTAATAAAGCTAAAAACAGTATAAAATAGATCACTGGGAGATAATGGCTTAACTACATTCACCGCTAATCATTAAAGGAGAACAAATCAAAGACTAACTCACACCTGATTAGAATCAAACTGATATACAATGCTAAATTCCAAGTGCTGGTGCTAATTTGTAGCTAAAATCACTAGCGTTCCTCTCAGGTAAAACTGACACAAAGCCCAACTTAAATGTTATCTTCAGGAGTTCTGGGATCAGGGGTGATACAAAACTTATATATATATATATATATATATATATATATATATATATATATATATATGTTTTGTATGTGTGTGTGTGTGTGTGTGTGTGTGTGCACTTATGGTATTTTTTAGGTGAAAAAACGCCAGCTTACACCCTCTTTACATTGTATACCACAATGTCCAGGTAAGCCAACTCACACCATCTCAGAGCTCTCATGAAGATGATTGTGTTGCACCATATGTTGTTGATGGGCACGTGTGTGTGTGGATCACTGCCTTTCTTGCCTTCATGACAGGGTTAACAGATATGCCACAGCAGGCAGATGCAAGAGGCCTCAGAGTAAAGGAGACAGAAGCTGGCTAGGCATTCTTCACAGGAATCTGAATGTGGACTATGCTGACACCGAAAGAGTCATTGTCCAGGCCACAGGGTATGTGAAGTTACCACATCATGCCATTGACGCCACAACCAGAACTGTAACTCCACTGACGCAATCGAAAATCGGAAGGCAGATGATGATGTTGACCTTTTTGCCACACGACCAAAAGTTGTAGCCTATGGGATGGAAATTGCTGTCTTTTCCAAACAGTTATGGGACAAGTCCCCACAAATACTGCCCATTTTAGCCATGCAGTATCACTTGTCACATAGGTCTACTTACCATAAATACTCCACACCATTCATTGTCCCCAATTGGATCATCCAGCTGCCACTAATAGACGCCACCTCCACTACTTACTACAGGCTGCACCTGAGCCTATTGTAGCAGTGAGTTGAACTGGTGCCTTCCAGCTGAGGGGCCACATGCTGGCTGATCACTGCCGACTTTGGGACACCTAACTGGGAATCTAGGGTTTGCACCTGGGCCTGACCGGCTACTGAGTTGCCGCTTGTCTTGTGTTGCCATACTGTACTGCTGTTGGCTTGCATTGTGTGGGCGCATTCTGCTTCTGCAGGTTACCGTCGCTGCTGCTCATGATGAGGAATGTTGTTCAACTCCACATGCTCACTGTATTGAGCCATGCCCCTCGCCGCCAATGTGATCAACTTCAGTGGACGCTACAATAGCAACCTGCTACTAGCTCTTGAGCTGAACTTCGCTTCCACACCTGCCGAAGTGCTGACGTCATGTCTCCATCTCGCTACTTCCTACTAGCACTGTGAGCACACCCACCAAGGCAACTTGCGAAGTTCAATACCTTCCCTACACTCCAGGGTCGATGTCTGACTTTGTTCACTGACAGTGACAATATAATCACTGTGTCCAACGGAATAACTAAAAAAAGCTGTATGTCTCTCACTCTACTGACATACCAGCTTACCAATTCACCCCATCACCACAACCTGTGGCAGGGCACTTTAATTAAATGCCATCCTGATGGCCTGCTACAGCTGGTGACAGACGTGTTTTCCCCCTGCTATTGTCGAAAGAGGCCGACTAGATTTTGGTCAACTTCAACAGCTACAATGTAGATCGTCATCACCACAGTAGAGTGAGCGTAGAGAGTTGTCTCTTTTCTCCTTCTCATTACATCTTGGCGAGTACATTGGTTGGTCACTTCGACTGTCACAGGAGTTTGAGGATTACATTTGTTACCCTAGATACAGAGTTAGATGTTACTCAGTTTTGGAGCAATACTAGATAGAACAGGACTACGAATGCTATATTGCCAAAGTTTCATGTGATTCGGTGCGTGATGCTACATCTACATCTACATTTATACTCCGCAAGCCACCCAACGGTGTGTGGCGGAGGGCACTTTACGCGCCACTGTCATTACCTCCCTTTTCTGTTCCAGTCGCGTATGGTTCGCGGGAAGAACGACTGTCTGAAAGCCTCCGTGCGCGCTCGAATCTCTCTAATTTTACATTCGTGATCTCCTCGGGAGGTATAAGTAGGGGGAAGCAATATATTCGATACCTCATCCAGAAACGCACCCTCTCGAAACATGGCGAGCAAGCTACACCACGATGCAGAGCTCCTCTCTTGCAGAGTCTGCCACTTGAGTTTGCTAAACATCTCCGTAACGCTATCACACTTACCAAATAACCCTGTGACGAAACGCGCCGCTCTTCTTTGGATCTTCTCTATCTCCTCCGTCAACCCGATCTGGTATGGATCCCACACTGATGAACAATACTCAAGTATAGGTCGAACGAGTGTTTTGTAAGCCACCTCCTTTGTTGATGGACTACATTTTCTAAGGACTCTCCCAATGAATCTCATCTTGGCACCCGCCTTACCAACAATTAACTTTATATGATCATTCCACTTCAAATCGTTCCGCACGCATACTCCCAGATATTTTACAGAAGTAACTGCTACCAGTGTTTGTTCCGCTATCATATAATTATACAATGAAGGATCCTTCTTTCTATATATTCGCAATACATTACATTTGTCTATGTTAAGGGTCAGTTGCCACTTCCTGCACCAAGTGCCTATCCGCTGCAGATCTTCCTGCATTTCGCTACACTTTTCTAATGCTGCAACTTCTCTGTATACTACAGCATCATCCGCGAAAAGCCGCATGGAACTTCCGACACTATCTACTAGGTCATTTATACATTTTGTGAAAAGCAATGGTCCCATAACACTCCCCTGTGGCACGCCAGAGGTTACTTTAACGTCTGTAGACGTCTCTCCATTGATAACAACATGCTGTGTTCTGTTTGCTAAAAACTCTTCAATCCAGCCACACAGCTGGTCTGATATTCCGTAGGCTCTTACTTTGTTTATCAGGCGACAGTGCGGAACTGTATCGAACGCCTTCCGGAAGTCAAGGAAAATAGCATCTACCTGGGAGCCTGTATCTAATATTTTCTGGGTCTCACGAACAAATAAAGCGAGTTGGGTCTCACATGATTGCTGTTTCCGGAATCCATGTTGATTCCTACAGAGTAGATTCTGGGTTTCCAAAAACGACATGATACTCGAGCAAAAAACATGTTCTAAAATTCTACAACAGATCGACGTCAGAGATATAGGTCTATAGTTTTGCGCATCTGCTCGACGACCCTTCTTGAAGACTGGGACTACCTGTGCTCTTTTCCAATGATTTGGAACCTTCCGTTCCTCTAGAGACTTGCGGTACACGGCTGTCAGAAGGAGGGCAAGTTCTTTCGCGTACTCTGTGTAGAAACGAATTGGTATCCCGTCAGGTCCAGTGGACTTTCCTCTGTTGAGTGATTCCAGTTGCTTTTCTATTCCTTGGACACTTATTTCGATATCAGCCATTTTTTCGTTTGTGCGAGGATTTAGAGAAGGAACTGCAGTGCGGTCTTCCTCTGTGAAACAGTTTTGGAAAAAGGTGTTTAGTATTTCAGCTTTACGCGTGTCATCCTCTGTTTCAATGCCATCATCATCCCGGAGTGTCTGGTTATGCTGTTTCGACCCACTTACTGATTTAACGTAAGACCAGAACTTCCTAGGATTTTCTGTTAAGTCGGTACATAGAATTTTACTTTCGAATTCACTGAACGCTTCACGCATAGCCCTCCTTACGCTAACTTTGACATCGTTTAGCTTCTGTTTGTCTGAGAGGTTTTGGCTGCATTTAAACTTGGAGTGAAGCTCTCTTTGCTTTCGCAGTAGCTTCCTAACTTTGTTGTTGAACCACGGTGGGTCCTTCCCGTCCCTCACAGTTTTACTCGGCACGTATCTGTCTAAAACGTATTTTACAATTGCCTTCAACTTTTTCCGTAAACACTCAACATTGTCAGTGTCGGAACAGAAATTTTTGTTTTGATCTGTTAGGTAGTCTGAAATCTGCCTTCTATTACTCTTGCTAAACAGATAAACCTTCCTCCCTTTCTTTACATTCCTATTAACTTCCATATTCAGGGATGCTGCAACGGCCTTATGATCAGTGATTCCCTGTTCTGCACTTACAGAGTCGAAAAGTTCGGGTCTGTTTGTTATCAGTATGTCCAAGATGTTATCTCCACGAGTCGATTCTCTGTTTAATTGCTCGAGGTAATTTTCGGATAGTGCACTCAGTATAATGTCACTCGATGCTCTGTCCCTACCACCCGTCTTAAACATCTGAGTGTCCCAGTCTATATCTGGTAAATTGAAATCTCCACCTAAGACTATAATATGCTGAGAAAATTTATGTGCAATGTATTCCAAATTTTCTCACAGTTGTTCTGCAACTAATGCTGCTGAGTCGGGAGGTCGGTAAAAGGAGCCAATTATTAACCTAGCTCGGTTGTTGAGTGTAACCTCCACCCATAATATTTCACAGGTACTATCCACTTCTACTACACTACAGGATAAACTACTACTAACAGCGAAAAACACGCCACCACCGGTTGCATGCAATCTATCCTTTCTAAACACCGTCTGTGCCTTTGTAAAAATTTCGGCTGAATTTATCTCTGGCTTCAGCCAGCTTTCCGTACCTAAAACGATTTCAGCTTCGGTGCTTTCTATCAGCGCTTGAAGTTCCGGTACTTTACCAATGCAGCTTCGACAGTTTACAATTACAATACCGATTGCTGTTTGGTCCCCGCATGTCCTGAATTTGCCCCGCACTCTTTGAGGCTGTTGCCCTTTCTGTACTTGCTTGAGGCCATCTAACCTAAAAAACCGCCCAGTCCACGCCACACAACCCCTGCTATACGTGTAGCCGCTTGCTGCGTGTAGTGGACTCCTGACCTATCCAGCGGAACCCGAAACCCGACCACCCTATGGCGCAAGTCGAGAAATCTGCAGCCCACACGGTCGCAGAACCGTCTCAGCCTCTGATTCAGACCCTCCACTCGGCTCTGTACCAAAGGTCCGCAGTCAGTCCTGTCGACGATGCTGCAGATGGTGAGCTCTGCTTTAATCCCGCTAGAGAGACTGGCAGTCTTCACCAAATCAGATAGCCGCCGGAAGCCAGAGAGGATTTCCTCCGATCCATGGCTACACACATCATTGGTGCCGACATGAGCGACCACCTGCAGATGGGTGCACCCTGTACCCTTCATGGCATCCGGAAGGACCCTTTCCACTACTGGAATGACTCCCCCCGGTATGCACACGGAGTGCACATTGGTTTTCTTCCCCTCTCTTGCTGCCATTTCCCTAAGGGGCCTCATTACGCGCCTGACGTTGGAGCTCCCAACTACCAGTAAGCCTACCCTTTGCAACTGCCCGGATCTTGCAGACTGAGGGGCAACCTCTGGAACAGGACAAGCAGCCATCTCTGGCCGAACATCAGTATCAGCTGGAGACAGAGCCTGAAACCGGTTCGTCAGACAAACTGGAGAGGCCTTCCGTTCAGTCCTCCGGAATGTCTTTCGCCCCCTGCCACACCTCGAGATGACCTCCCACTCTACCACAGGTGAGGGATCAGCCTCAATGTGGGCAGTATCCCGGGCAGCCACAGTCGTAGTCCGATCGGGGGATGCGTGGGACGAGCTGGCCGTCCCCGACAAACCCCCATCCGGACCCCCACAGTGATGCCCATTGGCAACAGCCTCAAGCTGTGTGACCGAAGCTAACACTTGCATGGGGGCTTAATTAAAATATAATGCAAATAATTTTAATTTTTTGCTTTAGTAGCCGTCTGTCCGATTACGAAGTCTCGTAAACGGTTGGCCCTGACTAGTATTATTACGCAATCTGACTGCATAGAACAACAACAAAGAATGAAATGAAAATTTTCGTTAACACAATTAATTAATTAAGTCCCCAGCAACTATAAAACCTACGAAACCAAAACACAAGTGTCACTGTTCTGTGTGTAGAAGTATGACTCAACGTACACATCTGGCACGGTTCTTCTTCAATAAGACAACAAATTTCAAATACCATAATTACTCAAGAAAACCAGAATTACACTCTAATCCCAGAACACAAGCCAGATGCTTTGTTGACTGAACCTGTAATGAAGCATTATTTACGACATCAAATAATGAAAAGTAAATCAAGTTTCGTTACCTTTATATATTGACCAAAATCACTCTAATCATTACAATATATCTCCACACTGACTCGCTATTACCACATCTCAACAAGAACTTTTCAGTATCACATCTCAGCAAGCACTCCCTACTAGCACATCTCAACAAACACTCTCTGCTACGAGTTCTTAACAAGCACTGACTACTACGAGTTCTCAACAACCACTGCCCACTACGACATCTCAATAATCACTGCCAGTGGAGGCGGCGGAACAATACTCTCTAGCGCGATCTCTGGCGCTGTGGCTCAGTGTAGCCACCTTTCATATGCCCTTCCTCCACAGGCTAGAATTTGATGGTATTTTTGCCAGCATTGGTGGTGAAAATACCACCAAATTCGTCAAAAAAATACAGACAAAAATAAAAGATAATATTAATACGTAAATATCACATACTAGATAAAATTTTGGCTTTGCACTGACCTTTCAATAGCCTAATATCTAAAATAGAGTAAGCAATACAAATTCTTTCATACATGTGACTTTACATAACAGTTTACACAAGTATTATGTGGTTAAACAATTCAATCAATAGCGTCAGCAATGACGAATATGTGCAGGTAAGAGTCTCATAACTTTTCACAAATAGTAATACACAAAAAATCAGTTTATACAAATATTCACATAAACGGTTTCCATAGCTCAAGAATAAGCAGTTGACAGTTCCAGCAGTAGCACCCAGCAATGGTCAACAGGTGCAAAAACCAACAAGTGAAATTTTTTCAGTAGAAACAGTCCATCAGTGGCACCCAGTAATGTTGAATAGGTGCAGACACCAACAAGTAACACCATTTCAGTATAAGCAGTTCCATTAGTGGCACCAGCAATGTTGAGCAGGTGCACACAGCAACAGGTGACATCTTTTCAGTAGAAGCAGTCCACCAGTGGCACCCAGCAATGTTGAGCAGGTGCCGACACCAACAAGTGACATCATTTCGGTAGAAGCAGTCCATCAGTGGCACCCAGCAATGTTGAGCAGGTGCAGACATCAACAGGTGACATCTTTTCAGTAGAAGCAGTCCACCAGTGGCACCCAGCAATGTTGAGCAGGTACACACAGCAACAAGTGACACCATTTCAGTATAAGCAGTCCATCAGTGGCACCCAGCAATGTTGAGCAGGTGCAGACACCAACAAGTAACACCATTTCAGTATAAGCAGTTCCATTAGTGGCACCAGCAATGTTGAACAGGTGCAGATATCAACAAGTAACACCATTTCGGTAGAAGCAGTCCATCAGTGGCACCCAGCAATGTTGACCAGGTGCTGACCGCAGTCCATAAAATTCACTATCACTAATCACACTGTTCATCAGCAGAAATTAAACATGTCCTAGTGGCACCAATCATGTAGAAAAGTGCAAATAACAGTCCATAATATTTCCTATCACTAATCACACAGTTCAGGCATGAACAATAGTTTGAATGCACATACAAATGCTTTAGACACTAAACATATAAATTCTAATAAACACACAAATGATATCAGATAATTGTCACATTAACTATTACAATACACAAATACCAGTAAACCTATAATATTTATGGGTGTCAGTGCAAGCCACAACAAACAAGTAAAATAATATTTAGGAGATAGGTTGGGATCACTTCTCTGGGATTATAAAAGGAAAACACACAAAACACACTCACTCATCTTTCATCCACATTAGTGCTACTGTGTAATTGAATAGTGTTAACTGTGTAAATGTAAGTCTGTCAAAATTTGATGTTCATCATGTGTATCAAGTAGTAGTGGCAGCAATGTATAACAGTCAATAATAGTTAAGTCAACGTCATAGTCATCATGTCAAGACCAATGTTTGCCAAGCCAGATCAAATGTACTGTTGCTGAACAACTGTCAGTGAGCCAAGATATGCAAATACTTCCTCTCTTCAAAAAAAAGTATATACTGCTTAGTGATTTAACAAAGTGTGTGTATAGACTATCTTCCTTCTACTTTAGTGTTCTAGTCTGCTATCTTCATCCTCCTTGTTCCATATAGACCAACAAAAAAATATGCTCCTCACTTACTTTACCTCTTATCCACCAAACTCCAATAATAATCAGCATCACATAATCTCAATACTTCACTAATACCTCTTCAATACGTCGATACATATAAACCTTATCATCAATATCATTTACCTTACCTCTTGTCCACGAAAACTCCAATAATCATCAACTTCACATAATATCAATACCTCAATAATACCTCTTCAATACGTCGATCCATATAAACCTCAGCACCAATATCGTTTCACTTCCATAACAACTCTTTCCTCTAGTCAGTCTCCTCGAACAAGTACAGACAAAATCCTAGTGCAAACCTCAATTCATTATCTCATGCAATCCGATGACACAGTGTCCACACACAACCTCTGTGTAATCCATCTGACCCAAATCTTCTACTCATTATGAATCATAAAATATATTTTGGTTACTTTGTCCATCATTAAATAAAAGAAATGCATACATGACCTCTAACAGACTTTAGTTCGAACAACTCTCAGTAATTAAGTACGATTACGAAGTGTGAATAATCGTGATATTTTAGTGTGTACACCACTTCGAGAATTATGGCATACAGAAGCAAACATGTGGAGTATTTCTTGTGTCAAGTATCACTTCCTATTTCAACTGCTCACGAAGAATGCAGTGTAATAACTGTCAATGGTCTAACCTAGTGTTGGTATGTCATGTCGTTAGCTTCCTTCCTATTAGCATAAATTTATACAGCTTCCATAAAACCTCCAGCTCATGTGACTTCTATGAAGTTTCTTGTACTAATGTCGTACGTAGAATTATAGCAGTTCATTTTCTTATCTTAAAAATATAAGGCACTGAGCGTAAGCAAAACATGCAACAGTGAGTAAATATACCAGTAGAGAACAGAATGTCAACAAGTGGATGCAGCACAATTCATACAACGAGGCTCTGCCAAGCGAACAATAATTAATACCATAGTGTAACCTAAACTCTATGTTCGTACACTGTACATCAGCATTGCTATATTCTAAATTGAAGAGTAGTTATGACAACAAAAGGAAATGTGTTAATATGCAATCCATACGCAAAGCAGCAAATATGTATCTTACATAATAAACAGGTCATTATCATCTTATCAGCATAAGCAAATAAATGTTCATATGTGACCTTAATAAGTAAACATGAAGGCGCAAGCAGATAAATCACAAAGTATAACTTACATACATAACCACAGTCAGCACAATTAATCAGTTGACAATTACAATTTAAATAAATAAGCACAGCAGGCACATAATTAAAAAAATATGACATCAGTGAAAAGGCATAGCAGCCAAGCGATGCATAATATACATAAGTAACAACACTGTTCATTAATCAATAATTGTCAAAATCAGTAAATGTACACAAGCACTTCGCTTCACAAGTAAATTCATGGAACATGAAATTAGCACAAAGTATGAATCACGTAATCGCGAGCAGCAAATTACATCTAAAATACGTACCTAAGTGGAATTATGTTACCTGAAAAATAAACTCAATTAACAGTTACCTTTTTTAGTTTATTACTTTTTTTTTTAGAAATTACATTCTTCCTGAAATTTTCTCCATAGTAAGTCGTCTTAACGTCGGACATGTACAGAATTTACCTGAAGGTGTTAAATATTTTATACAACCGTATCCTGAAAAATACTGAACGTTAATAACATAATTCATCAAGTCACTATAGCTTTATACTGAATTTAATCCGAGAAATTAGACTGTGTATTTGTTTACGTCTGTCAGTGCATTCGCACTGAGCGCTCGATCAGCTGTAGACGCGTGACGTAGAAGGTGATTGTTTGCGGTCAACGACAGCCTTGTGCGGCGCGCAGACTTCAGTGTTGCTTTGAGTATCTGCCGCCGCCGGAACACGCCGCGGTATCCTTGTATTCTCAGCATGTTTACATGTAGCTGTTAGTTTCTCTAAAGTATGTCATTCCACAAAAATTTTTACGTTAGATATGTGATGTATTCCCTTAGAGCGTCGAGATTTAAGAGTTTCTACTTCAACAGCGTTATCATGAATAATTTTGCGAACCCTATATGGACCGTTATAAAGCAGAAAAAATTTGCGACACAAGCCTTTTCCTTTATGAGACAAACGATGAGACTTAATTAACACCTTCTGACCAACTGACAAAGTTTTTAAACAACCAGGACGTTTAGCTGATTTCTCTCTTCTAGCAGCCGCAGATGCAATATTTCGTAGAGCCAGGTTGACAACTTCAGAATGCCGCAGTTTCCGTGAAGCCGGAAAAGGAACGATTTCAGAAATGCGATTTGTTGGTACTTTATTTTTTAATATCAATAGAGGCGGTAAAGAAGTTGAGTCATTAGCAAGTTCATTCAGAATGTTTTGAAAAATATGAAGATACTGATCCCAAGTTCTGTGATTCTGATGACAATAAAGACGGCACAATTTATTGATTTCCTTCATCCATCTCTCTGAAGCATTAGATTGAGGGTGAAAAAGTGAAATAAAAATTGGTTTAATCTTACGACGCCGTAGAGTACGAAGCCAAATTTTAGAGCGAAACTGTGATCCATTATCTGATATAACCTTATCAACATGACCCACTTCTTTAAGAAAATGTTTGATGAAAGCGTTAGATACTGAACGAGCTGTTGCTTTGCGTAAAGGTGTAAAACACACATATTTTGATGTTGATTCCACTGCTACGAAAATGTACGCAAAACCATTAGTAGAACGAACCACTGGACCGAACAGATCGACTGCAGCCATGTCCTTTAATTTCGCTGGAATGATAGGAAACAACGGTGCTCTGTGAGAAAGAGTTGGCGGCTTAGCTTTTTGACATAATTTGCATTTGGCAAGAACTGATCGAATACGATTTTCCATATTACTGAAGTAACAATTTTCTCGTAATTTATGAAAGCATTTTCTGGGACCAAAGTGCGCATAACTAAAATGTGTGTACCAAATCAATTTATTGACCCACTCATCAGGAATACAAACTAACCAAACAGAGTTGTCGACCGATTTTCGTTTGAAAAGAATGTCATTGCGAACTAAATAATACTGTCTGATCGCTACGCTTTCCTTTCTCCTCCAATTCTCCTTAATGTCCTTCCAGATGGGATCCTTGTTTTGCTCCTTAGCGATGTCCTGGAGCGAAGACGAAATAAAGTTCTCAAACGCAACACCTTGAATGTACATCAAACAATAATGGTTTTCTTTGCAGTCCTCTTCAGCACTTTGTTTCAAACCCATAGGTGCACGTGATAAAGCATCAGCAACAATATTTGAAGATCCCTGTATGTAAACAATACTAAAATCAAATTCCTGTAGGTACAACGCCCATCGTGACAATCTGCCATGAGTTAATTTTGTCGACATAAGAAATTCCAAAGCTCGATGATCAGTGTAAACCTTAGTATGTCTACCGAACAAAAATGTGCGAAATTTTGTGAAAGCCCAAACAACAGCCAAAGCCTCAAGTTCCGTAATCGAATAATTCTTTTCGGATTTAGAGAGAACACGACTTCCAAATGCAATAGTCTTCTGTACTACAACGCCGTTTTCTTCTATCTCTTGAAATAAATGTGCACCTAGGCCTTTGTATGATGAGTCCGTCGCCAAACAAAAATCTTTAGATATATCCGGATGTGAAAGAAGTGGAGCAGCAACTAAAGCATCACGAAGTTGTTCAAATTCTGATTGAGCTTCCTCATCCCAACACCAATTAGAATTTTTTCCAGATAGTTCACATAAACGAGGTGTGGCCAAATTGTCCAATCTAACAAAGCGTCTAAGAAAATTACAGACACCAAGGAAACTACGAACATCACGTTTTGTAGAAGGAACAGCATAATTACGAATAGCGTCTAGTTTCTCTGGATCAGGAAGAATACCTTCTGTAGAAATAATGTGACCGAGAAATTTCACCTGAGAACGACCAAATTCAGATTTTTCCAAGTTCACTGTAATGCCAACTCGTGCAAAAATACGTAATAATGAATCCAAAATTTTGTTGTGCTCACTCCAAGAACGTTTAGCAATAAGAATATCGTCAACACATGAAGTAATATTGTCACGAAGATAGACAGGTAAAATTTCATTTAAACTACGAATGAATGCTGCAGAAGATACAGTAAGTCCAAACGGTAATTTCCGAAACTGGTAACAGTTACCAAAGGCTAAAAAGGCAGTATATTTTCTACAATCAGGGTGGAGTTCTATTTGCCAAAAACTTGCGCGCATATCAACCGTGGATAAAACTTTAATTCCATGGAAATGTTGAAGAAGTTCATCTAAATTTTGGGGACGGTCAGTTTCAGGAATAATAATATTATTTATCTGTCTGGAATCCAGAACCAAACGAATTGACCCATCCTTTTTAAGAACAACGTGTAATGGGCTGGTATAAGGGCTGACTGCTGGCTCAATAATGCCCTGATCTAACATGTATTGAAGTTCATTCTTAACCTTGTCTCTGTAAGCCAAAGGAATAGCGTACGTTTTTCCTCGAAATGGTGTGTGTTCTTTAACTTTAAATAGATATTGTAGGCCTTGTATAGTTCCTGTGTGATGACTAAACACTGTAGCATGTGAAGTCAAAATGTGGTGCAGCTCTTCTCTTGCAACGTCATCTGGCACTTCAGCTTTCTTAACCTTTTCATTAATTAATTCTTCGCTACTAATTACATCCTCCATTGCGTCTCTGTATCTATTGTCATTGTCATGAATAAACACACTGTCGTCATAATGCTCAACGAAAACATCAGAAGTAAGAAACCTTAAACATTTTGTATGTGATTCAGATCTTGCTAAGCACTCGAAAAACTTCAAACATTTCGGCATTCCGGCAACAGTCAAATTCACACTTCCTTCTTTAAAGTTCAAAATTGCCTTATGTGTGTTAAGAAACTCCATACCTAATATAATCTGTGTACTGAGTAATGGAACAATAATAAAATTAGCAGAAAATTCGTATCCTTGACAAATGAAATTTAGGTTGGTCTGTTGTTTAACTTCCACACCTTTTCCAGAAATCGCTCCTCGAATTGTAGTTTTAGAAATAGGTAACACAGGACAGGCAATAGTTCTTTCACATATACGAAAAACTGATTCACTAATGACGTTCAATGGGCTCCCAGAATCTAGAACTGCAGTGAACTTATTCTTACCCACACATACTTCAATAACAGGATGTAAAAATGCATCTACATTATTTTCCTTTTCGCCTAGCAAAATGTCTCTCATATCTTCCAGGCGTACGTAGTGTAAAGTTGTAGTGTCATTACTTTCTGAACCGTCTATATTGCTGCCAGAAGCCGAAGCTGCAAGTCATGGTCGATTGTTTGCGTCACGTCTTTGATTATTCCCGTCATTTCGCGGATCAATTTCTACTATTTCCACTTGTCTCTCTGAATTTCTGTCACGCGGAGGATGCCAATTAGGTCCTTCCTGTCTGTTAGATGCAAATTCTTGGTTGTGTCTGTTATTAAAATTTCTGTTTTCCTGTCTGTCTGCATAACTACTTCTTGTATAATTTCGACTCTCACTTCTGAAATTATTGTTAGACCTACTACCCTGGTTATTTCTGTAGTAAGAGTTTCTATTACTGTATGGATAATTTCTGTCTTGATGATACCGATTACTGTTTCCGTATGATTCATCATTCCGGTACGAATTACCGTTATTATAATTGTCTGTGTAATTTCTGTTAGAACGTCTGTTATTGTCATAAGGCTGGTATCTATTGTCCTGTCTGTTACGTCTGTCATTCTCAAAATTACCCATATAACGCCCGTTCCGATCACTACCCCTTTTCTCTGAAAATCTATCGTAATTACTGTTACTGAAAAAGTTACAAGAAGTCCCGTCGTCGTTGTCATACTCAAGTTCTTGTAACAAAGTCTTAAAAGTCGCAATGTCGTCTTTACATCTTCCAGCTAAAGCAATTTGTCTTATGGATTGTGGCAGCTTAGTTAAACAAATGCGAATTAATTCAGTCGGGCTATAAGGGTTGGACAGGAACTGATTCTTTCGAATCATGTCTTCAAAGTATTCTGCCGGCGTGCGGAACTCAGACTGTTTAAAATTACGCTGCATAATCAGACTATGTTTGACTCTGTCTTGTGTGTTTTCGGACCAATATGCCGATAGAAATGCATGATAAAAATCATTCAGATTATTACAATCTCTAATGAGTGCGCGCATCCGCGTCGCCGGTTCGTTTTCTAAATATCCACACATAAATTCCAGTTTGTGACTTAGTGGCCAATTTGGTGGAAGTGCGTACATAAATTGATCTAACCATGAACATGGATGTATGTCATTCTTGGAATTGCGAAAGATCTTAAATTTCCGAACAGTCAAAAAGTGTTTATAGTCAAAGTTTTCGCCTCGCGGCGACGAAGACCTACCGCGTCTGTCCCAGTTTGAATGTCGATTATTGTCAAGTTCGCGCGCCTGGCGCTCTCTTGTTGCATCCCGTAAATGAAACAAATTATTTTCTTCAAACCCCTCTGGTATCTGTGATTCTAAATTTCTTTTGCCGTCTTTTCCTACGATTTCGCCTTCAATTTGTTTGACTTGCTTTTTTAATGCCTCAAATTCCCTTTTCACGCGTTCATTAAATTTTCCCTGATTTTCAACATGCTTATTTATGTTCTGATACTCTTCGGTTTCTGCAAATGGTAATGGAGCTGTATCATCCGACTCTCTGTCCCCATGTAAACTGAGATTTGTCAATTTATCTGAAATCTCCTCAACTCTTTCCGATAAGTCACCTATTTTTTTCTTTCTGTTTATTTACGTCTTCCGTAAGTGTCGCGACTCGGGTTTCAGTATTAACACATTTAGTAGTTAACTGTTCATACTGTTGTGTTAGGTTATTTAATCTGTCATTTGGTACAGATTCCTCGATTCTCTCAAATATTTCTTCCTTATCGTGTGCACGTTGTAAATTTAACTCTGAAAATTTTTGTACTATCACGCGATCTCTTTCTTCCTGTTCTCTATCTTGTTCCCTTTGTCTAATCTCTACTGCAATTAATCTATTATTGTGAGAATTCAAAATCGGTTGTACTTCTTCTCTGATTTCTTTCTTTAACTCATCTTTCATATTTTTGAAACATGTCCCTATTCGTGAATCTAACCGTGTTTCCAAAGTTCCCATCTCTGTTTTAAATTCAGATCGAAACTGCTCCATTGTTCCCCTATCTGTTTTTAATTCAGATCTCAAAGTTCCCATCTCTGTTTTAATTGTTCCTATTTGTGATCCCAGTGATTCCATTGTTCCCATCTGTGTTTTTAATTCAGATCCAAACCGTGTTTCCATTTTTAATATAGCACTCATCAACTGCTCCATAGTAACTGATTCGAAACTCCTTTCGCCCCTAACATTTCCCGCAAAACCAGTTTCCTTCTTCATAGCTGTAAAGCTATCTGTGTTCGATACTATTTCAGAATCCTCTATCGTTAATCTCGTATTCTGTGAATTTCCTGATTGAGAAAAATTTTGAAATGGTTCCGGACTATTTTCCCGACTTCTTAAATTGTTTTCAACTTCATTATCCATCATACTGTTGTCCTGTGTTGGCGAGTTCGCCATGTCAACAATTTCGTCATTCTCACTATCCATCATTTTTGCCTTTTTCATCGATCGCGTAATCATTTACAAAACATACAAAACTCGTCACTATATGAAAATTACACACAATGACACTTTATCTCCAACAATACCATTCACACGAAATGTTTCCCTCAAACACGATTAATCGAATAATTGAAATAATTGCACTAATTGTCAAACCCATAGACAAGACAATGAAAATTAAATTCTGCCAATATACCATTAAAAGAATGACAATTACCAAATCTACTCATGCAAATAGACTACAATTACTAAACTACAAATTACTACAACAATACTACTGTCTACTATTTTTACAATCAGAAGAATTCCAAGGGACGATCCGAAGCAGCGGTCGCCACGTGCATGGGGGCTTAATTAAAATATAATGCAAATAATTTTAATTTTTTGCTTTAGTAGCTGTCTGTCCGATTACGAAGTCTCGTAAACGGTTGGCCCTGACTAGTATTATTACGCAATCTGACTGCATAGAACAACAACAAAGAATGAAATGAAAATTTTCGTTAACACAATTAATTAATTAAGTCCCCAGCAACTATAAAACCTACGAAACCAAAACACAAGTGTCACTGTTCTGTGTGTAGAAGTATGACTCAACGTACACATCTGGCACGGTTCTTCTTCAATAAGACAACAAATTTCAAATACCATAATTACTCAAGAAAACCAGAATTACACTCTAATCCCAGAACACAAGCCAGATGCTTTGTTGACTGAACCTGTAATGAAGCATTATTTACGACATTAAATAATGAAAAATAAATCAAGTTTCGTTACCTTTATATATTGACTAAAATCACTCTAATCATTACAATATATCTCCACACCGACTCGCTATTACCACATCTCAACAAGAACTTTTCAGTATCACATCTCAGCAAGCACTCCCTACTAGCACATCTCAACAAACACTCTCTGCTGCGAGTTCTTAAGCACTGACTACTACGAGTTCTCAACAACCACTGCCCACTACGACATCTCAATAATCACTGCCAGTGGAGGCGGCGGAACAATACTCTCTAGCGCGATCTCTGGCGCTGTGGCTCAGTGTAGCCACCTTTCACACTGCCTGAAGCTGGGAGCAAAGGGATGCCAACTCAGCCTGCATCCGAACACAGCAGTTGCAGTCCCTATACATGCTAAAAACTGTTGTGCAAAGAACGTCTGAACTAATCTACAGAGAGCACAAACAAATCGACACAAAATTTAAACGGTTATTAAAATACAAGATTGCCTAGTAAATGCAGTAATGCTGCTACTTGCGCACTGCTGACACACTGCTTGGCGGCGGAAGGAGACTCGCGATTTTACACTATACAGGTACTAAAGCGCGATGCTACAACTCTCAAATACTATAATACGCCCGTAATTTATGAATTTAAACAATGCAAGTACCAAAAACACGCAAAGAAATTAAGAGTTAAACTATGTAACAAATGAGTGAGCTAGGAGTATACGACTTTCTGCTGGCAGCTGCTTATCCAACGGCGACAGGGAGCCTGCATACCCCTAAGGGTAAATCGAAAAAGTTTGTCACTTGGCGCCAGGGTCCATGTCAGGTTGCTGAAATAACCTCGTTCATCAGTGTTAAATTACAACTACCAACTCGCACAGCCATTGTACATATTGGGCAGATTCGTCCTCTTAGAGGTAGACTGGTCCATTACCAACAGTGAAGTCGGCACCCCATAAAGAAAGAGGAGGGGCTGAGGGGAAGAATAGAGTAGCTACTTTGTGTGAATGGAGAAAACTTCCTCTAAACTTATTGTGTGTGGTAGAACCACTGCAGAACAGTGATGAACTGTTCTTGTATGCAGGAGTGCTGTATGGTTACTGGAAATAGAGGCTTGTGCCTTTCAGTGTGGATAATTTTGCTACTGAGGACTTGAGGTTGTCTAAGGTTTTTATAGACGAGGATAAGCAGTACAGGATAAATTCAGACCATACCTACGAGCAAACCGCCAGTATAATTGCAGCAAAAGCAAAACTGGAACATTTAGAAGGAACAGAAAGAGAAGAAATGGAAAAATTACTATCGGGATTTTAACATCTATTTAATCCATGGGGGCTGTTACCAGAAACCCTAGCTATGCAGCACTGGGTTCCAAATGGAAACCAAGCATCTGTGTATCATAAGCTAGATAGGGTACCCAGAACCTAAAGCTGGTAATGGAAGACTTCATTATTCAACAACTACGTGGGGCATCACTGAGGAAACTACTGGTCTGTGGGGTGCACACATCAGAGTAGTGGTTGAGAAGCCTTCACACATGCAAATATTGATTTTGTTGCAATTACAAGTCTTTCAGTGCACATACAGTTACAGATGTATATCCAATACGAAATGTTATGGAAACGCTGGATAACTTGGGATGATGTAAATATTTTCCACAATGGATGTAAGGAGTGGGTGTCATTAGTTAGAGGTAGTACCGGAGGACCAAAAATAAACTGCATTAGCAGTTCCTTGGGTTCATTACCAGTATCAGCATATGGTGTTTGTTTTGAAAAAAATGCTCCAACCACATTTTTCAACAGTTGTTGCACGGAATTTTGAGAAGGTTAAAGCCAAAACCGTCTATAGTATATCTTGATGATACTATTGTGTTTATAAAAGATGTGTAAGAACACGTGCAATGGTTGAAAGAAGTTTTTGAAAGGTTGTGTTCAGCACATCTGACCGCTAGAATAGAAAAATTCTTTTTTACATTGGAAGGAGTGAATTGCATGGAACATATAATTAGTGATGATGGAGTAAGAACAAATCATTTTACCATGACATCCGTTACTCCCGCAATCTTAGTCCTAGTGTCCCAATTTTCCACATTTATTACAGTGTGCCTCATGACATTCCCTCCATATGTGCCCCAAACATCCACACAGACCATATTTCACATTATTAGAGTATATATTCCACCTGTTGCTGATTTTCATCGCTCAATTTATTTCTTCCAGTCTAGCACCCATTCTCGAGTTCCTCAAATGTGA
This sequence comes from Schistocerca nitens, assembly GCF_023898315.1. Lineage (NCBI taxonomy): Eukaryota > Metazoa > Arthropoda > Insecta > Orthoptera > Acrididae > Schistocerca > Schistocerca nitens. The sequence goes on from NC_064614.1 coordinate 436,214,957, forward strand.
GTGCGTTAGTCAGTCCCTCATGGTAACCTAACATACGTCTTTGATTCTCCTGTTATGTGCAACTTGGTCATCTGTAACAACTGCTCATCTGTCCAGAGTCCCAGCCTTACAGCCATTAACGGATTGTCTACAAATGCCACCACATCATTTCCTGCCTTTCTGTAAAAAGGATTAACTAGTCCAGTGCTAGTAGAATCTAATATGGGAACAGTCAACAGGACAGGGCCCTATCCTCCCTTACCGCTTTCAGTTGTTTACATAGCTCAATACCTTTTGCTATTAATTGAGCTACTTGCTCTAATAAGGATTAAGCTGCTTCCTGAGTGATAACAGTCTGATTTCATGACTCAGCTACTATGTAGCGTTTATAAAAGAGAATAGAACCAAAAAGGGAAGGAGAAAACAACAAATACAAATGTGAACAACAAAAGTATAGCCAATAGTAACAGTGAACACTGTTTCTCATCCCTACATCTAATAGTCAGCCATTTGGACTCACTACCCTTCCTCGCACAATGGCCGTATCTACAGCATGTACCACATATAGCCAGCCGCAGTGGCTGAGCAGTTCTAGGCGCTTCAGTCTGAAACCGCGCGACCGCTGCGGTCGCAGGTTCGATTCCTGCGTCGGGCATGGATATGTGTGTGATGTCCTTAGGTTAGGTTTAAGTAGTTATAAGTTCTAGGGGACTGTTGACCTCAGCTGTTAAGTCCCATAGTGCTCAGAGCCATTTGAACCATTTTTTTGTACCACATATCATTGGGGTCGATTCTGTGCAGGGCTCACTATGATCTAATAAATTACATATTACTGGACGCATGCCTACGTAGTCCCGCTAGTATTCCTTGAAACTGATTGTAAGTTTGTATCAAAATTCCAATGACATCGTACTTGCCAACACAACATACGAGGGAGAAAAAAAGAGTCTCTGCACTCACCCTACTGCGATGACGACGATGTACATTGCAGCTGTTTATGTCTCCCAAATCCAATTGACCTCTTCTGATTGTACTCAGCGGAAATCATTTCTGTCACCAGTTGTAGTGGAGTGTCAGGATGGTGCTTATTCAGATCCCCCACTATGAGTTATGGTGATGGGGTGATTTTTTCAGCCATGCATGTTGGACTGATGTCTGTTGATCTGTCAGTGGAATGAGAGAAAGACAGCTCCATTTAGTTATTTCGTCAGACACAGTGATTATGTTGTTGCTCTCAGCAGCCAGTGTCACATGTCAGCCAGCAGCCTTTGTAGGCTTCAGAGATGGCTCACTGTGTTCGTAAGTGGCAGCGAAGTGGAGACGTCGTGTCAGAACTTCAGCAGGTGAAGATATCAGGCGTCTGGGCTGGAAGCAGGCTGCTATAGCGACATCCGTTGAAGCCAGTCACATGAACAGTGAGAGCCATTGCTCAGTGCAGCGAGTATGCAGAGCTGAACCAATGACCCCAGCCTCGGCAGCAGTGGCAGTGAGCTGCAGAAGCAGTGCGTGTCTGAGCAAGGTAAGCCAGCAGCAGCTGAGTGTGACTATGCAAGACAAGCAGTGACACGGCAGCTGGTCGGGGCCAGGCGGGAACACTGGACACTCGTACAGGTGTCCCAGTGTCATCGGCAGTCAGTCAGTAGGTGGCTTCCCTGAATAGAAGACACCAGTTCGATTTCCTGCAGTACCAGGCCTAGAAGCAGCTTGCAGCAGCTAGAGGAAGTGACGTCTAGGAGTGGCAACAAGATGAATAGTTTCAGGATGATGACAAGCTTACAGTACTGCTGGTACCTGGCTGCAGGTGATTACTGATATTGAATGGCCAAAACGGGCAATACTTACTTGAGCCTGACCCAACAATATTTTCAAAGGTCATGACTTTCCTCCACATGGGCCACAATAGAATTGTGGTGCGAGATTTGGCCGTGTGGCAATCAGGTCAACTTCGCCATCGCCTGGCTTCCGTGTTCCCACTGCAAAAGCGGTGTTACAGTTGTGGCTGTGGCGTTGGGGCTTGAATGCATAGTAACTTCACCTCCTGCATGGCATGGGCAGTGAAGCCTGTGATGTCAGCATGGTCGGCATGGAGTTCCTTGTGAAAGAACGCCTATCTGGCTCCTGTTTGCTTCACTCCCTAACGCCTCTTGTGTTAGCCTTCAGTGACGGTATCTGCTAGCTTCGTCATGGGTCTCCATGGCCAAGCCAAGAGTGGCCATGGTGCAACACCACAAAGAAACCTTACTAGAGTTCAAAAGCTGAATGCTGTAATGGAGGATAGGGCGCCTCGTCCAGATTCATCTTATATTCAGCTATAGCTGAATTCACTGAAGTGCCAAAGAAACTGGTATAAGCATTCGAATTCAAATACAGAGATATGTAAACAGTTAGAATACGGCGCTGTGGTCGGTGTCTAGCGCAGTTGTTACATTGGTTACTGCTGCTGCAATGGCAAGTTATCAAGATTTAAGTGAGTTTGAACGCAGTGTTTAGTCGGCGCACGGGCGATGGGACAGAGCATCATAGTGGTATCGATGAAATGGGGATTTTCCCTTATGCCCATTTCACGAATGGACAGTAAATATCAGGAATCCGGTAAAAAGCAAATCTTTGATATCGCTGTAGCCGGAAAAAGATCCTGCAAGAATGGGACCAACGACGACTGAAGAGAATCGTTCAAAGTGACAGAAGTGCAACCCTTCCGTAAACTGCTGCAGATTTCAATGAAGGGCCATCAACAAATGTCAGCATGCGAGCCTTTCAACGAAATATCATCGATATGGGCTTTTGGAGCCGAAGGTCCACTCATGTATCCTTGATGATTGCACGACACAAAGCTTTAGGCCTTGCCTGGGCTCGTCCCCACCGACATTGGACAGTTGATATCTGGAAACATGGTGCCTGTTCGGATGAGTCTCATTTCAAATTGTATCGAGCGGATGAATGTGTATGGGTATGGAGACAACCTCATGAATCCGTGGACCCTGCATGTCAGTAGGGGACTGTTCAGGATGGTGGTGGCTCTGTAGTGGGGAGTGTGCAGTTGGAATGATATGTGACCACTGATACATCTAGATACGACTCTGACACGTAACACGTACGTAAGAATCCTGTAAGATCACCTACATCCTTTCATTCTGACGGACTTGGGCAATTCCAGCAAGATACTGCGACACCCCACAAGTCCAAAATTGCTACAGAGTGGCTCCAGGAACACTCTTCTGAGTTTAAACACTTCCGTTCACCACCAAACTCCTCTGACATGAACATTATTGAGCATATCTGGGATGCCTTGCAACGTGCTGTTCAAAAGAGATCTCCAACTCCTCGTACTCTTACGGGTTTATTAATATCCCTGCAGGATTCATGGTGTCAATTCCCTACAACACTACTTCAGACATGAGTCGAGTCCACACCACGTCGTATTGCGACACTTCTGTGTGCTCGCGGGGACCCTACACGATATTAAGCAGGTATACCAGTTTCTAAGGCTCTTCAGTGTAGTTAATGCACTTTCCAGTAAGGCAGGAGAGGATGTGCTGGCATTTGTGGTCAGTCTGCTAAAGGTTTCAGATGCTGTAGTTCTGGTCTGATGGGAAAATGTTACAAATGACCGAGTTCTGCTTAAAGGGAAAAGCAAAGAAGAATATTATATACCATGATGACGTGAGGAATGTGTTGAAATTCGAAGAACTCAAAGATGACCTAGTTCAACGTTTAAAAAATCAGAATAGCTCTAGATTCTATCGTTGGCGACTGACTGATGTATCGCGAAGGCAGGATGAGTTTGTCGAAAACTTTGTTGACAGAATACAGATATTCAATGCAAATACCGACCAGTTGTCAGATAATGACGAGGTAAGTAGTGTCATTCAGTGGGAGGGAGGACATAGGGCATCAGATACGTTCTTAAGGGGGCTGCCACCTAATTTTTCATTTATGAGACCACAGTGCGCGCTGTGTGAAATCAGACCCAGTGATGTGTGATACATGCAGTAGGTATGGCCATTACGTGGGGCAATGTAGTGAGTCCACATGGCCGATGATTAAATGTAAAGATTGGAAACGGTATTCAGTGCTACAATAGACTATATTTTTGTTATTTACATTTGTATTTGTTATTTTCCCCCGGTTTTTGTTGTTGTAGTTATTTGGATGCAGGTTACACAATGGCTGAATCAGGAACACAAGCTGTTGTCGTTGAGGAAATTGAGCTGTGAGGCGTGGTCGATACCTCGTGCCCAGTGAGCTGTACACAGTCTTTGTCCACCAGAGGGTCTTTGGTTGGCGCACTCTGGGCAGGAGAGACAGATTCCAATAGGGGGATGGGAAGTCGAAACTGTGCAGCCAATGTGAGCAGGCGTACAAGGGCCAACATGCTTGTTTCTTCGGGAGGCGTGGCCAGCATTTTTCTAATGAAGTGCTGAGAGCCGGCCTAGTGGGACAGAGGAGTGTGGCTGTTGTCACGGTGTGTTTGCCTGTTCAAGTGCTGTCCTGGGCTGCATCAGGTCTGTGTCTTCCTAGGGTTCCCTGCTCGGGAACAGAGATTGGCGCCACTTATTCCACCATGAGAATCGTTTGTGACAGTTCTTGAAATACCATGTATCATCGGCAGCTTGTTGTGTTGGAGCAGCTTGGTGCCTGCGCACTGTGTGGTTTGAAATTGGTAGGCATGTGACTGCACGTTGATGGATTGGTTCTTTGCTAAACGAACCACTAATACACACTCAGCTCTCTTTGGTATAGTAGTTGGTTTGTCCGTTATAGTTTATTCCTCTTAAGAAAACTGTGAGCGCCATATTTCAAGTTCAGATTTAATGACTGTGACTTGTGTTTTGATTTTAAGGCCTCGTGGGCTGGGCTCTGCTGCAGGTGGGATCTTACCTGACAACTGTGTTGTAAGGACCTTTCACCTTAATACAACTGTGTTGGATTAAAATGAAAAGTTCGCTTTACCTTATTGTAACCATCCTATTTCTACCTCAGAGCATATCCTGTGTTTTAACATACCACAACCACCTTGTAGAACTGCCAGAACTAGATTATGTTTAATGCTCCGAAGGTATCAACAGTTGCTACATTTCTGATTGAATTGTTCCAGCAGTTCTTTTCTAAAGATAACTGAAGTGCCTCAAATTCGTCTAGACTATCTGACTGGCCGATAACCGTTCATGTAGAGACGGTTAAGGTGCTTGGTGGCTTGTGGACGTTATTTTCTGAAGGCCACTCTTATGTTCGTTCAGGTGTTTTAATACTTTCTATGGTTAATGCTTTAATAATTTTTGAATTTTTTTGTACCTCTATTTGCATTTGCCCTGGTTTTGGTATCCTTGTGGTGGGCCAAAGGTTTATTGTTGTGTCCTCGCATAGTCTAAGACAATTTTGCTATATGTGTTGTAGTTATATAATTACTTTGTGTTGTTGGGGCCAGGGACTGGTGCCCAATGTCTACCTCTGAGTCTATTGTGGCACATGCGGCCTGACCTACTGTAATTTATTCATGTTTGAAATACTTCCTTCTTGCGATAGGAAAATCTTGAAACGTGGTTAAAGATCAAGATTAGTCTCAAGTAAAATTGTATTCCTGAAAGTAGTATTGTTATAAAGAAAGGAGACATTTATGCATGACATTCTTTAAAGTTTTATTCTTCTACAGGAAAGAGACATTTATACTTGGGTCTTGTAACAAGTTAGTAAAGCGTTTTGATGTTCAATAATTTGATTATAAGGATTGCTAAGTAACAAGTGATGTACAGTAAGTTTCCCAGTTTTTGTCTAGGACCTGAGTGTTGGTGTCTTTTATGTTGGTATACAACCTTATCGACCGTTTCAGAAATATTCCAGTATTTGGCATTTCAATTAGCTCAGCTGAGAGCAGATAAAACAGGTATACATGAACTGTTGAAGGCTGTGAGAGAGAACAAGACTTTGTCCAGTTCAGCAGCTCCCATTCTAACTTCAGCTACCAGTGGCCTAGTTGGAGTAGTGAGGCACTGCCAGCATGAACCCAAACACGTTGACATCAGAACCAGTGTTTTGTGTGGTGTTTTATTACAGATGAGTCATTTGAATATGTTATTTGTTGCTGAAAGCAGCATCAGCATCTCCTTATCTTCAACGCCATTCCAGGAATCAAGGCCATGGAGAAGGAAGGGGGAGGGGACCAGGAATCATGTCATATCAGCATCAGCACTATCTCCAAGAATCATGACTCAGCAGCAGCATGTCCAGCCATGGGCCAGGGGTAGGAGAGGAGAAAGACCCTACACCTCCGTCATCCCCACCCTCCATACCCTGTTCTGTAGCCAGATGTGATACAGAATCTGACCTGCCTAAAATACCGAAAATTTTGTCAGCTATGTTTGCATTACTAACTTGCAAAATTTGTTTAAGGACTGGTTCACTGGTCATATTGGTAAATTTCATTTGAAACTACATATTATTCACCATGCGATACTGGAATGAATAGACAGCATATTTCTCTATAAACAACCAAAAAACACACATCTCTTATTAGGAATTCATATTTGTTGAAAATTACTTTTACGTTAAATAATATCCCACAAATACTGAAAACGCAAAATAAAATCGTGTTTCACAGTCCAGATCCTCCTGTCACCACCAAATGGCCGAACTGTGGAAAATGAGCAAAGTTCTTTCTTTGTAGCACGATTTACTTTGAGATTTTACTGCTTCTAGCAGATGGCTGCACTGTAGAAACATGGACAGTTCGTTCTTTGTTCCATGAGCAGTTGTCACTGTCGCTGACAGGTCTGCATCATAAGATAGCGCAATAAATACGATGTTTACACCGATTATGTAGGGCCAGTTGAAGTAAAGTATATGAAAAAACGCTGTAAGACTCAAATACATTAATGACCTGTCACTACATTACAAAAAGATGTCTCTAATATAAATCATTCTATTCGCCAAATTACGAAGGTAACCACAAAAGTAAGGTATCCTATTTTTTTATAAGTACATAGACCTATTTATTTGTACAATAGTTTACATCAATTTACAGATTGGACATTTAGCTATTTTTCGATGTAATCACCATTTATGTCGATGCATTTTTGTAAACTCTGTGGCAGTTTTTGTATGCCCATGTCATACCAGCTCGGCGCCATGCTGTTCAGAAGGTTAAGAACCTCTTCTGTCACGTCGTCGTCGGAGCTGAATCGCTTTCCGGCCAAATGTTCTTTTAACCTAGAGAACAGATGATAGTCACTGACTATAGGGTGGGTGGGTGATTATGTTCCACTGAAACTGTTGCAGGAGAGCAACGGTTTGCCGAGCGATGTGTGGGCGAGCGTTGTCATGGATAATGTGTACGCCCTTGCTTAACATTCCTCTTCCCCGGTTCTGAATTGCTCGTTTGAGTTTTTTCAGAGTCTCACAGCACCTGTCAGCGTTAATTGTGATCCCAGTGAGCATAAAGTCGATTAACAGTACTCCTTACCGATCCCAGAAAACGCTTGTCGTAACTTTACCGACACACTGTCTTTGAATTTCCGTGGCTTTGGCGAAGGATACTGTCACTGGCGTGATTGTTGCTTGGTCTCAGGTGTAAACTGGTGTGCCCTGGTCTCGTCACCCGTGACAATTGAGTCCAGGAAGTTGTCCTGTTCGGCTGCAAGGCGGTGAAGATATACTCGGGAAGCATCAACTCGCTGCCGCATGTGGTCCTCAGTCAACATACGTGGCACCCATCTTGCGCACACCTTCCGGTGGTTCAATGTTTCCGTTAAAATTCTGTGAGCGGTGCTTCGGGAAACCTCAGGAAACAACGTGCAGAGATCATCCAGGGTGATCCGCCGATCTTCATGCATGCTTTGCTCAACCTTCAACACTGTCTCCTCAGAAACTGACGGTCTCCCGCTCCTTTGTTCGTCGTGAAATTCTGTGCGACCAGATGCAAACTCTCTACGCCACTTACAAACATTTTTGACATCCATGCACGACTCACCACACACTTCCGTCAAATGGCGATGGATTTCAATCGGCGCAGTGCCCTTTGCGTTCAAAAACTGAATAACTGCGCGCACTCGCACTTGGCGGTAACATCCAACTGGAGCTCCATTCTCAACGGCTGCCAAGCCAAGACTGAGCGCCTCAGCGTGGCGTGTGCATGTTTACACACAGGGCGTGAAGCACTCTTCACAAGAGTGTGACCAACTGCCACACAAACAGAGTTCTGTACTTATAAAAAATAGGAGACCTTATTTTTGGGATTACGCTCGTAGTACCCAAAACTCTGTAAGTATGTACAGTACCCCAATACTAGATTTTCATGTCTAACAGTAGTTGACATTTTAGAATTCAATGTTGTAAAACAAACCAGACCTCGATTGTAACTGCAGAATAATATGTGTTAGCTCAAACACTACGCCAAGCAGATGGGCGTGCAAGAAAATTTCCAGTCTGAACAAAACTATGAGGGTCATTCAATATGTAATGCCCCACATTTTTTAAAAAAGCCACTAATATACACTCCTGGAAATTGAAATAAGAACACCGTGAATTCATTGTCCCAGGAAGGGGAAACTTTATTGACACATCACATGATCACACTGACAGAACCACTGGTAAATAGACACAGGCAACAGAGCATGCACAATGTCGGCACTAGTACAGTGTATATCCACCTTTCGCAGCAATGCTGGCTGCTATTCTCCCATGGAGACGATCGTAGAGATGCTGGATGTAGTCCTGTGGAACAGCTTGCCATGCCATTTCCACCTGGCGCCTCAGTTGGACCAGCGTTCGTGCTGGACGTGCAGACCGCGTGAGACGACGCTTCATCCAGTCCCAAACATGCTCAATGGGGGACAGATCCGGAGATCTTGCTGGCCAGAGTAGTTGACTTACACCTTCTAGAGCACGTTCGGTGGCACGGGATACATGCGGACGTGCATTGTCCTGTTGGAACAGCAAGTTCCCTTGCCGGTCTAGGAATGGTAGAACGATGGGTTCGATGACGGTTTGGATGTACCGTGCACTATTCAGTGTCCCCTCGACGATCACCAGTGGTGTACGGCCAGTGTAGGAGATCGCTCCCCACACCATGATGCCGGGTGTTGGCCCTGTGTGCCTCGGTCGTACGCAGTCCTGATTGTGGCGCTCACCTGCACGGCGCCAAACACGCATACGACCATCATTGGCACCAAGGCAGAAGCGACTCTCATCGCTGAAGACGACACGTCTCCATTCGTCCCTCCATTCACGCCTGTTGCGACACCACTGGAGGCGGGCTGCACGATGTTGGGGCGTGAGCGGAAGACGGCCTAACGGTGTGCGGGACCGTAGCCCAGCTTCATGGAGACGGTTGCGAATGGTCCTCGCCGATACCCCAGGAGCAACAGTGTCCCTAATTTGCTGGGAAGTGGCGGTGCGGTCCCCTACGGCACTGCGTAGGATCCTACGGTCTTGGCGTGCATCCGTGCGTCGCTGCGGTCCGGTCCCAGGTCGACGGGCACGTGCACCTTCCGCCGACCACTGGCGACAACATCGATGTACTGTGGAGACCTCACGCCCCACGTGTTGAGCAATTCGGCGGTACGTCCACCCGGCCTCCCGCATGCCCACTATACGCCCTCGCTCAAAGTCCGTCAACTGCACATACGGTTCACGTCCACGCTGTCGCGGCATGCTACCAGTGTTAAAGACTGCGATGGAGCTCCGTATGCCACGGCAAACTGGCTGACACTGACGGCGGCGGTGCACAAATGCTGCGCAGCTAGCGCCATTCGACGGACAACACCGCGGTTCCTGGTGTGTCCGCTGTGCCGTGCGTGTGATCATTGCTTGTACAGCTCTCTCGCAGTGTCCGGAGCAAGTATGGTGGGTCTGACACACCGGTGTCAATGTGTTCTTTTTTCCATTTCCAGGAGTGTACATAGACAAGGACATTCGTTGGTGCTTTACATTTGATGTCTGTCCTGTGCACCGGTGAAGTTCCGAACCGTTCTGGCAGATGGCAGAGCCGTAGTACAGCGTCAAAATGGCGTCTACATACGATTCACGTTACAAGCAGTGTGGTGTTATTGAATTCTTGTGTGCAGAAAAAGAAACCGTGGTGAACATCCTTAAATGTTTGTGTGCAGTGCATGGCAGAAACAGAGCTCCATGATGAGCCACACTCGGGACATCCTGTCACAGCCACTGCTCCAGACGTGCTGAATCATGCGGATGCCATTATTCGTGCCGACCGGCGCTTCGCGACTCGACAATTGACTCTACAGATGTCGGTAAGCATTGGAAGCGCGTCTGCAGTGATCGAGACTCTCGGATATGCAAAGAGGTGCTCACGATGGGTTCCATGAATGCTCACAGCGGACCACAAGATTCAGAGAAAGGTTATTTCATCTGAATTGTTGGAGCTTAAAGACTTTCTATGGGGAACACACTTTGAAGATGACAAGAGTGTCAGTCACGCAGCGAAATTTGACTACGCCTGTAGCACAAGAGCTTTTATGAGCAAGGAATACATGTTCTTCCGCAACATCAGCCTACGGCCATAGAACGTGATGGAGACTATTTAGAAAAATAGGACATGTTGATGAATATTTTCACCAAATTCTGACTCTTAACAATAAATATGTTCTGAGAAAAAGAATGTGATGCATTACTTTTTGAACGACCCTCGTAACTGAACTTGCTCTTGATGTATGTCGCAACATATCCTCCAGTTAAATATTTAAGCATTTAAATTGTTCTCAACCACTATTTTAGGAGGGACAAAGATAATGCATCGTTTTAATGACTAGAAAAAATATAGCTAAAACTATTGACCGCCAATTATTGCTATTATTACAAATGACACAGGCCAACTGAAGGCTATGTGCAATAATAGCAGTTTGCAGTCGGAACTATGGTAACAAGGCTCTCTAACAGCGTTATATGCTGTGTAATTTTCCACACCTGTGATGTCATATATCCCAAAAATGTCTGCAAAATACGCCGATAGTGCGAAAAGTGCGATGTTTACATCGAGTATTTAGGGCGCACTAGAGGCTAAGTACAAGTAAAACACACTGTACCACTGAAGTCAATACCTAGGATGGCACAATATTCTAAAATGCGTCGAAAAATGTGATGTTTACATTGCAGCAATATCTAAATATGTAAAATGTATATTCAATCTTCGCAGCTGCATTGTGAGATACCATGGCACACGAAAATAAAAAAAGTTCTCAATTACACCATATACACCCACAGACATGCAGGCATAATTCTCTTATTAGTTAAGAATGGAATAAGGTGCTTTATTAAAATATATTACTTATACTGCAGAACGAAAGGAACTGTGTTTACACTAGCAATGATGGTAAGAATGAGAAATATTTCCAAAGACTATGACATAGGCGGTATCTCGGATATAAATAAAACTACTTACCGTAAGTTATGCGACGTCTCACGCTTTGCAGACACAATGAAACTCCAAAAATTAACTGCAGTCGCTTGTAAATTGTCTGTAGAACTCATTAGAATGCATTGGCATCAAATATCTCTAACACCTAATGCAAGAGTTTGTATGACTACCACCCACTGCTATAAATACTAAACAATTGGTGCAACACGTATTAAAGAGATGTCATATAGGTAGGAAAGGGAGGTCGCTACGCTTTCATGCACCTATTTGTGACTATTTTTAAGGTCACCTAAATACCCACTTCCCCATCTGAAATACATGCACATAGGAAATTTCTTAGAATTTCTGGCAGATTAGCGGATAAGGCAAGCAAATATTCTTGCACAGAATTCTTATTAATTTCTACATACACAATTAAACATAGAAAACAACCCTTTTTTATGTTTCTTAGGTGTGTTATAATAACATTCAGCTCCATTTTTAACTTATAATTTAAATTTATAGTGAAAAGTTTCCAACCAGTAATTTGACAAATGCAGAAAAAGTGTGTTCACGAATTCTTATACATACCCGATATTTTTCCTGTAAAATGTTCGTTTTGTGACTTTAACATTTAGTTCCGTTCCAGCAAATATTTCAACCAAGACCATTTGGGGAATTTCATTTATCTCTTATTTCATGGATGACGCTGTTGTTCTAACACTTTAATCTTACTGAATGTATGTTACGTACAAGCTCTTCTACTGCTCATTTTTGAGGAATTTCCGTATAGGACATAAGGCTTATAACTTATGCAAACGAGTGTCCCTCGGCTGTAGTTATTATGTTTATTTTAAGCTCCATAAATGGTTGCTCAACAGCTAGATGCACGACATCCAGTCTGCCACATTTATTTACAACCTAACCACTCTTTTTTAAGGCAATCCAAATGGGAATGGATGCCTATAAAAACATTTCGTGTATCCTTCCATTGAATTCGGCCAGTACACCAACACGTGGCCAGTTTCCATTGCTTTTTACCGTAAATGCATATATTTTATATTCCCTACCCACAGGCAGGTTTCTCCAAACATTGTGTTTAAAGCAATATGAAAGCCTTCTCTGCCCTTCTGCAATAGCTTCTTCTTTTTTCAGTAACTGGTTGTGTTCTTCCTTTATGATAATTATATCCTCCAGGCACTTCAGTTTCAGTTTTTTGACTTCAGCCTCCTCCAATTCCAGTTTCCGTTTGCATGTATACAACACACTGGCTGCACTTAAAGCTGTAATTTCTCTAACAGGGAATGTTTTAAATGTGTTCGATACATTTACTCTTTTTCTTATGGTTTGGGGAATATCATTGTTTGTGGGTACCAGTTCCAGTTCAGATATATCTACATTAAGACACAAAGGAATTACAAATATTGGCTGCGAGTGGGAAATGGAAAGTGGAAAATTTGTGCCAGACTGGAATTCAAACCTAGGTCTCCTGCTTATTGGCTATCATTGCCTTAGTTATATATGTGGTGTCTCTTCTAAGGCTCTATGGTCCCTTCAGTGCAAATGCACACCGAGCCCGAACTCTTACAGGAATAGATGTGATGCCGAGAGTAATGAGACTACTGAGTGTAGGCACTACGTCAGTAGCGGGTGGATAATTTGAGAATTTGGGTCTGACGGGAGGTGTGCTAGAGTCGTTCGTGCAGCTGCAATAACCACTGGGTCAGGATGGCTCAGTGGTCAGAACATCTGCCTAGTAAGCAGGAGGCCTCGGATGGAATCCCAGTCCAGCACTAATTTCCAACTTTCCCCATCGATTTCAATCAATGCCCGCTTGCAGCGAGGCCTGTATTACCTTTGTGTCTTAATTCCTAATGCCTACTGGATCAAAATGGTGTCTGTTCTTTTGGATATATATAGGGAAGGACGAATGATCCATGCTGCGGTTGCAAATTGTAGCTTCCTGACTGGTGATACCATGTTCTTTAGCAAAGGAGAACACAAAAGCTTCTCGTAGTGGCATCTCACGGCAGTTCATAAAATCGGTGATATGGTTACCGATATTTTTGTGCACTCCCGAACTTGTGATTTGACATATAAATTTATTACATATCCTTACCCTATATTTGGAGCTCAACCACTTCATACAGTCGATCCCAACTGCCTCGTCGTTGATCACAGTCACATTGCTGTTTCCCTGCCAATCTCCTTTCATGCAGATGTGATTTGATATTGGATAGTCACACATCTCAATTTTATTACACTGAAGAGCCAAAGAAACTGGTAAACCTGCCTAATATCGTGTAGAGCCCCCGCGAGCACACAGCAGGGCTGCAACACGATGTGGCATGGGCTCGACTAATGTCTGAAGTAGTGCTGGAGGGGAACTGATACCATGAACTCCGCAGGGCTGTCCATAAACCCTTAAGAGTACGAAGGGGTGGAGAACTCTTCTGAAGAGAATGTTACAATGCTCAATAATGTTAATTTCTGGGGAGTCTGGTGCTCAGTGGAAGTGTTTAAACTCAGAAGAGTGTTGCTGGAGCCACTCTGTAGCAATTCTGAACGTGTGGGGTGTCGCATTGTCCCATTGGAGTTGCCCAAGTCTATCGGAACGCGCAATGGACATGAATCTATTCAGGTGATCAGACAGGATGCCTACGTACGTTTCACCTGTCAGATTCGTATCTAGCTGTATGAGAGGACCCATATCATTCCAACTGCACTCGCCCCACAGCCTCCACTAGCTTGAACAGTCTCTTGCTGATGTGCAGGGTTCACGGAATCATCTGGTTGTCTCCACACCCGTACACGTCCATCTGCTCGATACAATTTGAAACGAGATTCGTCCGACCAGAAAACATGTTTCAGGTCATCAACAGTGCAATGTCAGTGTAACGTACCCAGGCGAGGAGTAAAGTATTGTGTCATGCAGTCACCATGAGTACTCGAGTCGCCCTTTGGCTCCAAAAGCCCGTAACGATGACGTTTCGTTGAATAATTCGCATGCTGACACGTGTTGATGGCCCAGCATTTAAATCCGCAGCAATTTGCGGAAGGGTAGCCCTTCTGTCACGTTGAATGATTCTCTTCAGTCGTCGTTGGTCCTATTCTTATAGGATCTTTTCCCGGCCACAGCGATGTTGGAGATTTCATGTTTTACAGTATTCCTGATATTCACGATACACTCGTGAAATGGTCGTATGGGAAAATCCCACATCATCGCTACCTCGGAGATTCTGTGTCCCATCGCTCGTGCGCCGTCTGTAACACCACGTTCAAACTTACTTAAATCTTGATAACCTGCCAGTAAACGATCTAATAGCTGCGTCAGACACTTGTTTGCTTATAATGCCGTTGCTGTCCGCAGCGCTGTATTCTGCCTGTTTACATGCGCGCTTCAGTGTAAAATTCCTGGTAAAATCTTGTGTTGTGTCCTAGTACAAAAGGCAATGTTCGTCTATACAAAGATGCTGCAATATTCCAGGTAGTTCTTCCGTTAGAACATGCATTTTAGCGTCAGTTAATTCCACTTTATATGATATAGCCACAGGATTCCCATATTTCTTCGAAATGGTTTCCACTGCTTCCCTGTCAATTTTTTTCCAATAATCCCCTTGTCGTCACACTGCCGATCTCACGTATCAGAAATAATATGTAGCTTTGCCTAGACACCATGTCTATTAGTGATGAACTTGGAGAATTTACTATTTAGATAATAGTTCGATGACCAATATATCTCCTTCTTTAACATTACAGACCTTTCCTTTTAGAATTGGTCATGACAGTCCATTTCATCACAGACTTTTAACTACCATAACGTTATCGCAAAACGGTTCTGTAATGGGTGTAAGCACATTTAAATTCTTCTTGCTAAGCGACTTACCATTTTCGGTGTAATTTTTTGTTCCCAATTTCAGCAACAACATTGCACACGTTCTCCAGAGCAACCAAAACCCAAAGTGTATATTGGTTGGTCTAGTCTTCCTTCCTAATACCTGATGGATATTTAGAACTACCTAACATCAAATACCGACTTCTGCATGGAGGGCGATTGCCAGGGAAATAGCAAAAACAGTTGGGATTAACTGTTTCACGTGGATGACTTGCAGCTGAAGGGTAAGGATGTATAATAAATTTATATGTCAAATCACAAGTCCGGGAGTGCACAAAAATGTCGGTAATCACATGATCGATTTTTATAAAAGTGCCTTGAAATGTGACAACGAGAAACAGCTTGTAGGTGATGGACAGAGTTCGAGTGTGTCTGTCACTAGTTTCGGGTGGTATTGTGAAATTTTTCTCCAGCTGGATAACACCACTTGTATGGTATCGTCAGTTTTTTGGTTGGTATTGCGATTTGAGGCCGTTATTGTGTAGCACTAGGCATATAGTTGTGTAATCAGGCCCGATCTCTATCATTAATTACATAATTAGGACTTACCTTTACTTCAGTTTCCCAACCCAAATAAATAAAGTACACTAACCTAACCTTCACGTGTCGTTATCCGGGACCGGGGGTGGGTGTGGTCGGGGACGAGGGGATTAATTGATCAATTGAATTAATTTTGTATATCAATTTGATATCAAAACTGGAGTGATGGCCCTGTCTCCCCGCTACTCCTATATTCACCTGACCAGAAATCTTGCTCCTCCTGCCATCGAACTTCACTAAAACACTATATCTAAATTTAACCTACTCATTTCCCTTCTTAAATTTTCTAACCTACCTGCCTGATTAAGGAATCTAACATTCTACGCTCCGATCCGTAGAACACCAATTTTGTTTCTCCTGATAACGACTTCCATCTGAGCAGCCCTCGCCTAGAGATCCAAATGGGGGACTATTTTGCCTCTGGAATATTTTACCCATGAGGACGACATCATCATTTAACCATACAGTAAAGCTGCATGCCCTCGGCAAAAATTGCAGCTGTAGTTCCCACTTGCCTTCAGTGTCCGCAGTACCAGCACAGCAATGCTGTTTTGGTTGACGTTGCAAACCCAGCTCAGTCATTCATCCAAGCCTTTTCCGCTGCAACTACTGAAAAGGCTGTTGTTCCTCTTCAGAAACCATACGTTTGTCTGGCCTCTCAATAGATACTCGTCATTTATGGTTGCACCTACGGTACGGCTATCTGTGTCACTGAGCGTCCCCACCAACGGCAAGGTCCATGGTTCATGGGGGAGTTTAATACATATGGTATATAAATATATACTGCATACTACATTTCCCCTTTATGGAGTATATACATTTTTAATACATGTATACTGCGTAAAGGGAAAATGTAATTAGCAAAAAGCTCCAAATGTTCCTGACTGATTTGCTTCATATTTTACGTGATAGTCTAATAAATATTCGGACAGACATAGATTACACATCTTTAAAAATATATGGAGTATAAAAACCCATAGCTATACTGCTATACTGTATAGGTGGTCGTATTATATTCCTAGCGGCATATTTTAAAACCCGTCCTTGAAACCATGTGAGCAGGCTTTCTCTGGGTAGTTTACATATATTTTCAAGAATCTGCCATTTCAGTTTCTTCAGCATCTCTGTGACACTCTTGCACGGATGAAACAAACCTGTGACCATTCGTGCTGCCCTTGTCGGTATAAATTCAATATGCCCTGTTAGTCCTATTAGGTAAGGGTCATACACACTTGAGCAATATTCTAGGATGGATCGCACGAATGATTTGTAAGGAACCTTCTTTGCAAACTGAGTGTCTTTATATACCGTGTTTCTAACCACAATTCTTTGACTTTTAAAATATGTTTTTTTTTCCATTTCTTGCTCAGATCGTCATTCGTGGATTCTGCCCTTTTCCAAGGCTGCTTTGGAAACGTGTGAGTGTGTTTATTTGTGCCCTTGTAACAGACTACCAACGAACTGAATGCGAGTCCATTGTGCTTAACCACTGCACCACTTCGGCAGGTCAGTTCATACTAGAAACTGAACAAAATCAAAGCACCCGGTGAAGCCCTGTAGCCCTACGCGAAAAAAGGCCAGCAAGATTGCGGCAAGTTTTTCCTAGTATGTAAAAGGGACTATTCTCAAAGAGTGTCTTTCAAAGAATGGCAGATGCCAGATTCTGAGCAAGTCCTCTGGAGAGTAAAAATACATGAAAAGCAAAAAAACATGAAAAAAAACAGAGGTCAATGAGCCTGTGCACAAAACCACCTAGCCAGCTGAAAATTTAATGGACTTTCAGTACATATTCTTAAACATACCCTCTATTCACTAATTTGGCACCCTTCGGCTTTCCCCTATTTCCACACACAAACATAGTTTGTGGCTGGGAAACCCTTTTAGTCCAGTTAGGAAATTGTGGCACCCTTTGAAGGATAATCTGTGAACTTCCCAGAATGGTTCTTCATGGATGGAGGACGAAGGTCAAACCACACTGTCGTAAAACGGGACTGCCTCAGAGAATGTGTGTGGTTTTACTCAAAAAACAGTCCTGTCATTGCCAACCCAAGAAATCTCCAGCTCGCCCTCTGAAAGCATTCTCCACTAATTTGGTTGCTGCTTTGAGCCTTCAGCAATCTTTTTTAATGCATGAGCCCACAGCAGCTATAAATTCCTTGAAAGAAGTATTTTCCAGCGTCACTCTGTCTTTTATTTGAAATAATCAAGTTGATGGTAAATGCTTCTAGCACGTCATGATAAATGCAGCACAACATGTGTGTTTCCTTTTCAAGAGATACTCTGACCTATTTCAATGTATTATGTAAGTTGGTACAGGGACTAAACCCGCATGTTGGTTGTGCACTTACAGTCTGGTTCGAAAGTCCTGTTACTCCCTCTTTTTTGGTCATGACGTGTATTTATTTGTTTATTTATTTCGAACATGTGACATCAGATGTCTAACAAAAGTTGATACTTTATGTTCCACCTTATTTAGTGATGCAGAATATCAGTGTGGATATCATCATTGTCAAGCACAAAATGGTAACCCGCCAGATCATGTGTGCAATTTTCCGAAGGATAGACAGTGCGATTTCCTCGAATGCCTCCCTAACAGCTTGCCTCTATTCGTCAATTCTCTGGTGTCATTACATCGCAACATACTGCTTAATTAAATGGTTCAAATGGCTCTGAGCACTATGAGACTTAACGTCTGAGGTCATCTGTCCCCTAGAGCTTAGAACTACTTAAACCTAACTAACCTAAGGACATCACACACACCCATGCCCGAGGCAGGATTCGAACCTGCGACCGTAGCAGTCGTGCGGTTCCAGACTGTAGCGCCTAGAACCGCTCAGCCACCCCGGCCGGCGCTGCTTAGTTATTCCCAGCAGGGAACTGTCGCATGATGTCAGTTCTGGACTCCTCGGAGGCCACCTGATCGGCACTGGCAAATGCAATAATACTCTCCCTATCCACCTCTGCGGTAACACTTCATCCAAGAATTCTCGAACACAGAGCGTAGCAGGCAGTCGATCCATCTTGATGAACCCAACTGTCATGAAAAATGTTCAGCCTCTGGAGCTCTGGAATAAACCATTCACGCAACATTTGCAAGTAAGAATGTTGATTCACAGTACCGTCAAAGAAACACGGTCCTTTGAGGTGTCTGCTGGTCATTCAGTCTATATAATAACACGAGGGCGATTATTCTCTAACCCTTCACAGTTATACGGGTTTTCTTTGCTCCAGAAAAATATCCGTATTCCAACAAGCTCGGTAAATTGCACATTCATCTCAGGAGAAGACTTTGCCCAGCTGTGGGTGCGTCACAAACACATCGAGTAATCTTGAGCAAGCTTCATGTCTTCGCCACATGTTCTCATTATTCAATTTATTTGTGGTTCAAACGGCTCTGAGCACTATGGGACTTAACATCTGACGTCATCAGTCCCCTAGAACTTAGCACTACTTAAACCTAACTAACCTAAGGAATCACACACATCCATGCCCGAGGCAGGATTCGAACCTGCGGTTCCGGACTGAAACGCCTAGGACCGCTCGGTCGCAGCGGCCGGCAACTTATTTATGAATGTGGCCTAAATGATCACGGTTCCTTTTTTCATGTATAGCAGTATAGTCGTTTTTGGAATTGCAGGTTCAGCAGATCTCTTCCACAATATTTTATGGGAGATCTGGTCGCAGAATCTGCCATCGTTGCTCATGACTGTAGTCGTGTTGATTCTTTCTGCGCAAAATAGATCCGGTTCTGAAGAGTTTCTGTTGCCATCGCAACATCATTCGCGTTGGTGGAGCTTCTTTATGGAATGGGGCCGCAAAATCCCGTTCCACATCTCTTACAGTTTTCCCAGTGCGTGCACGATCATGAGCCCATGCACTTGCCAGAACATTTTCTTTCACACTGTATGTATCCGCCGTTTGAAGAGATATGGAGTATAAATATATATCAACTAAAAAAGAGGGAGGAGGAGGGTGTCAGGACTTTCGGACCTTACTGTAGATGTGGAACTTTCCACTTCCTGTGACTATTGTGATGATAATTATTACTGTTGTGATGCTTTCTTTAGGGACGCCATTTCATGTTTGTCTTCTCACATTGCAGTGTGGAATACTATGCCCAGTAAGCATATGTAAAGGACAACAAAATGAAAAGGATGTAGATAGACGAAAAGTAGGTTAACTGTTTATTATTTCAAAAGCAATCGCCACCATTGTTAATACACATATCCGACTGTAAGACCTGACAGTCAATGACATCACGGAAAATTGTTGCGGTTGCCTACGGAAACATGATTGTACCCAAGCAAGCACCTCTTTGTCCCAAGCAAATCGACTGACACGAATGTCTTTCCCCAGCGCTCCAAAGATATGAGAATCGCACGAGGAGACATCGGGACAGTGTGGATAATGTATAAAAGCTCCCCAGTGTAACTTCTGCAGCGTTATCGAAACGATATGCAAGCCAATTCCGGGAAAGTCATGATGTTCTTTTTCTTTGACTACAAGCGTCCGTTGCTCATCGACTTTCTGGAACAGCCCTCCACAAAGTCACGATTTTTCCCGATGAAATTTTCATAATTTTGGAGCCCTGAAGAGACACATTTGAGGCCGTCGATTTGCTTGGGACAAAGAGGTTCACGCCCGTGTACAATCATTGTGCCGCAGGCAACCGCATTTTTCTATAAAGGCAATGACCATCTTATCTCAAAGTGGGATAAATTCATTAACAATTATGGCGATTACTTTTTAAATAATAAGTAATTCACTTACTTTTTTACTATCTGTCTCGTTCTCATCTGACTGCCCCTTATAAGAATTTTTATGTGTTGTCGCTCGATAATGCCTGAGAAGATCAAATTCCCGAAAACAAAAGAAATGAAATAAAGTATTTACAATTTCAAACAAGTGGCCAGGTGCGAGTAGGACTGGCACTCGTACAAACTTAATTACGTATACAGACTGTTCATCCTTCCCGGGAATCGCGAATATCGACCATTTTTGTCTGTTACCGACATTCGTACTGGCACTTGATCGGTTCCGGAAATTTCAAGACTTTCGAGAATGTTTTACTTTTAAGTCTGAAGTCGAACGACAAATTACAACATCGTATGTGAAGTATGTTAGCGGCAAGAAACAATCAATGCCTTCTCTGCACGATAGCAATGGAGATACTATCGAAGACAGTGCTGCCAAAGCAGAGTTACTAAACACAGCCTTCCGAAATGCCTTCACAAAAGAAGACGAAGTAAATATTCCAGAATTCGAATCGAGAACAGCTGCCAACATGAGTAACGTAGAAGTAAATATCCTCGGAGTAGTGAAGCAACTTAAATCACTTAATAAAAGCAAGTTCAAAATGGTTCAAATGGCTCTGAGCACTATGGGACTTAACCGCTGTGGTCATCAGTCCCCTAGAACTTAGAACTACTTAAACCTAACTAACATAAGGACATCACACACATCCATGCCCGAGGCAGGATTCGAACCTGCGATCGTAGCGGTCGCGCGGTTCCAGACTGTAGCGCATAGAACCGCTCGGCCACTCCGGCCGGCAAAAGCAAGTCTTCTGGTCCAGACTGTATACCATTTAGATTCCTTTTGGAGTATGCTGATGCATTAGCTCCATATTTAACAATCATACACAACCGTTCGCTCGACGAAAGATCCGTACCCAAAGACTGGAATGTTGCACAGGTCACACTAATATTCAAGAAAGGTAGTAGGAGTAATCCGTTAAAATACAGGCCCATATCGTTAACGTCGATATGCAGCAGCGTTTTAGAACATATATTGTGTTCGAACATAATGAATCACCTCGAAGAAAACGGTCTATTGATACACAGTCGGCCGGCCGTTGTGGCCGAGCGGTTCTAGGCTCTCCAGTCTGGAACCGCGCGACCGCTACGGTTGCAGGTTCGAATCCTGCCTCGGGCATGGATGTGTGTGATGTCCTTAGGTTAGTTAGGTTTAAGTAGTTCTAAGTTCTAGGGGACTGATGACCTCAGAAGTTTAGTCCCATAGTGCTCAGAGCCATTTGAACCATTTTTTGATACACAGTCAACATGGGTTTAGAAAACATCGTTCTTGTGAAACACAACTTGCTCTTTATTCACGTGAAGTGCTGAGTCCTATTGACAAGCAATTTCAGATCGATTCCATATTTTTGGATTTGCGGAAGGCCTTTGACACTGTACCACACAAGCGGCTTGTAGTGAAATTGCGTGCTTATGCAATATCGTCTCAGATATGTGACTGGATTTGTGATTTCCTGTCAGAGAGGCCAAAGTTCGTAGTAATTGACGGAAAGTCGTCGAGTAAAACAGAAGTGATTTCTGGCGTTCCGCAAGGTAGCCTTATAGGTCCTTTGCTGATCCTTATCCATATAAACGATTTGGGAGACAATCTGAGCAGCCGTCTTCGGTTGTTTGCAGATGTCGCTGTCGTTTATCGACTAATAAAGTCATCAGAAGATCAAAACAAACTGCAAAACGATTTAGAAGAAAAGTGTGAGGTCATCCACATGAGTGCTAAAAAGGAACTCGTTAAACTTCGGTTACACGTTAATCAGTCTAATCTAAAAGCAGTAAATTCAACTAAATACCTAGGTATTACAATTACGAACAACTTAACCCTCTAGGGGTAAAGTTGGGGTTGGATCCGACCCCAGCGGGTCTGTTTTGTTTATAACTCCCTACTCCCTTTTCTGAGAGCTCTGTGGTTCCAGCTACCCTACCAGCCAGTCGTCCCGAGAACGCCGAGGAGGCCACGTCAGTCTGGTGAGTGACCTGCAGCTACCCTCTCTATCCGAAACCTACATTACCCGCGCTCCGGTTGGATCCGACCCCACCTTACTGTTTACGTCACACTTATTAGTTTCTTTTGTGGGGAGGATTCAATTCCATATTGATGTTTATATTAGATCTAAGTTTTGTTTTCTCTTCTAGTATCTTACTAAAATGGCGCATCAACTCCTTAGAACTCCTGAGGAGATATGCAACGAGTTTCTCCGACAGGAGGCTGAGTCAGAGGATGGCGACAATATCGATGCAGAAAACTGACGCCCTCCTCCAAAAGAAACTCACATTTGTAGGTACATTGAGGAGGAACAAACCGCAAATACCACCATCAATGCTGCTTTCCGCTCCAGTAGACTCTTCAACAATTATGTACCAGGACGACGAAACTTTGGTGTCATTTACCCCAAAGAAAAATAAAAAGGTTTTACTGATATCGTCTATGCACTTCTCTGGAGAGATAAATGAAAAATCAAATACGCCTGAAATTGTGGAGTTCTACAATCTAACTAAAGGAGGGGTCGATGTATTAGATATACTTTGCCACAGCAGGACCACAAAAAGAAGATAGAGAAAATGGCCCATGCGGTACTATTATGCTATTTTAGACATCACTGCTATAAAAAGTTTTATCAATTACAAAAGCAATACCAAATGAACAGCTTTTCAAATGATGCGAGAATATCATTTCTCAAAAATCTTGCGCTATCTTTGACAAAACCTCTTATGGAAAAGAGGTTGAATAACACACATCTTCCCCGTGAGCTCCGTGCGTCTATTGAAAACTTGTAGAAAAAGAACCAATCGAATTAGACAAGCCTACCCAAGCACAGCCACTAAAGAAGATGTGATTTTTGTGACAGATCATAAGATAGGAAGGGGAATGCTTTTTGTAGTAAGTGTAATCGTTCTATATGTGGGGAGCATAAAGTTATTATATGCCCTGGCTGTAAAGAAACTGAGATGTGATAAATTGGGCCAAATATGTATTTTCAGGGGTGTATGTGATCGTTTCCAGGATAACATTATACATTTATTATTTGTTCCTATTACATTATGTGTACAAAGCCATTTATTATTGAGAACTTTATATTTCGAAACTGCTGACACTATAATTATTTTCTACAAGAGATGTTTCTCATTTAGTTCCTATCTTTAGAATTTCTAAAGCACTCAAGTTCCTAGTTGATGACTGAATCTATTGATTTCTACTATGTTTTCAATAATTTTATAGAGAATATTTCTATTAAGGTATTTTTTTTGTAATCAAGTTCCTATTTTTTCCAAAGTACTTTATATTCTTACTTATTGACTATAAAAATAAAAAAAAACTTGTTGTTATAACAAATATTATGTGTGTTTAATTGATAATAAAACTTTTTCCCATTATTCATTTTTTTTTATTTTACCACGAAAAATCGATATTTGGAGGGTGGGGTTTGATCCAACCCCACCTTACCGTTTATGTCAGGAAACTTCACCTTACTGTTAGAGGGTTTCATTGGAAGGAACACATAGAAAATGTTGTGGGGAGGCTAACCAAAGACTGCGTTTTATTGGCAAGACACTTAGAAAGTGTAACAGACCTACTAAGGAGACTGCTTACACTACACTTGTCCGTCATCTTTTAGAATACTGCTGCTCGGTGTGGGGACCAGATAGGACTGACGGAGTACATCGAAAAAGTTCAAAGAAAGGTAGCACATTTTGTATTATCGCGAAATATGGGAGAGAGTGTCACAGAAATGATACAGGGTTTGGGATGGACATCATAAAAAGAAAGGCGTTTTTCAAATGGTTCAAATGGCTCTGAGCACTATGGGACTCAACTGCTGTGGTCATAAGTCCCCTAGAACTTAGAACTACTTAAACCTAACTAACCTAAGGACAGCACACAACACCCAGCCATCACGAGGCAGAGAAAATCCCTGACCCCGCCGGGAATCGAACCCGGGAACCCGGGCGTGGGAAGCGAGAACGCTACCGCACGACCACGAGATGCGGGCAAAAAGGCGTTTTTCGTTGCGACGGAATCTTCTCACGAAATTTCAATCACCAACTTCCTCCTCCGAATGTGAAAATATTTTGTTGACACTGACTTACATAGGGAGGAAGGATCACCAAAAGATAAAATAAGGGAAATCAGAGCTCGTAGAGAAAGATATAGGTGTTCATTCTTTCCGCGCGTTATACGAGATTGGAATAATAGATAATTGTGAAGGTGGTTCGATGAACCCTCTGCCAGGGACTTAAATGTGATTTGCAGAGTATCCATGTAGATGTAGATGTAGATATAGAAATATTTTTTCCGTCTGCTACAATTACAGATTAACAGTTTCCTTATTTTTTTTTTTTTACTTGTACTGTAAAACCTCTATTGTTCCAAACTTCATAATTCTAGGTCAACAGAAATTACCCTTTGGGTTTTAATGAGTAGGTTTGCGAGTTTCAAAATATACGACACAAATGGCCACATGTTTTGAGGAAAAAAAATAAAAAACAGCTTCATGAAAGAAAATGACTTCTTTTCGGATTAATTTTCCCACTCTGCAGCAGTGTATGCGCTGATTTCAAACTTATTGGCAGATTAAAACTCTGTAGTACGCGTGTCCACTATAGGCAAAGTTCCCAGGGTCGCTTCCCGGTTCGGTACACAGTTTTCATCTGCCAGGAAATTTCAAATTACTTATTTCAAGACTGTGTCATGTTTCATAGTGCGGAAAGGAGTGCAGCAGATTGGGTCAGGCAAAAAAATGCTATCAGTTTCGTCGCAGTGAAATCAGTAACGGCCGATACACGTCAGTTCTGCGGAGGAAAAACGTAAAAGTGTATTCGAGTACAATGGAGCTCACTTCAGCATCTCCGCTTAACGCATCAGAGACTCCCGTTGTAACCCTTTATTTACATTTACTTGTAGCCAGGACACAGTACATGCAAGGCACACATTTCCGTTGAGAGCTTTGCCAGTTATGTAAGTAATAGAAGTGGCAGACGTTCGCGGCAGGAATTTCGTACCGGTGTGTCGATCGAATAGAAACGCACACATTGCGAAAGCGAACGGCGGAACTGCGCCGCTGAGTGTGACCGAACGCAGCCGTTGACTGGCTTCGCAACTATTGGGAGCTCTCACGCTAAAAAAGAAAAGGGAAGTGCCAATAAGGCAAAGCGTAACAGCAAACAATCTCTCCGTTCAAATGAGACAACAGCGGTGGACTCTCTCTTGTCACTTATTCCTTTGCGTTCATCCTGTTCGTGAGGTATCTGCTGCGCACGGAGCCCGTTGGCGGTGTATGGAACGGCAACGTCTAAAGCAGGGCTTAACAACTGGCCGCTTTTGAGCGCCTGCACTCGCGTCTGCTCATGCACGAGCTCGCGAGCAGGTGCAAGGTCGCGGAGTAGGGAGGGAGGGGCAATGGTTCAAATGGTTCAAATGGCTCTGAGCACTATGGGACTCAACTGCCGTGGTCATTAGTCCCCCAGAACTTAGAACTACTTAAACCTAACTAACCTAAGGACATCACACACATCCATGCCCGAGGCAGGATTCGAACCTGTGACCGTAGCAGTCGCACGGTTCCGGACTGCGCGCCTAGAACCGTGGGACCACCGCGGCCGGCTGGAGGGGAAATGCGCGCACGTATGAATAGGACCGCAGCGTGCCTATTGAATTCGCGCCGACTGTGTAACGTTAAAAGTACTACGATCAACTCTAACAGGCACTTCGCTGGTTAAGAATCATGTCAAGTCGCCGTTGTGTAACCCCAACCATGCTTTCGCCGTTCAACCCCCATTGGGAGGAATTGTATCTGTTTACAGAAAAAGATGGTGTTGCAAAATGTTTAGTATGTCACAAAACGCTGAATTCTTTTAGGAAATTTAATTTGCAGCGACATTATATGTCGTACCACGCGAAAGACTACGGAAGTGGAAAATGTGATGGACCAGATCGTACACAGGAAGTTATTAAACTTAAAAGGAAGCTATCCGAAGAAGATCTGGATGACGAAGAGAAATCAACTGAGGCAGCTCTCAGAGTGAGCTACAAAATTGCTTTGTTTTTAGCAAAATCCCTGCGCCCCTTCACTGATGGCGATTTAATAAAAGATGTTTGGTAGTTGCAGCGGAACATTTGTGTCCATCTCAAGTCGAACAATTTCGGATTGTGCCATTATCTAACATGACCATTATGCGTCGCATACAGGACATGTCAGACGACGTCCAGAGCCAGCTTTCAAATATCTATAAAGATTTTATGGCGTATTCTCTAGCTCTGGACGAAAGTGTTGATATCACTGGAACAACGCAGCTTTCCATATTTATTAGAGGTGTTAATAGAGATCTTCAGGTGAGGAAGGAGCTCCTCGATGTAGTAGCCATGAAGAACACTACAACCGGAGGTGATATTTTAAGTAGTGTTGAAAAAAGTGTTGAAAATATAGGATTGTCGTGGAATTCTTTAGTTTCAGTGTCTACATACGGTGCACCAGCGATGACAGGGGAAAAATTAGGTTTCGTTGCGCTGTTGAAGGAGAAAATGCAAAAACTGACCGTGCCGAATGAAATAAGGGGCGTTCACTGTGTGATCCACCAGGAAAACTTACGTGCAAAGAGTATCACTCTAAAAAATGTGATGAGTGTTGTTGTTCGTACAACCAATTATATAAGGAAGCATGGGCTACAACACAGGCAAATTATATGCTTTCTTGAGGATGTATAAAGCCAGTATGGTAGCCTGCCTTATTACAGCGAGGTCTGCTGGCTTAGTCGTGGCGAATTATTAAATCGATTTTTTTTGCCTATTAGATGAGATAAATATGTTCATGGAAATAAATAACATGTGTGTTCCTGAATTGAAAGAGCCTTCATGGAAATGTGATCTCGCGTTCTTAGCAGATTTAACTAGCCATCTGAATGCTTTGAACATTTCACTACAAGGTAAAGATCTGCTAATTACTCATTTCATAGATCGAATACGAGCTTTTAAAATGAAATTGACACTTTGGGTGAGTCAGCTGGAAACAGGAAATCTAGCTCATTTTCCTAAATTATCATCCATGCAAGATGTTCACAAAGACTGTGAACGTTATTCACATAGTTTAGTTGCCCTTAAGGAAGAATTTGATCAACGCTTTCAAGATCTGACAGCACTAGACAGTGATTCTGATCTGTTCTCCTCTCCATATTCAGCGAATATTGAAGAGATTCGTCCTGAGCTGCAACTAGAAATTATTGACCTGCAGTGTGACAGAGAATACAGAGACAAATTTCAGAACAAGAAAAACATTTTGGAATTTTACAGACACTTCCCTCAGGATAGATTTCCTCATTTGCACAAACTGGCAGCTACAATAATATCAATGTTCGGTTCCATGTATGTTTGCGAATAGCTGTTCTCTGCAATGAAATGTAACAAGACGCGCCTGAGAAACGCATTGTCTGATCGAAATTTAAACTGCACGCTGCGCCTACGATGCACAAGAACAATTACTCCGAACATAGACGCAATTGTAAAGGGCAAAAAGTACAAGATAACAGAGAATCCCACACTTCAGTGACACCTTTTATTGTGTAACAGTTCACAAATTAATACGAATGTAGAGGCATACACTAAGCTAATAAAATTATGTGGCACGTGTACATTCTCCTTTATTTGTTTCACTTTTCACAGTAATAATTTGTGAGTGATATCCCTGCAGGTGGCCGCGGATTTACATTGACTGACGGCAGCTGTTGTGTGCCCCACGTGACTCTCCCCACTCTCCGCTCTGGCCCGGGAGTGGGGGTAGCGTGCTCGCGCTGCTCCGTACTCGCGCCTTGCTGCTCACAGCTTGCTCCGCGAGCACGTATGTTGTGAAGCCCTGGTCTAGAGCGTTGCGGCGAATACAGGTAACATACGATAAGCTCCTATCTCCGACGTACGTAACGTGCAGTAAATGTACCTCTTTCGAGCTGTTCGGGAGTTGACTATGCGAATCTCACTTGTGTTTCTTAGTGTGTGTATGTGCGTGTGTGTGCGCCCGCGCGCTAAAACGAGGAAATCTACAATTTTTGATAGTTGTAGCACTGACGCGACGCATTGACATTCATATGAAAGTAACGAATGTACGAAGGTGGAACGGTAAGTCTGGTAAATCTATACGAACTGATGAGCAAATTTGCTAGCGGTATGCCTGTTACGGTGTCTGACTGACCTAATCCCTCAGACTGCACTGTTTCATTATTATACTTCATATTACGATTTAGGTACATACTTCCATGTCATATATGCCCTAAAACTCAAATACATCAGTCGAAAATGATGTATGACTGTACTAAGGGTAAAAAAGACTAACAAATTAAGGCTTCAGTGAAATTTTGTAGCAGGTTTGAAAATATTGTCGAAAGTATATTGTGTAAGCGAATAAATAGATTTAACATACGAGGGTTGGAACTTTAATAGTGGCAACTACTCGTACAAGATAGATACGTTTCAAAGTTTTACTGACCTTCACAGAAGTCACCAGCATTGTATATAACCCGTTGCCAGCGATGTGGAAGTCGTAGGATGCTCTTAGCAGCCCCATCAGTCAAACAAATCAGTAACACCTTGCATCCACACATCGTCCTGTAAAATAATTTTCAGATCCTGTAGAAAGTGTCGTCACTTCTTTCGCTATGCTGTTCATTTTTGGAACACAACCTACGACCAGGTTAGAGACAGAAGTGATGACACTTTCTGCAGGACCTGACCATCATTGCTCCAGCAACTACAGTGCAAGTTGTTACTGATTTGTTTCACTGATAGGGCTGCTAAGTGCTGTACCACCTACTGCACTCCCCTGACTTAAGCCCTCGTGAGGTCAACTCGATTTCTAAACTGAAGGAAACACTTCACGGAATTCGCTTCAGAACTGCTACAGATTCGTCAGGCAATAGACCGCGCCGCTCTAACTGTCAACACAACTGGCACTGCTAAGAGTGTCCCACGACTTCTACACCGCTGGCAACGGGTTACACACAATACTGATGACTACTTTGATGGTCAGTAAAACTTTGAAAAAAGTATCTATTTTGTACGAGCTGTAAATACGTAGTTGCCACTATTTAAGTTCCAACCCTCGTATATTAAATATGGTCGTGTCCGCTTATGGCTATTAAAAATTATTTTATTTTTTAGTTATTGTGGTTGCAATTTCGTATATTACTCATAAATCCCAAATACAAGTATACACGCAGGCATAAAACCGTTAGACCAAACACTAAGCTATTATGAACTATGTCTAAGTCACAGAGTACACAAATAAACAAAAAACCACGTAAAAATGACGACAATGACATGATGTTCAGCGATTGTCAACTGAAACACTTCCACCGAATTGGCCACGTCACATTAATCCCCTTTTCCTATTCCACTGTGTCCTGTTCTTTCTTAAACAGTAGGTCCAAGTATCTATTTTGCTTTAATAATGTTACGAAAGTGTTTTAGTTAGGATCAGACAATGATGTGGACAAAGAGGGCTGTCATTTGAACGGTCAGCCATGGGTGACATTCTTCGCATTTTTTTTTTTTCTTCTTCTTTTCCGTTTCGTCTCTGGCGAATCTTCACATCATTGAGAAGTGACTGCTAGAATGAAAAACTGTGATAAAAGCCCGGGGTCCGACCGGTTACCAAACAAGCGCTTTACTGCTAGACCAAAAAAAAAAAAAACTAACCTAAGGACATCACAAACACCATGCCCGAGGCAGGATGCAGGATTCGAGCCTGCGACCGTAGCAGCAGCGCGGTTCCGGACTGAAGCGCCTACAACCGCTCGACCACAGCGGCCGGTTGATAAGACTATCGGGCCCGGCTTAGGTTCTACTATGAAAAAATGAGACCTATAGTTTAGCATGGAAGCCGATTCACGGTTAGCTTCTGGAGAATGTCTGCAACACTGAGAGGTGAATATTAGGTTAAAAAAAGTAAAAAATCAGTGTACTGACCGGAATTCGATCCCGTGACTTTGGGGTTTTCAGTCACACGCTTCACACTAGACCACCAGGCCCGACTCGCGTTCTTCTCAAGTTTCGTTGCTGTCTGGAATTGCCACAACTATGCCGCTTTATTAGTAGAGGATTTTAAATCATCATAGTTCAGCCCTTTTTCCACGAAATATTTATAGCTTGTGTACATAAAGCTTCCCTAGAATCCGACCGCTACGATCGCAGATTCGAATCCTGCCTCGGGCATGGCTGCGTGTGATGTCCTTAGGTTAGTTAGGTTTAAGTAGTTCTAAGTTCTAGAGGACTGATGACTTCAGGTGTTAAGTCCCTTAGTGCTCAGACCCCTCTTCCCTAGAATTAACCTTCCTATTAGTGAAAAGCGGATCAAAATCCACACAGTAGTTCCTAAGATTAAGCCGAATATGAAGACAGAAGCGAGCAGGCAACTTTAGTATACACACACACACACACACACACACACACACACATATATATATATATATATATATATATATATATATAAGCAATAGGTTTAATAGAAAATGCAGTTTAAAAACAAGGCTCTGGCAAGGGTGTAGCTGCTTGCAGCGCAGCCATGAACACGTAGCATGAACTCTGCACTGTGCCAGCGCTGCCCCATTAGCTCAGCAGTTTGGCTTTAGAAGCCGAGCAGTGCGGACGCGCGCTGTTTTTCCATCTGCAAAGCGCACAGCCTACCTCGTATACTCTGCGGACTTAGATTCCGCTTGCTTGTGAGCAGGATGGTGGCCAACCGCTTCAGGAAAGAACACTTCGATTCTCCTATAACAGTCAATATACACGATCCAAAGCGCTGGAAATAGAACTCTTTTTCCGAGTTGAGGTACAGATACCACCATCGGACATACTGGGAATATACCTTTCCATTCTCGGCAGTGTCGTATATTTGAAGGTCGTTGAAAAAAAATGGGTCTGAGCAGTATGGGACTTAACTGCTGAGGTCATCAGTCCCCTAGAACGTAGAACTACTTAAACCTAACTAACCTAAGGACGTCACACATATCCATGCCCGAGGCAGGATTCCAATCTGCGACCGTAGTGGTCGCGTGGTTCCGAACTGTAGCGCCTAGAACCGCTGAAGGTCGTTGAAAATGCGGCCGGTGGCAGGATCTTGAAACCTGCTCAACATGGTTTACGGTTTTGTCATGTTGACGGAAACGTCGGCGAGGAAACGGTGGCGCATGTGACCTTGAGCGTACGGCGTACCATACGCGTGTTTCAGCTGCTTTTCGAGCCGCCGAAGGAAGAGATCATAGCGGCCTTCCGGCTATACGATCACACCGTAGAATGCTGGGTGCAGTTCAGTATGTACCTCACTTTAAACGAGGTGCATCAGATCACGATAGACCTTCGATGTCACGAGCTGTCCTACGGAAACTGCAATGGGTGTCGCGCGAACGTTACATACGATGGTCAGCCCAAGACCTGCTCTGGGTGTCGCAACGAGGGTCATCTCCGCTCGGAGTACCTACAACGGCGCATCACTACCAGCCGCCCGCTGAGACGCCTAGAGTGACACCACGAACAGTACTGCCTGTCATCTATGCGGCAGCCCTCACTTCGCCGCCTACTGGTTGGCGACGGCTACCAACAGAGCCAATGCCACCAAGTATACACCCATATGCTGCGACCGAAGAAACGGAGGCTCCTGCGTCCCACCCAACTCCTACAAAATCGACACCTGCCGACGCCGTATCGGACGCTCCCTCAACACTCATCGTTCCTACGACGGCTTTTGTGCCGGAACTTTGGGAATCTCCCCTGTCTTCCGATAATGAAGCAAGCAGCGATCACCAAAGAAGCTCAAGCAGCGGTGTCGCACGACCTCTGACCGTGACGCCACACATTCCATCCGTGATTCAGTGACCGATAGCCCTGATGACGCCTTGGTGACATCTGAAGATGATAAGGACTGCGATGTTACTTTGAGACTGTCAAGCAGTGAAAAGAGCGAAGCCTGCGCTAACTGAAGATATGGATAAACTCCGCCCCACAGGCGGGTCGGCTGTTCTGCTGCCACCGTAGGCAGTGCTTGCGATGCATAGTATGGACATATCTGAGGCGCCGACGACATCGGCATGGAGCGACGTCGTCGAGGACGCATCGGACCCCGCGCGCGTGCCTGCGACAGCAGCTGTGGATTCCAGGGACACCCTGCGAGCGGCGCTGTCGGCTGACCCTTCTGTTGGCTACCGGCGAGATTCCTCCACATTGTGGGCCACAGCTTCAATCGTAACAACATAGTACCTTCACCTTCTGCGGGAAATGATTTGGCCTTCCGACATTGACGTCACGCTGCTCCAGGAGATGCATTTCGCCGCCCTGCCGGATGTGGCCGATTACACCTCTTACGCCTCTCCTGGTGACGACCTTGCACGCAGAGTGGCGTTCGTGAGGACGTATCAGTTGAAGACATCATGTACCTGCCATTTGCGAGGGATATGGCATTTGCCATTATGGGCACTCCCATTGTACACTACTGGCCATTAAAATTGCTACACCACGAAGATGACGTGCTACAGACGCGAAATTTAACCGACAGGAAGAAGATGCTGTGATGTGCAAATGATTAGCTTTTCAGAGCATTCACACAAGGTTGGCGCCGGTGGCGACACCTACAACGTGCTGACATGAGGAAAGTCTCCAACCGATTTCTCATACACAAACAGCAGTTGACCGGCGTTGCCTGGTGAAACGTTGTTGTGATGCCTCGTGTAAGTAGGAGAAATGCGTACCATCACGTTTCCGACTTTGATAAAGTTCGCATTATAGCCTATCGCGATTGCGGTTTATCGTATCGCGACATTGCTTCTCGCGTTGGTTGAGATCCAATAACTGTTAGCAGAATATGGAATCGGTGGGTTCAGGAAGGTAATACGGAACGCCGTGCTGGACCCCAACGGCCTCGTATCACTAGACGTCGAGATGACAGGCATCTTATCCACATCGCTGTAAAGGATTGTGCAGCCACGTCTCGATCCCTGTGTCAACAGGTGGGGACGTTTGCAAGACAACAACCATCTGCACTAACATTTCGACCACGTTTGCAGCAGCATGGACTATCAGCTCGGAGACCATGGCTGCGGTTACGCTTGACGCTGCATCACAGACAGGAGCGCCTGCAATGGTGTACTCAACGACGAACCTGGGTGCACGAATGGCAAAACGCCATTTTTTTCGCATGAATCCAGGTTCTGTTTACAGCACCATGATGGTCGCATCCGTGTTTGGCGACATCGCGGTGAACGCACATTGAAAGCGTGTATTCGTCATCGCCACACTGGCGTGTCACCCAGCGTGATGGTATGGGGTGCCATTGGTTACACGTCTCGGTCACATCTTGTTCGCATTGGCGGCACTTTGAACAGTGGACGTTACATTTCAGATGTGTTACGACCCATGGCTCTACCCTTCATTCGACCCCTGCGAAACCCTACATTTCAGCAGGATAATGCACGACCGCACGTTGCAGCTCCTGTACGAGCCTTTCTGGATACAGAAAATGTTCGACTGCTGCCCTGGCCAGCACATTCCCAGATCTCTCACCAATTGAAAACGTCTGGTCAATGGTGGCCGAGCAACTGGCTCGTCACAATACGCCAGTCAATACTCTTGATGAACTGTGGTATTGTGTTGAAGCTGCATGAGCAGCTGTACCTGTACACGCCATCCAAGCTCTGTTTGAGACAATGTCCAGGCACATCAAGGCCGTTATTACGACCAGAGGTGGTTGTCCTGGGTACTGATTTCTCAGGATCTATGCACCCAAATTGCGTGAAAATGTAATCACATGTCAGTTCTAGTACAATATATTTGTCGAATGAATACCTGTTTATCATCTGCATTTCTTCTTGGTGTAGCAATTTTAATGGTCAGTAGTGTGTATACGTATGCCCCGCCGACTCTGGCTATAGAAGGGACAGAGCTAAATTTTACTCTGAGAAGACCACTCCACCCTTTCTTGGCCGCTATGAACTTTGTCTGCTTGGCGGTGACTTCAGTTGTGTTTTACATTGGGACGACCAACAACAACACTTCAACTCCTGCCAGGGAAAGCGCTTTGTCGTCCGAGACCTTTTACTGCGTGACACGTGGGAGATTCGCCATGGTGATGCACAAGACTATAGATATCAGACAGGTCACTCTGCGAGTAGCCTCGATTTACGTCTTCCAGGGTCTTATCGATGGTTATCGTTGCCCCTTGGCGTTCTCAGACAACTGTGCATAGCAGCGTGGGATTAGCCGAGCGGTCTGAGGCGCTGCAGTCATGGACTGTGCGGCTGGTCCCGGCGGAGGTTCGAGTCCTCCCTCGGGCATGGGTGTGTGTGTTCGTGCTTAGGATAATTTAGGTTAAGTAGTGTGTAAGCTTAGGGACTGATGACCTTAGCAGTTAAGCCCCATAAGATTTCACACACATCTGAACATTTTTTGAACCACTGTGCATACGTCGGCACCATCCTCCTCGCACAGAAGGTGGTGTGGTGCAGTCGTGTGCGATATAAATTAAACACCACACGCCTTACCAATCCTGACTGCTGGCAGCGTGTAGCAGAGGTTTGGACAGTGTGCGAACGCCGGTGTCCAGTATATATGACAATGATGGCTCGGTGGCTGGACTGCACCAAGCCTGTGATGCGGCGAATCTTGATGGAGTTTGGTAGGGAAGTGTCTGCACGGAACTGCTTCACTACGCTTCGTGACCTTGATATGCAACCACCCTCTCCAGTTATTCAGTTGGATCATAACAGAATAAAGGCTCACATAATTGCGCTGACCCATCGCAGATTGCAGGCAGTGGTCCTCAGGTCTCACTGTCAAGATATGGCTTGGCAGGGAGACTCCTCAATGCACCAGATTGTGATTGAAAGGAAGCACCACCGGCAACATTTGGTCTTGGAGCCTGTCACTCGTGGGGGGCAACGGGCCACCAACCAGGCTGGTATTGTGGCTGGCTTTGTGAAACACTTTAGCCACATCTACCAGTACAAACAATATGACGTTCATGATTTGGAGGTGTTTTTGACCCACATTATTAGCACTATTTCAGGCATCGAAGTGGAAACACTGATGGAGGACTTCAACTGTGATAACGTTAAGGATGCGACAGCGAAGGATGCTGCAAACAAGTCGCATAGGATGGATGGTCTTCCTGTGGAATTTTACTGGGCATTCCAGGATTTGGTGGCGCCAATGCTGACTACGATGTTTCATCAACTGTTGTCGGCAGCCGCCACAGCACCAATGCCATTTGTTGAAGGCATTATCATCCCAATTTACAAGCCATCACAGAGGAATACAGTTGCCTATTACCGTCCCCTAACCTCACTTTTTGCCGACTATAAGATATTTGCACGTATTTTGGCGACACGATGTCGTTGGCTCCTTCCGAATATAATATCCACATTACAAGTGACGCCAGGTGGAACCATCAACGCCGAGATGACCACTTGTGAAAGTCATGACATGACTGCTCTAGCAGCTATGTGCAGTATCAGTGCAGCATTGGTGGCCATCTATTTTGACAATGCTTTTGTTCAGGTGCGATATGGTTACCTCATTGCTGTCATGGAGCCGATGGTTTCCCTTCACTGGTACTCTACCATGTCTCTAGACCAGCGCCCTCTTCCTTGTCCAGGTTAACAGTCATATTGCTGGGCTGGCACTGATCCGACATACCTTACATCAGGGATGCCCGCTATCGATGTTCCTCTATGTTCTCGCCTTGGAGCCACTTATTGGGAGTCTTGTGACGCAGTTGTCGGGATTCGCCCTGCAGCAATACACGTTCCGCTGTCAAGCGTATGGTTGGGTGGTTGGTTGGTTTGAGGAAGGAGACCAGACAGCGTGGTCATCGGTCTCATCGGAGTAGGGAAGGATGGGGAAGGAAGTCGGCCGTGCCCTTTCAGAGGAACCATCCCGGCATTTGCCTGGAGTGATTTAGGGAAATCACGGAAAACCTAAATCAGGATGGCCGGACGCGGGATTGAACCGTCGTCCTCCCGAATGCGAGTCCAGTGTCTTACCACTGCGCCACCTCGCTCGGTCAAGCGTATGCAGATGACCTTTTACTGTTGGTCCATCGCTGGGAAGAGAGCACACGTGCACTTGATCTGATCTCCACGTACGGCGACGCGACAGGCAGTGCTTTGGTGTTGCCAAGGCCATGGCGATGCCAATTGGCCATGGACTCATTTGAGAAGAACTGGCGCCTCTATCTTGTGTCCAGTGCTTCCGATACTTTGACATCATCTTTATGTCCACCATCTGTTGCACCGCAGCAGAAGACTTCTGGTGTGCCTTCCAAGATACATCACCTCCATTGCCTTGATGCTTTGCAACAAGTGGAATATCTGAATGTGCATGTAGTTTCCAAGAAGGCGCACCTAGCACAGGTCCTCCCGATGACGCCAGCCTGCAGGTCGCGTTGGGCTACTTCGTGACAACCGGTAACATTTTTAAGATCAAATATGACACGCTCAAATATGACACGCAGCTTGTGGTCTAGTGGCTAGCGTTGCTGCCTCTGGATCACGGGGTCCCACGTTCGATTCCCGACCGTGTTGGAGATTTTCTCTGTCTGGGGACTGGGTGTTTGTGTTGTCCTCGACATTTCATCATTATTTCATCATCATCATTCGTGACAGTGGCTAGATTGGATTGTCAAAAAAATTGGACTGCGTAAATATTGGGGTATTGCATGGGCGCTGATGACCGCACAGTTGAGCGCGCTACAAACCAAACATCGTCATCATCATCACCTTCCCCGGAAAGGCAGGGGACCTGAACTCACCAACGTCCAATGTAATGCGGCAGCCTTAAATCTGAACATCATGCACCAACGGTGGTCTCAGACAG
This sequence comes from Schistocerca nitens, assembly GCF_023898315.1. Classification (NCBI taxonomy): domain Eukaryota; kingdom Metazoa; phylum Arthropoda; class Insecta; order Orthoptera; family Acrididae; genus Schistocerca; species Schistocerca nitens. Next base: position 436,252,372 of record NC_064614.1, read on the forward strand.
GGAACTCACTCACCCAACACCTCATGGATCTTCGTAGGCTAGCCTCCACCTCCCCACTGGTGTCAGTAGGATATGTTACGCCTCTGTTTTCGCATCTGTCTGTCCTTCTTGTGGATCTTAGCTATATCCGCACTGGCCTCCCATGTACGAGCACACCACGTCCTATGGATTTCTACATTCAGTTACTCTGTGGCGAACCTTGTAACGACGTTGAGATCAAGTATCCATTAACGAGGTGGACGGAGGTGTGGCGCAATCTTCATCAGCTGTCCTGCCAACTTGCGTCCGAGCGACATGCTATCACGTCACCTGTGGAAAATTCGCCACTAACCAGCGTTTACATGTGACAGATTTAATGGACACTCCTTTATGCCATTACTGTCTCTCGGTGGACGATGACACCCATCGCCTGACCTGCTCTGACGCTTGTGAGTTCTGGACACTGGGGCAGCAAATGGTCGCCTGTTTCCCCCGCGCCCCTCCATCTGTTGTCGAACCATACGCTTTCATTCGCCTGGAGAAATCGTGTTTCTCTGCAGCCAAGACTCACACGATAGTCTGGGTCAAAGGACTGACAGTCACTTACCTTTAAGGGTTCAGGGACAAATCGTGTCTCGATCTTTGGACCCTTCTACAGAATGAGCATGCGGTGACTGAACAACATGCACTCTACTGCGCTTATTTCACCAGTTACGTCCGTGGGATTTTGCGCGACCCCCGCTCAGCTGTAACGTGCCTGTTGTGGTTGGCTCGACTGCTGTCGAAGTGCACGTTATTTCACGCTCCTGGCGAGACCGAGCGGGGTGGCGCAGTGGTTAGACATTGGACTCGCATTCGGGAGGACGACGGTTCAATCCCGCGTCCGGCCATCCTGATTTAGGTTTTCCGTGATTTCCCTAAATCACTCCAGGCAAATGCCGGGATGGTTCCTCTGAAAGGGCACGGCCGACGTGCTTACCAATCCTTCCCTAATCCGATGAGACCGATGACCAAGCTGTCTGGTCTCCTTCCCCAAACCAACCAACCCCAACCAACCGCTCCTGGCGAGCACAGCACTGATGCCGCACTGTCCTTATTTTCCATTCCCATCTACCCTACCTGCCACGGCTGTGTCACACGATGGAATTTCATGGTTACAGTTAAGTATCTCTTTCTTTGACTGCCCCTTCTTGTCATCTCCCATATCTAAAATGTTAGTTTTCTTCCACTTGGTAGAAAAGCTATTCATAAAACTGTACTCGTTGAATGCAGTCTTCTGGCCGCTGGTGTTGAATTAATGTGGAATGATATGGATGCAGTTCTTCATCTGCAACACTTGAACAACAAATCTTTGATAAATCAGGAACTGCCTTGCAGCATCACCGGTTCTTCGCCGAGGTGATTGGTGAATGGCTTCAAACATCACGTCCTCTGTTTGTAGAGTCCGTCTAGTCCTTGGATGACCTCTGTCCATTACTTGTGGATGAAGGTTATTGATTTCCCAAAGGCGTTGTTCCAGGCGACAAAATACATCCTTGTCGAAAAGGTGCCTCTGAGAGTACCATGGAGCATATGTATGGGCAGCAGCAGCTTGGCTATCGGATGCACCCAGCACCAAAGACATAATGACGTATTTGTCACTTGTGTATGCCATCGGGAAGCCGCCCTACAAGAACTTGATAGGATCAGTTATAGTTCTGCTCTTTGCTGTTAGTAGAAATATGCTTTCAGTTTAATGCATTCCACTGTCATGTGATAGGCTAGTGTCCTGTACCAAAACTATGTCATGCTTGTGAAGGACGAGAACCCGGGAACGAACGACTAGAAAATAAAAGAAATGAACCTGATGGGGATTCGAATATTAGATCCATGGTGGATGTGGGCGTGATGCTTCAGCTGTCTACTCAGTGAACTACGACAGCTGGTATGGTAGTGTCGGATGATACATGTTCCTCTGTACATTCTCATGCGATGCACGATTTGACAGTGTTGCCAGCTCCTCGTTTTTATAAATGTGTTTTCAAAATGTAACCGATTCGATTTCGCTAGATAAGCTTTTGCCTTGAATTTGGAGGAGGAATCACATGAGGATTACAAGTGTGGCATTTTTTCTTCGCCCTTAATGTATTTATAGAGGTGGAGATAAACAATACGCTTCCGGGTGTTCTGCCGAATGCAGACTAGTTGCTTACAATTGCTATTTGCAGCTGTTGATGCCCTACTACTACTGACTCATTGAGAGGTGATTGCTAGGTTAACAGACTGCGATTAAAATCCGTAGTCCAGTTGCAAGGTTTATGATTAATACTTGAAACATCAATCGTTATTAATAAAAGATAAAATAGATATACCAGGAATGGAGAAAAGTAATATTATAGAGAGCTTAAAAAATTTAAAAATTTTATTACACAATTTTGAAAAATGACTGTATCTCAAATAACATTGAACAATAAATTTGAAACGAAACTGTGCAAATTGCATGATTTTGAGTTAGTTATGTTTATTTCAGTATAAAATGATACAAAATCATCATCTTCATAAATATTTAGCTCTACTATTTTGAAAAAGTAATCTACATTTTTGTATAAATAACTCACTAACTAAATATGCATTCATTTTCCAAGATTCAGTATAACAAATTTTAAGTGAATAATTAATTGAATTATATTATATGTTGTGCATTGATAAATTTCAGTGCTATTCTGGAAGTACAAAAGTAAAATATTAAGAAAAAATGAAGATAATATTACATGAATGACAATACTTCGTAAGTCTAATTTGTACCAGAACTATGTAAAGCACAAAATAAAATATGTAACTTACCTGGTCACAAATGTATATAAAGGATTACAAATGTTAAATATCCATATGTACAGTATATAGGATTACATACTTTGTTCAGAGATAAATTCAGACAATGACGGTTTTCGCTGGGCTTGACATTTATACAAATACTTGGGAACATCCCTAACGACAGTCCAGCGGTAATCTGCTAAAATAATAGAGCTCCACTTTCCGGCATACCTCTTCTCAAATCTGGCAATATCTTGATGAAATCGCTTCCCATGTTCGTCACTTACTGCACCACAATCTATGGGGAAGAAGTCAAGATGACTATGTAAGAAATGAATTTTGGTTCAAATGGCTCTGAGCACTATGGGACTTAACGTCTGTGGTCATCAGTCACCTAGAACTTAGAACTACTTAAACCTAACTAACCTAAGGACATCACATACATCCATGCCTGTGGCAGGATTCGAACCTGCGACCATAGTGGTCACGCGGTTCCAGACTGAAGTGCCTAGAATTGCACGGCCTCACTGGCCAGCAAATGAATTTTCAATTACATGTTGCAACCAAGTTTTTCATAAGATGACAACAAATTATCTACAGTCTCCTTGTAATTTTTTTCCCTAAGAACTGTAAACAGACTGTCTTAAAACATTCTCATGCGAATCTGTGGGCCTACAAAGGTTCCCTCCTTTACTGTGGCATCACTTAAGTAAGGGAGTTTTTGCCTTAAGTACTCAAATGCGTCACCATCTTTGTCCATTCCCTTAACGAATTTTTTCATGAGACCCAATTTGATGTGCAAGGGCAGGAGCAGATTCTTTTTAGGGTCTACTAGAGGTTCACTCTTAATGTTCTTTGTACATGGTTGAAGAGATTTTCTGGTTTCATGTTTACTGTAATGAGATGCACTAGCTCTGCTATCCCATTCACAGAGGGAGCATCAACATTTAGTATACCCTAACTGCATACCTAATAGCAGTGCAACCAATTTCAAGTCAACACAAATCTGCCATTGAGAGTCATTATACTTGATGGCTTCTAGTAAAATTTTCAAGTTTTGGTATGACTCTTTCATATGCACACTGTGCCCAACTACAATAGAAGGTAGCTCATTACTAATATGTAAAAGCACTGCCTTTAAGCTCAACTTTGATGAATCAATAAAGAGTCTCCACTCATCAGGGTTGAAATTAATTCTGAGGGCCTTCATTAGACCATTTATGTCCACACATGCCACAAGACTATCTTGCATGTTAAAAAAAGGAGTGAATTGTTGCTCTCTTCTGCAGTAGAATGAAACATTTACATTGCTTTCCACAAAACTGCGCTGCTGCAAACTTGATGCTAAAATCTCAGCCTTAGCTTCTGAGAGCTCCAAATCTCTGATGAGATCACTTAACTCATTTTGAGACAATTTTTGTGAATAATCAGTGGATGATATATTTGGAAGAGACTCTGGATCTTGTGATGTACTTGGTTCAGGACAATTAGAATCCCCATCGGAAGCAATCTCGTACTGTGTCGGTGGTTCAGGTATTGGCAATTCTTCCCCATGTAGAACTAGAAGTATGACAGATGGAATGTTAGGATAGATCGCTGTCCGCTTCTTCTTCTTAGATATTCCCTTCTTGATAGGAGGAACCATACAAAAGTAGCAGTCACTGACATGGTTAGTTGGCTCACGCCAGATCATGGGCATTGCAAAAGGTATTGAACGTCCTTTCCCATGCATTCCTGAGGTCATTGGCACAAGTGTTGCAGATCACATGTGGAGCCCAGGGTTTAATCTGATCATCTATTTTACACCCAATATAACAATTATAAGCTTGTTTAATCAACTGAGTTCTTTGCTGTTTTTGTGAAGCAAATATCACTTCTGCACACTCATAGCAAAATGTGTCAACACTGTTAACACAAACTCATGGCATTTTTGTTCACTTCAATAGCAGTCAACTTGAACAGCTGGTAGTTAATCTGGAAACAAATGTGCAAAAATTATTACAAGCATTAATAAAGTCACTGAAGTTGAAGAGGAGGGAGACAAAAAGATCACTAAAATTGGTATCAAAATGTTTACATCCAAAATATTGCACACATGTAAGACCAGGGACAATAACATAATCCATTGTTACTAGTTATTTTGACTTTTACAAACTATTATAATATTTGATTTTAAACTTAAGATAAAAATCTGTATATAATTACCTCACCATAATAAAACAGTGTAAATGAAAACTTGAGCTAATTTTAATTCTCTTTGTGATATTCGCGATCAGCACATTAGAAATGGTAGGAATGGGTATTTTCATTTGATTCACATTTTCATTGTTGCACAGTGATAATATACAACCTTAAAATTTGATAAAAATATAAACTATTTAATAATTGACTGCAATTTTACTAAGTGCGGTTTAGGTTCAGCATTTAATCACCTTAGTAGTGGTGTCATGTTCATATTGCCGCACATTGTAGTTCACCTACTTCAGGAGAAAGCATACATTCAGGGAAAACCTTGATTGATTTATAGCTCCTTCCTTCTCCCCTTAAACTATTGTTATGCTAATTGATTTATGACCCCCTATGGGTTGATTTATGACCCCATGGGGATAATCCATCCTTCTGAGAAATCTTCAACCTTCCTCCCTCAACCTTGCCCTCCCCCCCAGCCCTCTGTAAAATCCCCAACCTTCCCCCTCTCATTCGCTGATACAAGCACACTTTTCATATCAGTTTCCTAATTAATTAAATTGATAAATTAATTATCATCTCCCCCTCCTGAGAAATCCCCAAGAAATCCCCCCTCTACACCACTCCACCCCTCCTCTACCCCACTCCACCCCTCCCCTTCCCCATATCGAAGCTGGCAGGAGAAAGACTCAACATGTGTTGGAGAGGAAGGATCTCATGATATGAAATTGAAATCAATTACACAACAAAGGATATATTGTTTATTTATAAAATTCAATTTGCAGGGGAGGGATCTCTCTTTCATTTGGCGAGAAAAGCTCACATCCAGTAACTACATGTCCTAATTACATAATTACACTGCAGTGGATCCACCTACGAGATCTATCCTGATTGTATCCCAAACCTACTCCGTGCCATGTTAAACAATTTCTGTCAGGTAAGCCAATCTGTGGAGTAATGTTTATTTAAGTAATTTATGAGATACAAAGCAGAGTACAGGATATGGTATTTTTATTTATTTATTTCAATAATTTGTCAGGAAATTAACTGCAGTGTATGGAATAATGTTTATTTAAACACTTTGTGGTTGCAAGGCGTTATGGAATATTAAACAAATGAGGTGCTTTTCCATTCTGATCATGCAAGGAATACCGTCGTGATACACTCACCACAAGTAATTACGCTGTCACAGATAGCGCTAAACATATCTGGTGGGGCAATCATATCAGACTGCCAGGCCGATCACATGACACCATGCATGCCACTGGTCAGGGACCACCGCAGCTGCTGGACACCGCTAATCCTCCGAAAACAAAACATCAGGAAGCAGCGTGACTTTGAAATTTTATATCAGACTCACTTCCTGAATCTCTCTATACCCCCCCCCCCTTCTGTCTCCGTCTCAAGTGGTTACTTCCTGTTTATGTGAACCAATGTCTGCAAAAACACATAGACAAAAATGTCGTCCCAAACTGTCTTCGATTCAATCCCCCTCCGCTCCTCCCTCCCTCATAGCTAATGCAGACATGGCGCTGGTAGCTCTCTATAATATCACTTTTCTCCATTCCTGGTATTTATGTTTTATCTTTTATTAATAACGATTGATGTTTCAAGTATTAAGCATAAACCTTGCAACCGGACTACGGATTTTTATCGCAGCCTGTTAACCCAGCAATCACCTCTCAATGAGTCAGTAGTAGTAGCGCATCGACAGCTCACACTTCTACTACTATAGAAACCTGTAGCAGATGGAACTAAGGCATTCGACAAGGAGTAGGTATAGTCTGTCATGTGCCTTTGTCCTGAACAAAGCAGCAGATACCCGGCAAATCCCCAGACCTTCAGAAAGTGCAAGGCTGTGGACATCTTGGAAATATTCCCTCACTCTATCAGCTTGAGTGACTAATTAATTAACTTGATACCCTCTGTGTGGGATGGTTTTCCCTGGCTTTCAATAGGTGGATACAAGGGCTGGAATATTTGGTGGGATTCGATCCCTCAACTGCTTGGTTTCCAAACCCTACTCTCCCCCCTTCGAGACTTTATTTCCCCGGCCTCCTATTGGTGGACACTGGCACAGTTAGGTCATTTGGTAGGAAGTCCATATACTGGAGGTAGCTGAGAATTTCAGATTTCAAATCAGTTGCATGCTATGTCCTTAAACAATCTGCGGAGGGGTTGGACTGTCGTGTGTGCCTGCAATACCACTACTGGCAAAAATAAATTGATTAATCGGGAATTTGATGTTGCAGTTGTGTTTTTAAAGCACTGTGTGATCCCTAAGTTGGTCTCTCGGGTACACCAGGACAAAGAAGAGGAGGAAGAGGAAGGGTCTACCAGATGACTGTACAGTAACAACAACGAATACCACTTCCACCTTTCCAATGCAAAACAGAGTACACTGGACTGTATTCAAAAGCAATAAACACCACACACTTAAACCATGTTCCATTCCGTAATTGTAGTCGCCACGGTTAGATGTCAGAGATCACTGAAACACTCATACATCCCAACTGCTCATGTTCCAATGTCCACACGCAGCACCCTAGGCCAGAGGTCGTGTATTGCTAGTTAATTCCTTCTGAACATACACACACTCACAATCTTGATCCACACACTGTCTGCCAATAGGTGGGTAACTGTGCTCGCGCTATCCGGGAGAGAGCTACACCAGCTACAGCCGTGCTGGTAGCTGCATGTCCAACACCTGGCATCCACACACTCACTGTATCAAACGCTCAGAGGTCAGAGGAGCTGTCACCAAGCAATCAACAGATCAGTTTGCATCAAGGAAATAACCACCCAGTGAAAACACCTATCATATTGAATCTTCTCAAATATTCAAGTAAAATTCAGAGAATAATCACAACACATACGACCACAAGGGTTGCCAAACACATGCTGAGTATTAGTTCACTATTCAACAACCTAGATGATGCTGTGACGGCCACCACTGGGACTTATCTCATGCGGCTGTGGACAAGAGCCGACTACTTGGCCAGCAGGAATATTTCTTTGTACCTGCTGCTCGCGACAAACTTAAGGCAGAGACGTCCAATCGTTTGGTCACTGGACACCTCCGCCAGTAATTCCTACAGACCATGTTTTACACGTTACAGTGATAGAAATTCTTCTACGGAATAGAAGGAGTTATCAAGATGAAACTTTTTCAGTTTGTTTTCAAATTTTACTTTCCTGTCTGTCAGTCATTTTAAATCATTGCGTAAGTGATCAAAAATTTATGATGCAGCTTTGTGCACTCCTTTTGGTGCTAAAGACAATCTCAACGTAGATCAATGAATGTCATTTTTCCTTCCGGTATTGTAATTATGTACATCATTGTTCCTTTTGAGCTGTAGTGGATTATTTACAACAAACTTCACAAGCGAGTAAATATACTGTGAATCAATAGTCAGAATGACCAACTACTTAAACAGATGTCTACAAGATGATCGCGGATGATCACCACATGTTATTCTTACAGCACATATTCGAACAATGAAGACTTTCTTTCTTAAATATGAGTTACCTCAGAACATTATCCCATTATGACATTACTGAGCCGGCCGAAGTGGCCGTGCGGTTAAAGGCGCTGCAGTCTGGAACCGCAAGACCGCTACGGTCGCAGGTTCGAATCCTGTCTCGGGCATGGATGTTTGTGATGTCCTTAGGTTAGTTAGGTTTAACTAGTTCTAAGTTCTAGGGGACTAATGACCTCAGCAGTTGAGTCCCATAGTGCTCAGAGCCATTTGAACCATTCAACATTACTGACATATGCAAAATATGTAACTTACTAGTTTGTCTCTCCCCAAGGTTTGCAATGATTCTAAGTGCAAATTTGGCTGAACGAAGTTGTTTTAGGAGTTCCAAAATGAGCCTTTTCCAATTTAAATTGTTATCAGTATGGACACCTAAGAATCTTGATATTTCCACCCTATTTATTATTTCCTTATCATGTGTAATCATTGACATAGCACCGTTAGACATTCAGAACTGAATACCTTACGTGTTTTTAAATTTGAGGGCGTGACCATTCGCAGAAAACCAGTCAATGATACTTTTAAGGACACTGTTCACCATTTCTTCACAGGGTAAGCGCCACGTGAGTGAAGGAAGGAAGCAGCCTAGCGAGGCGGCTCTACTCGTCGGCAGTGCCGGGTTGTGCCTGCGAGCGTCTCGTCGCGTCGGCATGAGCTCCAGAGCGTCGGCGCAGGCGGTGGTGGGGGCGGCGGGGGCGGCGAGCGCGCGGGTGGGCGGCGGCGCGCGGCCCTTCGCGCAGATCCCGGGGCCGCGCGCGCTGCCGCTCGTCGGAAACGCCTGGCGCTTCCTGCCGCTCGTCGGTAAGTCGCGGCAGCTACAGGCAGCCCACTCCGGAGCCGTCCTATCACGGGACGAGGCTCGGTAGCTTGGCACCCGGTGTAGAGTTTTAACTTGTCACCTCCCCCCTTACCCCCACTAATCCCACACGAACATCAAATAATTTTTTTGGGTGAAGCAACTTTTAGACACAAGTGGTCGAGTAAGCAAAGTATAATGTTAACAATTTTATAAACCTTTTTAAGAATCGAAACAAGTAAATACGAGGGTTCTTGCATACGAGGTGCGACAATAAAGTAATGAGACTGATGTGAAAACAATGTTGCTTACCGTTTTAGTCAAGTTTAGTGTTGTCTCCTTCAAAGCAGTTCCTTTCTGATTGCACACACTTTTTCCAGCGATTCTGCCATTGATGGTAACATTTCTGGAACTCATCTTCCGTAATATTCTACAAGACCCTCGTCACAGCTTTTCGGACATCTTGTGTTGTTTGAAAATGGTGACCCTTGACCGCCGTTTTGACTCTTGGAAATAAAAAAAAAAAAAAGTCTCACGGAGCGATTTCTGGCGAATAAGGTGGCTGTGGTAATACTGAAATTTGTTTTGAGGTTAAAAATTGCTACACTGACAGAGCTGTATAGGATGGCGCATTATCGTGATGCAGAATCCAATTATCAGCAATTTTGGCACACGCACGAAGAACTCTTTTACGAAGTCTTTCTAAAATTTCTTTGTAGTAACGGTGGTCAACTGTTTGTCCAGGAGGCACCCACTCTTTATGAACAATTCCCTTGGAATCAAAGGAGCACACAAGCATGCATTTCACTTTTGACTTTGACATGCGAGCTTTTTTTGGTCTGGGTGATCCCTCTGAGCAGCATTGCGAACTTTGGCGTTTTGTCTCTGGATCGTACTGGAAAAACCAACTTTCATCACAATTATGGATTGATTTCCGTTTGCTCTAACAGATCGGCTGCCACATTTTTCCGTGTTTCTCGCTGTTGTGGCGTGAGATTTTTGGGGACCATTTTTGCACAAATCTTTCTCATACCAAGATCTTCGGTTATTATTAGACGAACCATTTCTCGATTGATGTTCAGTACTTCTGCAATCATTTTCACGGATAATCTTCGATCAGATCGTACGAGTTCACGCACCCTGGCCAAGTTGCCATCCGTCCGTGAGGTTAATGGTCGTCCACTTCGGTCTTCATCTTCAACATTCGTTCTGCCTTCACTAAACATTTTATGCCAACAAAAAACTTGAGCTCTTGACATAACCTCCTCTCCAAAGGCCTTCTGAAGCTTACCATAAGTTGTCATCGCGTTTTCACCCAATTTAACGCAAAAAGAAATGGCATACCGTTGCGCAATATTATGCGGTTCCATTTCCTTGATGAGAGACACAAACAAGTGTTATTATAGCACAACTCACGACTGAGCAGTTGCATCGATGTGCCGCTTGGACTAGAAGCAGCTTATAGACCAAGGTCAAAGATATTGTGCCCATGCAAGCCTGCAGGGTTGCCACATCTTGCAAAGAAAATCAGTCTCAATACTTTATTGTCGCACCTCGTAAGTCATGGCAACTGCAGTATATCCTGCGATGATGCGACAACATGGGAATTCCACAATGTGCATTGAACCAGTGTGACAGGACACACAGGATTCCAGTAAAGGACGTCAAGGCAAAGGTTGAAATAAAACACACACATTGGACTCTGTGTAAATTTGTTGTGCCTGAGTACAAATGGAACAAAAATGAATCAAAATCAACTAAAGTCCTTCAGAATAGTCCCCAAGTGGATCACACAGCGTTTCCAACCACCAGAAAGCCGTTGAATGTCATTGTCATTGCCATCAATGTGTGATGTCGCCGAAATCTCGTGACGATATCCGCCCTGTTTACGAAGCGCACCCACGCAATGGTTTCTACCGTTGTGCAATGAGTTCAGATCGCATGGACTGATATCTGGTGATTAGGGTAGGTGGTGGAGAATTTCCTACCCCCACCACTGTACACAGTTGTTGATGACGCCTGCGGTGAGGGCTGTAGCGTTATCGTGGAGTATGATTGCATTATCCAGCAACAGCGAAAGTTTAAGCTGAAGTGTGCATGTCAGATGGTTCATCAGAAAGTTGTGCTAGTATTGGACATTGACAGCGTGGCCGTCTCTTACAGGATGACACTCCAGAATACCGTGGCTGTCATCCGACAAAATGAGCATGACTTCCGCGGGTGATACTCTATTTCCCACAACTGCTCATAGTTCCGCATTTCTAACAGCGAGAAAGGCAATTTTCACGTATGCTGACTGTTCCACCCTGCTTACATCCATTTCGTAGCACGGCCAAGCTCGCACTGAATGTTACAGGCGCTGGTACCGAGCCATCCTCGTATGTGGTCGCAATCTGTTGGTTGATTTCGGTACTATTTGACGCAGGCTTTCGAATGTATTTACTGCGCTTACGGTGGTGTCACATGTTAGCACGATCCGCATAAAACGCATATTTATACATAACACAGTTTAGCTCAGAACCTTTTCCTTTGAACTTTTTCTGTTGCAAATCTTAAAGTTGCGTCATGCAAATCAATATTTTTGGCTATACTGTTTCCGATTGACAAAACTGACAGAGTGGACCTAAGATAATTCTTGATTAGTTTGAGTTTTAAAAAATTCCAATCAGATGACGCTAACGATACACATAAAGTTAAGAAAAATGTTACTGTACCACCAGGATGACAAATCTGGAAAATTCATACAGAACGCAAACCGTAAAAATCTTAAAAATCTCGAAACAAGAGACTCTTCTTTTGGAAATTTGGCGTCTGGCACATATCTCCCTTATGGCGGAAGCTTTTGCAAGAAATCTCAGTGTAACTGTCAACTAAACTATGAACAATCTGAGCTTTTAACGAAGCATTTTGTATCAAGAAAACAAAAGTTCCTGATAACCATCGTTGACACTATGAGAAGAAAAAATGAATTACAAAGAAACATGCGTAAGTAATTGCATTTATTTATGTACAAACTGATAGCTATTTTATACGATCTTCTGTAGCCTTATGGTGCGTTAGAAAACTCTTTCTCATGTCGGACCACGCACGATAACTCACGAACACTCGCGTTGTTTCAGGCGTCTAGTAATGGTAGTTTAAAGTGAAACCATAATACCAGCAATGATTCAAATTACACTATTTCAAATATATTGACAGTAAAAGAAAATACATTGCAGAAGGAAGTTTCAGAATAGGCAAAAGAAAATTCTCTCAGGTCATTTTCTTCTGACGCGAGTACTCTTCTATTTGCATTAAATAATTAAAAAACGTAAAATGGTTTTGAAAAGAGCACCGCATCCAAGAATGTCCTATTGCAGTTACATAATTTTACTCGCTCCTGTGAACGGGAACGTGTTATGCAGGTCTTGGTGTCACTCGCGTCCATCTAGAAAAGTTTTTACTGAGTTTAACGACGGCGATGTCGGCCTGATATATTCGACGATGCCCTTTGGCTACACTGACTAAAGGGTCCTTCTAAGAAATACCAAATTAAGATAACCTGAAGATACCTGAATAAGGCGACACTCGTAGTTGAAAAATAAAAAACTAACATTGCAACCAAGACTTTTTTTAACCAATACAAGCGTAACAGCTGTGTCTTTGTTATAAATACACACGACCGGCTAGATAACCCGAAGAAAATATGATTTAACGTACTAACGTCGGTAGATACTCGTATATTCAGCCACACATATTGCGGAAAAACACTTAATCGAATCCAGGACATCCTAAACCGGATATCTCCTTCATTCAGAATCTCAGTCCATTACATATAAACACAGCCCACACCATTATGGAGCCACCACCATTTAGCACGGCGCCTCGTTGACAACTTGGGTCCACGGCTTCGTGGGGTCTGCACCACACTCGAACCCTACCATCAGCTCCAACCAACTGCAATCGAGACTCATCTGACCAGCCCACGGTTTTCCATTCGTCCGGGGTCCAACCGATATGGTCACGAGCCCAGGAGAGGCGGTGCAGACGATGTCGTGCTGTTAGCAAAGGCACTCTCTTCGGCCGTCTGCTGTCGTAGCCAATTAACGCCCAATCTCACCGCACTGTCCTAACGGAGGCCATTGCCTTCTCCTTGGTGAGAGATAGTGCCAGAAATTTGGTATTTTCGACATATTCTTGACACTGAGGATCTCGAAATACTGAATTCCCTGATGATATTCGAAATCGTATCTCTCATGTGTCTAGCTCCTACTACTATTCCGTGTTCAAAGCCCGCTAATTCGCGTCGTGCGGCCATAGTCACCTGAGTACAAATGCACTGCCCTTTCATCCCTTGTGTACGAGGTACTGCAGCTATTGCATATCGCTATCCCATGACTTTTGTCACCGTGTATACTGAGGCGCCATTGTACTGATATGTATGTGGAAACCATCAGTGTCCAGCTTTCCCTCCAGTGATGATAGTTTCGTGAACGGGAAACACGTATTGCTTCAGCTGGTTGTTTACAATGCATTATTTCAAAAGTATAAGCGACTTTTTGAAAGAAATTTCCGCCATTAAACTGTAAATTGCTTATTCAGTAATTTCACACAATCATGATTTAGGTTCAAATGGTTCAAATGGCTCTGAGCACTATGGGACTCAACTGCTGTGGTCATAAGTCCCCTAGAACTTAGAACTACTTAAACCTAACTAACCTAAGGACAGCACACAACACCCAGCCATCACGAGGCAGAGAAAATCCCTGACCCCGCCGGGAATCGAACCCGGGAACCCGGGCGTGGGAAGCGAGAACGCTACCGCACGACCACGAGATGCGGGCCATGATTTAGGCTTTATAGCCATTCTAAAGTGCAATTCGAATGTCATAAAACGTCGGAGCTGCCTAAATGACAGAAGCAAGTTACATATCAGTGTTTATGCATACATTTATATAGATGAAACTTTTCCGAAGACTGCTGTAATTTCGTTTTAATATTTAACATCTATTCAGAGAATATCTAACAATTACGTTGACACACACAAACTTTTGATGTGTTATTGGCTGTATAGTGACAGTACCAGAAAACATGACATGAGGATGAAGTGCAAGCTCTAAATGGTGATTAATTATTAAAGTAAACTGAAGAAATGAAAGATAAGCTACACAGCTCACTGTTAGCCCATAAACGCAAGATGCCTTTACCAACTGAACACAGAAACAGCACGCTTTTTGTCGCAAGGATATAACAATCACATTGCTCTACAACCAGCTTTCTTTCGACACAGTTCGTATGTTTTATCATGGTGGAGCTGCAATAACCAAGAATACAATGATCTTGTTAGCACTGGACGAAATTTGTATCTTTTCGTCTGAAGCCTGGACTATAGCGTGAAATTTACTCGGCGTATCACTCCTCCTGTAATAGAACACATTTGCCAATTTGTACTTCGTATCAGTTAATTTTCGTCTTACACCCACCACAGTCTCGCAAAACATAGCTTCATTAAAGGCCACCTGATCCCGACAATCGGTTATTTCGCCATGTCAGCGCTACTTTACAACAGCAAATCGTGTGATAATGTTCTATATTAGCAATATCACGACTAGCCTTATACTCCCGCATGCTTCAGTAAGAGAGAACCAGTCGACGATTATGATGCGAACGCAGCGCCACAGACCTCTAGAGGATACCCGTGGTACTAGCTGTGGCATCTTTGATGGTTCTAGCGCTCTCTCGTCCGCAACGAGGAAACTGTTAGCTGCCTTGACGCCACCTTCTAGGCAGGGCTGTATCTCAACTATGCCGCCATAATCACGACACAGTGGACACTCCCATCGCTCAAGACAGCAACAATTTTTCAATGAGAACTCAGGCATCCTATCGTATTTCGGCTGGACCACAATCATCCGATCTTAATACTGTAGGAATGTGTCTGGGACTATTTGGACCAGTGTGTGAGGCACTGCAATCAATATCCCTGAAGTGGAATCTAACGACCGACGAATAGCTTCTACTGTACTCTGATCAGTCAGAACATTATGACCACCGACCTACTATCGATATAAAACCACCCAGGCGATAGCAGCGTCACCTGGCGAGGAATGAATGCTAGTCAGTTGCATGCACACTGTATGTAGTACCAGTGTCCGTGTGGAGAATGGGGAAGGCGCACGATTTATCTGAGTTTGACTGAGGGCAGATTGCGCTGGCCCAGAGGTCTGGCACGAGCATTTCGAAAACTACACGACTTGTCAGGTGTTCGAGGAGTGCTGTGGTGAGTGTCTTCAACACGTGGCGAAACAAAGGTGAAATCACATCCAGACGTCGTGGGGTTGGGTGGTCACCCCTCATCACAGATGTCGGACGTTGAAGGCTGGACAGAACGGGAAGGCAGGGCAGATGGCGAACTGTGCAGAACTAACATCAGACTTTAATGCTGGGCAGAGCACAAGTATGTCTGAGCGCAGTGTACCGAACACTCCTAATGGTGGGCCTCTGCGAGCAATAACGCATGCATGTGTCAATGTTAATACCACAATATCAGCAACTACGACTGAAATGGGCACACAACCATCAGCACTGGACACTGACGCAGCAGCAGAGCGTTACATGGTCTGATGAATACAAACATCTTCTTCATCATATCGATGGGAGGGTACGAATCCGTCATCTTTCAGGGTGACAGTTGTTTAACACTTGTACTGCAGGATGGAGACAAACGGGTGGCTGCTCCGTTATGCTCTGGGGAACTTCCATGTGGGCATCCGTGGGTCCAGTGGAGCTCAGGCAAGGCACCATGACAGCCAGGGAGCATCATACACTGGTTGCACACTTAGTCCACCACTTCATGACAACCGAGTGAGGTGGTGCAGTGGTTAGCACACTGGACTCGCATTCGAGAGAACGACGGTTCAATCCTGCGTCCGGCCATCCTGATTTAGGTTTTCCGTGATTTCCCTAAATCGCTCCTGGCATATGCTGGGATGGTTCCTTTGAAACGGCACAGCCGGCTTCCTTCCCCGTCATTCCCTAATCTGATGAGACCGATGACTTCGCTGTTTGGTCTCTTCCCCCAAACAACCCAACCCAACTTTATCATGTTTCCTGATGGCAGTGGCGTTTTTCAACAATGTAATACGCCATGCCACAAGGCCAGGAGTGTGATGGAATGGTTCGAGGAACACAGTGGCGAGTTCCAGTTGATGTGGTGGCTCCCTGACTCGTCAGATCCGAACTCGATCAAACACAGCTGGGGAGTGATTGAACATGGCATCAGAGCTCATTGCTCCCTCTCCGAATTTACGGGAATTACGTGACTTGCATGTGAAGACGAGGTGCCAGCTTCCTCCAGTGACATACCAAAGCCTCATTGCTTTCATGCCAAGATGCGTTGCCACTTTTATCTGTGCCAAAGGTGGACATATCGGCTATTTAGGTAGGCGGTCATAATGTTATTGCTGACTGATCAGTGTATATGGCACATAAGTAGGAAATTCTGGAGTCTCTTGAACTGAGGCCATTATCCAGACAGTGTCGGTATTAGGTCTCCGGAGGGTGAGTATTTTTTTGTCCAGTGTGATTATGTTCCCCTCCAGAAAATTCACCACTAACGAGGTGCGTCGTGGTTGGGGACACGCTGCCAGCTGCCTGATGAGTGGGTGTGCCTGTGCAGGCCAGTACGCGGTGGAGCGGCTGGACGAGGTGATGGTGTCGCTGGGCCGGCACGGGCGGCTGGCGCGCTTCTCGGGGCTGGTGGGCCACCCCGACCTCGTCTTCCTGTTCGACGCGCGGCTGGTGGCGCAAGTGCTGCGCAGGGAGGACGCCTGCCCCCATCGGCCCGCCATGCCCTCCATACAGCACTACAAGGCGCGCATGCGCAGACACTTCTTCGGAGAGACACCGGGGCTCATCGGAGTGTGAGTACAGCAATACACCACTGCGTCAGTCGACTGACACATTGAGCACGGCACGGTTCCACGAGAAAAGGCTGCAGATAAGTCTGTTTCCTGGAAATAGGGTTACCATATTCTGAAACACCAAACTGAGGACACCTTCAACGGGACTTAAGAACACGCTTTTACAAGAAGTCTTGTCCGGATCTCGTTAATAGGATAATATAAGGTAAATAATGTTGACGCCACATTAAGTATAGCGGTGCTAAATCCTTTCTTTCAGTAGTTTTAAATAAAAAAAAATTATGCCTGCTATACCTCTTATCTTTTACATGCCCCACGTAATCGGTACTAGGTTGGAACTTTTTTTTTTATAATAAGAAATTACGATTGCTGTAAAATAAATTACTGTCATGTTTCTATCAAGATATGGACTGAAACTTCCTGGCAGATTAAAATTGAGCGCGGGACCCAGACTCGAACTCGGGACCTTTGTCTTTCACGGGCAAGTGCTCTATCATCTTCTATTTATCTTATTTCGTTTTATATTGTTCGTTGAATTTGTTCGTGGCGGACATCCGATGACACTCGTTCAGGTTGTTCGTTGATCCGTTTACTCAGTCTTTTATTACACAGGGTAGCTAAACCCTCTGACCGAACACGCAGAGCTACCGTGCCGGCACCATCTGAGCTCCCGAAGCACGACTCACGGTCCATTTTCACAGCTTTACTTCTGCCAGTACCTTGTCTCCTACCTTCCAAACTTCACAGAAGCTCTCCTGTGAAAGGCAAAGGTCCTGAGTTCGAGTCTCGATCGGGCACACAGTTTTAATCTGCCAGGAAGTTTCATAACAGCGCACACTCCGCTGCAGAGTCAAAATTTCATTCTGAGAGCTGGACTAATCCCATTAGGAGAGCCGAATGGAAAATTATTAGTTGAGTTTTATGTTCTCAAATGGCTATATGGCATATGAAAAAAACACTAAAAGATATAATACATATCACGTATACTTTCTTTACTTTAGAACCAATGTCTTATGTGAATTTTTCAGTGGAGTGAATCTTGTTTAAAAGTTCAATTTGTTCACACAAATAAAATTTGATACAAATTAAATTTTACCATTGAAAACTCTTATACAGATTCAGTTGTCAGTCTATGTTCTCCTTTGCCCGCTGCGTGTGTTTTAAGGAGAACAAACTCTCAAAACAAACGCTTTGGACTGGCACTGCCAAGGAGAACTGCGCGATTTTAGTTACTTCAGTAAATTGTTCTTCACTACTGCACGACTCAATGTACTTGTACCATTTCTTCTGGCTTCGTTGAGATTGACCATCATATGTCGCTGTGTATTTTTTCTTTTTAAACTTGGAAAACTGATTAGAACACATTCCGTCATTAATTTCAATATCTTTATCCACTAAAAAATTGAAAGATTCTTCCACATAAGTTCCTGTTGATCTAATCCCATTGTTGTTGTTGTTGTTGTTGTTGTTATTGTTGTTGTGGTCTTCAGTCCTGAGACTGTTTTGATGCAGCTCTCCATGATACTCTATCCTGTGCAAGCCTCTTCATCTCCCAGTACCTACTGCAGCCTACATCCTTCTGAATCTGCTTACTGTATTCATATCTTGCTCTCCCTCTACGATTTTCACCCACCACGCTGCCCTCCAGTACTGAATTGGTGATCCGTTGATGTCTCAGAACATGTCCTACCAATTGATCCCTCCTTCTAATCAAGTTGTGTCACGAACTCCTCTTCTCCCCAATTCTATTCAGTACCTCCTCATTAGTTATGTGATCTACTCATCTAATCTTCAGCATTCTTCTGAAGCGCCACATTTCGAAATCTTCTATTCTCTTCTTGTCCAAACTATTTATCGTCCATGTTTCACTTCCATACATGGCTACACTCCATACAAATACTTTCAGAAACGACTTCCTGACACTTAAATCGATACTCGATGTTAACAAATTTCTCTTCTTCAGAAACGCTTTGCTTGCCATTGACAGTCTACATTTTATATCCTCTCTACTTCGACCATCATCAGTTATTGTGCTCCCAAAATAGCAAAACTCCTTTACTACTTTAAGTGTCTCATTTCCTAATTTAATTCCATCAGCATCACCCGGTTTAATTTGACTACATTCCATTATCCTCGTTTTGCTTTTGTTGATGTTCATCTTATATCCTCCTTTCAAGACACTGTCCATTCCGTTCAACTGCTCTTCCAAGTCCTCTGCTGTCTCTGACAGAATTACAATGTCATCTGCAAACCTAAGAGTTTTTATATCTTCTCCATGTATTTTAATACCCACCCCGAATTTTTCTCTTGTTTCCTTCACTGCTTGCTCAATATAAGATTGAATAACATCGGGGAGAGGCTACAACCCTGTCTCACTCCCTTCCCAACCACTGCTTCCCTTTCATGTCCCTCGACTCTTATAACTGCCATCTGGTTGATGTACAAATTGTAAATAGCCTTTCGCTCCCTGTATTTTACCCCTGCCACCTTCAAAATTTGAAAGAGACTATTGCAGTCAACATTGTCAAAAGCTTTCTTTAAGTCTACAAATGCTAGAAACGTGGGTTTGCCTTTCCTATTTTCAAAGATAAGTCGTAGGGTCAGTATTGCCTCACGTGTTCCAACATTTCTACGGAATCCGAGTTGACCTTCCCCGAGGTCGGCTTCTACCAGTTTTTCAAAAAAATGGCTCTGAGCACTATGGGACTTAACATCTATAGTCATCAGTCCCCTAGAACTTAGAACTACTGAAACCTAACTAACCTAAGGACAACACACAACACCCAGTCATCACGAGGCAGAGAAAATCCCTGACCCCGCCGGGAATCGAACCCGGGACCCCGTGCTCGGGAAGCGAGAACGCTACCGCGAGACCATGAGCTGCGGATTACCAGTTTTTCCATTCGTCTGTAAAGAATTCGCGTTTGTATTTTGCAGCTGTGACTTATTAAACTGACAGTTCAGTAATTTTCACATCTGTCAACACCTGCTTTCTTTGGGATTGGAATTATTATATTCTCCTTGAAGTCTGAGGGTATTTCGCCTATCTCATACACCTTGCTCACCAGATGGTAGAGTTTTGTCAGGGCTGGCTCTCCCAAGGCTGTCAGTAGTTCTAATGGAATGTTGTCTACTCCCGGGGCCTTGTTTCGACTCAGGTCTTTCAGTGCTCTGTCAAACTCTTCACGCAGTATCATATCTCCCATTTCATCTTCATCTACATCCTCTTCCATTTCCGTAATATTGTCCTCAAGTACATCGCCCTTGTATAGACCCTCTATATACTCCTTCCACCTTTCTGCTTTCCCTTCTTTGCTTAGGACTGGTTGTCCATCGGAGCTCTTGATATTCATACAAGTGGTTCTGTTTTCTCCAAAGGTCTCTTTAATTTTCCTGTGGGCATTATCTATCTTACCCCTAGTGAGATAAGCCTCTACATCCTTTCATTTGTCCTCTAGCCATCCCTGCTTAGCCATTTTGCACTTCCTGTCGATCTCATTTTTGAGACGTTTGTATTCCTTTTTGCCTGCTACATGAAGCGGGATCTAATCCCACAACCGAAGTGAAAACCATATAAATTGTTGACAGTACGAGATGAAAACAAAAATTAAAAGATTTTAATTCCCAAAACTAAAAAAATCAGGCATCCTGTGAGGATGAAACTTCTTCCGACTAATTACCCAATTTGGTTCTTAATTGGGACAACGATTTTACGTTCGTTTGAATCTGCCCTGATGAACGATTTTATCTTCAGATCTGGTTATAGCTGAAAGCGAGGCGAGAAAATTAGTCGTAGCTTCAGCGAAACCATAGACTAGTGGTGTTTAGCTGTTTCTCTGGTAAGAGTCGATGGCCAGAGAGCTGCTTTTAAAGGTAGAAATGAGATGATGAACGAGAATGCTCACATTTGAGACAAAAAAGTATCATTTTGCACATAAGGCTGAATGTTAAAGGCGTTAAGTATGTAGACTTCCACGACCGGCGTTGGTGTTAACTGGTGGTGGTGTGTTGCAGGCACGGAGAGCCGTGGGAGCGCTTCCGGGCGCAGGTGCAGCAGCCGCTGCTGGAGGCGGGAGCCGCCAGACGTTACGTGCCCGCGCTGCAGCAAGTGGCTGACGACTTCTTGCACAGGTAGGCCCACTCCCACTTCCCTGCACCCGCGTTCGTCGATATGTAACTGCTTCGATTAAATCCACTTGCAGAAGGAAAATCCAAACGGCGCCTGGGTCAAGCAATTCCGCTCTTAAACTAAGTGACCTGGGTACTTTACTACGAGTACCTGGTACTGCCAGGCATTTTTCACCGATGTGTGAACTCATCTCCTTAGATCAACAGTGGAGATGCCTGAATGACTAATAGTGGCTCCAAAATTACGAAACCTGACTACGCCTTGGAGAATCGAGTACCGACTACATGTCCCTCCACACTGCATCCAAATAACGCCATTGGCAGAAGCTGACGCTGTAACCAGTATACTGCCCCTCCCGCCACCTACTATTAAATATTTATCTCTTTTCAATTTTTAAAATAAATCTTTATGTGTTAACGTACACGCACGTAAATGACAGAGAGAGACAGAAGTATAGTCAATTGCGAAAAATGATAAAAAATTTAAATCCTCTTTCTGTTACTTGAGCTCATAATATCTTATTTAAATTTTCCCTACCTTACTTTTAATGTTATAGGGCCTCAAATGAGCGTAATGAATAAAATTCTTACAAGGGGAGGCCGCCAATTGTGAAATTCAGATTCGATTCATACTGCGGATAATAAAAGCTCATGGCCAGAGGTGTAATGTGACAAAGCACCAAGATGCACTTCTCAGCCGTTGTCGAGAAAATCGACAGTTAAAAGAAACCGTTGCGGTGAAATACTCTCTACGATTAGTAGTAATTTTCTACAGCGTCGTGGTGCAGCGGTAAGCGCTGCAGTTCGTAATCCGAAGGTCGCCGGCTCGAATCTCGCGCCATTCAAACTTTTTTTTTATTTAGTATTTGTTTTTTGTAATTCACACACACACACAATATATATAAAATTCCGGGCAATCAGTTGCAACAATTATGCATATAATAAGTTGTTGAAAGTCGTTTGTCGTGGAAAAACTGGCGACTTCGAACATCATTATGTTTTCCGCAAACAAAGTTGTATTTCACAAATGTTATTAATTGTCTTCATAATGTTAACCACGTATAGTTAACGGAGAACGTAGAAACGATATTCCGAAACGAATACGTATAGCGTAAGTCAAACGTTCGAATTAGAATAGAGACCCCACGAACACAAACTTGCTGTGCCAGGTATGAAATATAAACTCCGTTACTCGCTCGTTACACTTGAAGGACAGATGTTGAATGGGCCGAAACGAGCGGCTGCATAACAGCGTAGTTGCGTGCTAACTTCGAAAGAAGGTAGATGCGGTCCCTAGCGCAACTTATAACATCGTCGAAAATCAGTGCGGACGGGAGAGCTTTGGTACACCCTGTTAAACAAACGGAAAAATGGAGGCGGTACGATTGGAGAGCGATCCGCCTTCACCAACATGCATATATATATATATATATATATATATATATATATATATATATATATATATATACATCAATTACAAAATAATAATAATAAAAAAAATTGCATGACGCGAGATTCGATCAGGCGACCTTCGGATTACGAACTCCAGCGCTTACCGCTGCGCCACGACGCTGTAGAAAATTATTAATCGTAGAGAGTATTTCACCACAACGGTTTCTTTTAACTGTCGATTTTCTCGACAACGGCTGAGAAGTGCATCTTGGTGCTTTGCCACATTACACCTCTGGCCATGAGCTTTTATTATGCGCAGTATGAATCGAATCTGAATTTCACAATTGGCGGCCTCCCCTTGTTAGTGAAAATACATTGATGTCCAAAATTAAAGCAACAAATCGCTATTTCCCCGTGTCTACATCTACATCTGGATCATACGCCGCAAGCCACCTAATGGTGTGTGGCGGAGAGTACTTTCGGTACCACTATCTGATCCCTTCAACCCTGTCCCACTCGCGAATAGTGCGCGGGAAGAATTATTGTCGGTAGGCCTCTGTATTGGCTCTAATTTCTCGAATTTTCTCCTCGTGGTCAATACGCGAGATGTATGTGGGGGGAAGTAATATGTTGTCTGTTTCCTCCTGAAAAGTGCTGTCCCGAAACTTCACTAGTAAATCTCTCCGTGATGCACAACGCCTCTCTTCTAACGTCTGTCTGAGTTTGTTTAGCACCTCCGTAACGCTCTCTCGTCAGCTAAACGATCCCGTGACAAAACGCGCAGCTCTTCGTTGGATCTTCTCTATCTCTTCTATCAGTCCTACTTGATAGGGATCTCAGATAGATGAACAATACTCAAGAATCGGGCGAACAAGCGCCTGATAAGCTACTTCTTTCGTGGATGAGTTACATTTCCTTAAGATTCTTCCTATGAATCTTCTTACTATCTTCTCGCGTTGCTACTTTGGTAGAAACAAGTGCATCATCTGCGAATAGCCTTAAAGAGCATCAGACGCTTTCTACTTGATCATTTATATATATTGTGAACACCAGCGGTCCTATCGCACTTTCCTGTGGTATTTGGGATATTACCTTCACATCTATAGATTTAGTTCCATTAAGAGCGACGTGTTGAGATCTATCTGCAAGAAAGTCTTGAATCCACTCGCAGGTCTGCTCCGATAACCCGTAAGCTGGTTTTTTTCATTAAAAGACAATGCGGGACGGTGCAAATGCCTTACTGAAATCAAGGAATACGGCATCAACCTGAGCGCCGTTGTCCACTGTGCTGTGGATCTCTTGGAGGAACAGAGCGAGCTGAGTTTCACAGGATCTCTGTTTGCGGAATCCATGTTGATTTTTATAGAGGAGATGTTCATTTTCCAAGAACGCCATAATTCTTGAGCATAAAACATGTTCCATAATTCTACAACATATTGACGTCAACGATATAGGTCTATAATTGTGTGGATCTGTCTTACGGCTTTTCTTAAAAATGGGGATGACCTGCGCTTTTTTCCAGTCGTTATGTACCTTTCGTTGCTCAAGCGATTTTCGATAAATTACTGTTAGAAGGGGAGAAAGTTCTTTTGCATAATTTTTATACAGTCTTATAGGTATCTCGTCTGGTCCTGAAGCCTTTCCACTACTAAGTGGTTGTAGCTGCTTTTCAGTTCCGCGATCGGTTATCTCAATATCTGCCATTTCGACGTTCGCACGACGATTGAAAGGAGGGACAGTGTTACGATCTTCCGCGATGAAACAACTTCGGAATACCGAATTCAGTATTTCGGCCTTCTCTCTGATATCTTCCGTTTCGGTGCCGGTGGGGTCGCAGAGAGAATGAATAGATGAGTTTGACCCAATTACTGATTTTACATACGACCAGAATCTCTTAGGGGTTTTACTCAGGTCAGTTGATAACGTCTTACTTTCAAAATCAGTGAACGCTTCTCTCATTGCTCTCCTTATACCCATTTTCGCTTCGTTCAGCTTTTGTTTGTCAGCTGGGTTTTTACTTCTCTTGAATCTGAGATGAAGTGCTCTTAGTTTACGTAGCGCTTTTCTAACACGGCTATTAAACCATGGGGGATCTTTCCCATCCTTTAAAACCTTACTCGGGACATACTTGTCTAGGGCATATTGAACGAAGCCTTTGAATTTTTTCCATTTGTTTCCACATCTTCGTCATCATCACCGAATATTTGATAGTGACTGCTGAGGTATTCTGAAATTTGTGTCCTGCCACCCTTGCTGAGAAAATGTATCTTTCTACCTATCTTAACATTCCTTGTGGGATCCGCCGTCTTTGATGTTGTCACAGCCTTGTGATCACTGATACCTTCCTCTACGTTAACTGATTCGATAAGTTCAGGTCTGTTTGTTGCCAGGAGGTCTAAGACGTTACTCTCACGAGTTGGTTCTCTAACTATCTGCTCAAGGTAATTTTCGGACAAGACATCCAGAACAATGCCACATAATTCCCTGTCTCTGGCACACGTTTTTATGGCACAACACTCCCAAGTTGAAGTCACCCCCTATTACAACGGCATGATCAGGAAAATTGCTAGCTGACTTTAAGTTATATTACTCTCATTCAATAAAATGCTGAAAATCTGAATATATAATTTAGTTTATGTGTAACTGCGCGCCTGTCTCACAATTTAAGGAAATTTAAGTCTGCCGCATAGTGGCGGCGTATTGTTGCGCGCCAGCAATGTTATTTCTCGAAGCTGCAATTTTAAGTAAAATCTGAAAATACTTATATATTCTACATGAAGGATCCTATTATTACGCAGACAACTACAAAAGTAATGCTTAATACATATAATATTCTCATTTCTCACAACCATCTATGTACAGAAGCATGAATAATAATCGTCTGCTTTATATCCACAGAAATAGTACTCTACTGTCCGGTCTTGTTCACCGTTTACCAAGAAGACGTAAGAGTTTATTACTCAAAGCACTATTCACAGACCGTCACACTGTTCATTCTTTACCTTGATAACTAAAATTCTCTTCCAATTATTCTCATATAAACAATGTTTACCGCATTTGCATAGTAACACGTATTAAAAATAATAATCATATGTTACACGTAATGTTCTTCATCTTGATGCGTTTAACATATGACATTATTTAATATGTCATTCATATGAGGAAGCTATAACAGTCAGCATTGTGTAATCCGTTGAACAGACCCATATCACTAATGTCGATTTGCAGTAGGATTATGGAACGTATACTATACGCGAACATTGTGAACTACCTCGAAGAAAATGATTTATTGACAAATAGACAACACGCATTCAGTAAACACCGTTCTTGTGAAACGCAACTAGATCTTTATTCTCACGTAGTTATGAGTGCTATTGACAATGGGCGTGAAATTGATCCCATATTTTTAGATTGCCAGAAGACTTTTGACACCGTTCCTCACAACCGAATCAAACAAATCTGCGTGCCTATGGGATATCGCCTCAATTGTGCGACTGGATTCGTGATTTACTGTCAGACATAAATGATTTAGGAGACAGCTTTCTTAGATTGTAGATGATGCTCTCGTATACCGTCATGTAGAGCCATCATATGATCAAAACGAATTGCAAAATGATTTAGACAAGATGTCTGTATGCTACGAAAAGTGGCAATAGATTCCAAGTAATGAAAAGTGCGAAGTCATGCACAAGAGCACTAAAAGGAATCCGCTAAATTTCGGTTACACGATAAATCGCTCTAATCTAAAGGATGTGAACCCAATTAAATACTTAGGGATTACAATTACGAAAAACTTAAATTGGAACGATCACATAGATAATGTTGTGGGGAAAGCGAACCAAAGACTGCCATTTACTGGCAGAACACTTAGAAAATGCAACATACCTACTAAAGAGACTGCTTACACTACGCTTCTTCGCTCTCTCTTGGAGTATCGCTGCGTGGTGTGGACTGACTGACGGAAGACGTCGAAAAAGTTTAAATAAGGACAGCCCGTTTTGTATTATTGCGAAATGGGAAGAGAGTGCCACGGGGACGATACACGAATTGGGGTGGCAATCATTAAAACTAAGATGTTTATCGTTACAACAGGACCTTCTCAAGAAATTTCAGTCACCATCTTTCTCCTCAGAGAGTGAACATATTTTGTTGGAGTTCACCTACAAAGGGAGAATTGATCATCGCAATAAAACAAGAGAAATCAGATGCCACACCTAAAGATTTAAGTGTTCGTTTTTCCCTCGCGCTTTCGAGAGTGGAACAACAGAGAAGCAGTTTGAAGGTGGTTCGATGAATTCTCTGCCTGGCACTTAATTGTGAATTGCAGAGTAGTCATGTAGATGTAGATGCATTATCCAAGGCCTAGTAGCAGAGTTCCTGTTTTATTTTTTACTTCGTGCCAAGGTAAAGCAGTACTTGTGGACCTGCGAATTACTGGAATGTTTGAGCACTTTTGTTGGGGAAACATATCATGGCTGAAGTACGGCATGGCATTTCTGTGAATAATTTTTTGGGAGCTGTTCAGCTCACATGCAGCTGATTTCCAAGCTGAATGTCGAGTACGAGGGTCAATGTCGACATTTTGCATTGGAACATCTCATAGCTCCAATAAATCAAAGGTCAGGCAGACTCATATCTGCTACACACGTCCATCCTATGCCAGTGCATACACGGTTTCGAAACAAATGGATAACAGTTCCTCCGATTCTTACGACGGTGGGCCTACATTAAGGAAACTGGACTGATGCTGGTTGAAAAGAATAACCGATTCCTGCTTCCCAGAACGTAATGTCCGAGGTACCGGGGTGGAGAAGAGTTTGTACCTCTTTAATTGTGACGAATTTTGTATGAGAACGAGACATGCACTCAACCCCTCCTTACCTACCACCTAATTAATTATGCACACAACGGTAACGAAGGGAAATGATGGTGGACCCTGCTAGTTGGTAAAATAAGGAATGCACACTCACAATAAATTAATAAAAATCGAAATCTACTCAGAGAGAAAAAAAGAGAACTTTATCATAATAAACATCAGGAAATGGAATTCTGCATATATCTACGAAATGATATGTGGCTTAAATATTACAATGAGATTTATTATACATCAGAACATAAAGGCGCATGATTATCGACGCAAACAGTAGGTTAATGGATAAGGTATTTTGAACTATTATGCGAATAAGAGTCGGCTCGAGAACAAGGGCTCCTACTCTCTGTGATGAAATAGCTTGACGATAACGACTGAAGGTCCTAACCAATCAAATATTACTCTCCTGACTATATTGCAGTATCGCGATTAGTAGTGAGAGCTCACATGGGATCACATGGAGAAACAAGCAAGGTGGACTTGTGGCAAAGCGAGAGCGCATGCTGCTGAGGACTTCAGTATAAAATTGATAGGTCCTACAATCCCGGAGCCGCAATATACTTTACCAATGCTGAAATTTGTAGCAGGTCTGATGATATAGGTGCCGACTTCTGGTGTGCAGCAACTCTGTTTTAACCCCTGGCCTCGAAGGCTGTCTGAGAATTCTAAGTTCTGCCGAAAAAGTGCGACTAAGTCGCAAGACCGTCCGACTCCAACGAAGATCAGATCTAGAATTCTACTGTGCCCGCGCAATGCAACGCAACACCAACAGTGCTCAACTCCCTACCTCCCTCGAAAACCGCGAATCAGCATTCAGTTCTGATTCCAAAATTCCCCCACACTGTCTCAGAACACCATTCGCGCCAATAGCGACCGTTCCCTCCAATTTCGATCAGGGCTTTATGATGTCAGCTTCAGTTCAAGTTGACCAATCATGCTTCTGCTATTCAGCTGAGGACACTGAACTTGCCGTTTGACCGGCTACGAAAACAACCTGCCTAGACCACCAGCCATCCGGCGCCAGACAGTCGCACCCAGCAGGGCACGGTCCACAAGTATTCTCAGAATCAGGAGGACAATGCAGTCAGTCGGTGCCAGGAGTCTTCTTTCCGGACGCGCCGGAACGGTAAACACGTAAACTGCGGCGACACTCAGACGTCTCGCAGGTCGTTTCGCCCTGCATGCAATAGGCGAAACTTGACCGACGACAGTCGTTCCGCCAGGCGCTTAAGCCCATTGTACGAACCCCTCAGAATTCGGGCAAGTGCAGCCCCCAACTGGAAATGCAGTGTGCTCCGTCCTCCGATGCTCGTCTCGCACAGGCCACACAGGGAAGTAACCCAACATGCATAGGAATCAAGTGAAAATAATTTTTGAGCTCTCAGTACTAATACTCTCATTAGAATAACCTTATTCGGTCGGTTACCACCGTGCAATGACATAGAACATTAATAAAACTGATGAAAATGAGAGGCGACATGCTAAAGAGGGCATGAAACCTCTCAAATGAACGTCGGCTTTTCCGGCAAGAAACGTCGGAGAAGGAACCAAAAAAAAAAAAAAATAAAAATAAAAAAAAATGGTTCAAATGGCTCTGAGCACTATGGGACTTAACATCTATGGTCATCAGTCCCCTAGAACTTAGAACTACTTAAACCTAACTAACCTAAGGACATCACACAGCACCCAGTGGAGAAGGAACATTCTGTGATCACTGCAGCAAGGGCACCGGTTGGTGTGGTAGCGTTACGTTTACGTGGTCCGCCACATCGTCATTAATTCATGCCGAAAATAATACTGACCTGCTTGTTTTATAAATCCATCTTCGGAAATCATGTGGTGGCTGTGTTCCTTGTGTAGGATCGTGTATTTTTCAGCAAGATAATGCGTCTCTAGACATAGTTAAAAGTGTCTGCAAACGGCTTGGCGAATGCGATCGAAATATGAAAATAGGTGCCCCGTATCTCAACCCAACTGAACTTGTATCGCACCTCCTGAGTTTTACGCTGTGCTTGACGTTCTCCCTCCATTCAGTCACTATAGGTCTGCAGGAAGTATTGCAAATAGTGTTGGACCTGTCAGCATCTGAGTAAGTCATTCCCAGCTTCCACATATTCTAGACACCAGCAGCTGGTGATAGCATTGCGATTTTGACAGCATGTTATTCCAGCCATAGTATTAACACCACATTGCTATGGCAACAGTAAAATAATTAATGCTATTACTAATATTATAAATATAGCTATGTATTTTATATTAGCGATCATTGTCCCCCGCCGTTACTATTCCTTGTACTTTTGTTATATGTAATCAATAGTTCTTTTCCCAGAGCAATGTACAGATACGAGTGGCTTTTAGTAAGTAATGCAACACATTTTTCTCTGAAAGCGGGTTTGTTTTATTCAGGATTCCAAAACACCATATTATTCCCCACTCTTTTCGCTGATAGACCCTATTTTTCAACATAATGTCCGTTCAGTGTGACAGCCTTACGCCAACTTACTGGGGCCTGGGACCGGTATGCTGCACCCATCACCTCCCAGCTACCTGTGGAATGCGTCCTTAATTGGGCCAAACAGACGGAAGTCGGAAGGTGCGAGATCCGGGCTGTAGGGTTGATGATGAAGAAGAACAGTACTATAAAGTCTTGTGAGCTCCTGTAGGGTGCGCAGTGTTGTGCGAGGCCTTGTGGCGCGGAAAAGGGGAAGTTCGTTAGAACTTTTGTGACAACGAACTCGCAAAAGTCGTTTCTTCAGTTTCCTGAGTATAACACAATGTACTTCAGAGTTGATCGTTGCCCAATGAGAGAGAACGTCAAACAGAATAAGCCCTTCAGTGCCCCAGAAGACAGTCGCCATGGCTTTACCGGCTGAGGGTGCGACTTTGTGAAGTTTTTATTCGGAGGAGAGGTGATATGGTGCCACTCCGTGGATTGCCGTTTTGTTTCCCGATCGAAGTGATGAACCCATGTTTCATCGTCTGTGACGATGTTCGACAAAAAATTGTCACGATCAGCTTCGTAACGCGCAAGCAATTCCTTCGTTGCTCTTTATGATCTTCTATTAGACGGCGAGAAACCCAGCGGGAACACGCTTTTGAGTATCCCAACTGACGGACGGATGTGTTGGCACTAGCAATAGCGACGCCCAGTCGTGCAGCGAGGCGTTTGATTGTGTGTGATCTGTCGCTCGCCATGAATGAGAGTGTCTGCACTATCCAACAATGAAGGAGTCACAGGTGTTTGCGGCCCGGGTAGACGCGGGATATCGGACAGGTTTGCACGACCTTCTTGTGACGATGACAGACGCCTCGCCCAGCAACTCACCGTGCTCTTGTTCATTGCCAGGTGTCCGCAGACATGCTGCAAGCGCCTATGAATATCTGCGATTCTCTGGTTTTCCGCCAAGGAAGCTCAGTGACAGCTGTCTGCTTGGAACGCACCTCCGTTACAGATGCCACTTTGAATGCATTCAGATGGCACCACCACTTATCGGAACTTCATGAAACTGTAGGCGCTGAAGGGGGACTATTTCATGATGTACCACAACAAATTCCCCTTTTGTTCAACCGCAACTGGCCGAGAAAATAAATGTATTGCATTACTTACTGAAAGACACTCGTTCAAAGAGCGATAAGTAGTATCTTCCATTGAAACATATGTGGCTTTCATGAAAAACGATGAAGACGGGGCCGAGGGTCCGCAAGAGAACTATCGCAGTCTTATCCGAAAATTCCTTCTATTGATTCCATCGGAGGGCGTTAGGTGCTGTAGTGGGACCTCCTGCTGTCATTATTTTATGCTCTACATTTGTTTCACTTTCTCCAATTGCAACCAGTTTACATTTCTTGAAAAGTGCTTCAGTTCAACATGACATTGTTATCATTGTCGACGACTCTGACACACTTTAAGTGTTGAAGGACACTCGCAGGCGCAAAAGTAGGAAAATGGGTTAAAATTAGTGGTTAACAATACTCTGATTTTATCTGCTTCAGTTTCTTCATTATGACAATGCAGTGGCTTGTGTCTGCAGTTGTGTAAACTAGTCTGTATGGGAAAATCTATTTTCTAAATAGTTAACTTTACGGTCTCATTTGTTAGAGCATAAGCGGTGTTGGAAAATGCAGACCTACTAGCGACCCTCACCGACTTCTTACGGGTGCCACGAACTGTAAGCATCGAAGACAGAACGACTTGTCTGGCGCAGCAGCGATAAATTATACACACAAACCTTCCTCATGAATCAATGTATCTATAAAAATCCTTGCAATAGTTCCTGAAATTAGCCTTGACCCGCCCGGGGTAGCCGCGCGGTCTCAGGCGCCTTGCCACGGTTCGTGCGACACCCCCCGTCGGAGGTTCGAGTCCTCCCTCGGGCATGGGTGTGCGTGTTGTCCTTAGCCTAAGTTAGATTAAGTAGTATGTAAGCCTAGGGACCGATGACCTCAGCAGTTTGGTCCCATAGGAACTTACCACAAATTAAAAAAAAAAAAAAAAAGCCTTGAACTACAGATCGAAAAACCAGCGGGGGACTTTAATTTATAATATGTATATATTATCAGACGGTTACTATCATATGTCCTGTAGCCCGAATAAAAAATGTTATTGTCTTTTTCGTAGGTTAAAGACGGTTTCTCATTGACTTGTGCAAGATGCAATTTATAGGATAATATGTACTTCTTTCGTATATTGTAGTTCCTGTGGAATGTATAAAGGCTAAATATCTCTAGCTACAGAATGAATTTCACTATGTTAACGGCACCATCCAAAAAACTACGTTAGGCAGAGATTTTACGGGTGTACAACTAACTTTTAGCTTTGTGAAATCCACAGAGGTGATGACAATAACGCAGTGTTAGCTCTGCATCAATCATACAGGGTCTACAGGATACGAATAATGTACAGATTACCCTGTAAGCTGTAGACACGAACTTACAGACGGCATCACAGTACACATAAACGGTCTGTGATCTATGCAAAAGTTCTGTAATATTTTCCTTAGCTACATTAAACAGAACGATACGTCTTTGACAATGAAACTATGTTTTCTGAAACTTGTTCTGCACCGACACGGCCGGCCGAAGTGGCCGTGCGGTTAAAGGCGCTGCAGTCTGGAACCGCAAGACCGCTACGGTCGCAGGTTCGAATCCTGCCTCGGGCATGGATGTTTGTGATGTCCTTAGGTTAGTTAGGTTTAACTAGTTCTAAGTTCTAGGGGACTAATGACCTCAGCAGTTGAGTCCCATAGTGCTCAGAGCCATTTGAACCATTTTTTGCACCGACACGTTATATTAGGTTTGTGAATAAGTTCGTAGTGTTTTTGTTTTCGATGTTGGTATTCGGGTTGCTATGGGTTTATTTATCAAATGTCATTTTTTATTTGTGGTTTACTGTTGGTATTTGAGTGTACATATTGTCGTTTTGTCGTTTGGAGATAGTGAGTGGAGCTGTGGACGCTAGAAAATGGAATCCCATGTGGAGAAATCGGAACATTTCCGACATATTCTTCAGTCTGAATTCAGTGGACGGGGACAGCAGCGGAGGCAGCCAGAAACATTTGCGCCCTGTACGGGGATAATGCCATTGGACAGAGCACGGCAAGAGAATGGGTTTCTCCTTTGGAAGAGGATCGTTTTGACATTACTGATCCTCCACGTTCAGGAAGATCTTCGGAGTTTGATAAAAATCGTTTAAACGCATTAATACACAATTATCCACTTCAGTGTGCTCGAGATCTGGCAAATGTGACGATCTATGATCATTCCACTATCGTTAAAAAAGGTAGGAAGATTTTTCTGTTCAGCAAAGGCGACAAAAAGCAGATTTCCCCACCATGTTATAGTTCTGGGTGGAGATTTTAATTTGCCGGATATAGACTGGGAGACTCAAACACACATAACGGGTGGCACGGACAAAGAATCCAGTGAAATTTTTTAAAGTGCTTTATCTGAAAACTACCTTGAGCAGTTAAACAGAGAACCGACTCGTGACGATAACATATTAGACCTTCTGGTGACAAACAGACCCGAACTATTTGAAACAGTTAACGCAGAACAGGGAATCAGCGATCATAAAGCGGTTACTGCATCGATGATTTCAGCCGTAAATAGAAATATTAAAAAAGGTAGGAAGATTTTTCCGTTTAGCAAAACCGACAAAAAGCAGATTTCAGAGTACCTTACGGCTCAACACAAAAGTTTTGTTATAAGTACAGATAGTGTTGAGGATCAGTGGACAAAGTTCAAAACCATCGTACAATATGCGTTAGATGAGTATGTGCCAAGCAAGATCGTAAGAGATGGGAATGAGCCACCGTGGTACAACAACCGAGTTAGAAAACTGCTGCGGAAGCAAAGGGAACTTCACAGCAAACATAAACATAGCCAAAGCCTTGCAGACAAACAGAAATTACGCTAAGCGAAATGTAGTGTGAGGAGGGCTATGCGAGAGGCGTTCAATGAATTCGAAAGTAAAGTTCTATGTACTGACTTGGCAGAAAATCCTAAGAAATTTTGGTCTTATGTCAAAGCGGTAGGTGGATCAAAACAAAATGTCCTGACACTCTGTGACCAAAATGGTACTGAAACAGAGGATGTCAGACTAAAGGCCGAAATACTAAATGTCTTTTTCCAAAGCCGTTTCACAGAGGAAGACTGCACTGTGGTTCCTTCTCTAGATTGTCGCACAGATGACAAAATGATAGATATCGAAACAGATGACAGAGGGATAGAGAAACAGTTAAAATCGCTCAAAAGAGGAAAGGCCGCTGGACCTGATGGGATACCAGTTAGATTTTACACAGAGTTCGCGAAGGAACTTGCCCCCCTTCCTGCAGCGATGTACCGTAGGTCTCTAGAAGAGCGTAGCGTTCCAAAGGATTGGAAAAGGGCACAGGTCGTCCTCGTTTTCAAGAAGGGACTTCGAACTGATGTGCAGAACTATGGACCTGTATCTCTAACATCGATCAGTTGTAGAATTTTGGAACACGTGTTATGTTCGAGTATAATGACTTTTCTGGAGACTAGAAATCTACTCTGTAGGAATCAGCAAGGGTTTCGAAAAAGACGATCGTGTGAAACCCAGATCGCGCTGTTCGTCCACGAGACACAGAGCGCCATAGACACGGGTTCCCAGATAGATGCCGTGTTTCTTGACTTCCACAAGGCGTTTGATACAGTTCCCCACAGTGGTTTAATGAACAAAGTAAGAGCATATGGACTATCAGACCAATTGTGTGATTGGATTGAAGAGTTCCTAGATAACAGAACGCAGCATGTCATTCTCAATGGAGAGAAGTCTTCCGAAGTAAGATGGATTTCAGGTGTGTCGCAGGGAAGTGTCTTAGGACCGTTGCTATTCACAATATGCATAAATGACCTTGTGGTTAACATCGGAAGTTCACTGAGGCTTTTTGCGGATGATGCTGTAGTATATCGAGAGGTTGTAACAATGGAAAATTGTACTGAAATGCAGTAGGATCTGCAGCGAATTGACGCATGGTGCAGGGAATGGTAATTGAATCTCAATGTAGCCAAGTGTAATGTGCTGCGAATACACAGAAAGAAAGTCCCTTTATCATTTAGCTACAATATAGCAGGTCAGCAACTGGAAGCAGTTAATTCCATAAATTATCTGGGAGTAAGCATTAGGAGTAATTTAAAATGGAATGATCATACAAAGTTGATCGTCGGTAAGGCAGATGCCAGACTGGGATTCATTGGAAGAATCCTAAGGAAATGCAATCCGAAAACAAAGGAAGTAGGTTACAGTACACTTGTTCGCCCACTGCTTGAATATTGCTCACCAGTGTGGGATCCGGCCAGATAGGGTTGATAGAGGAGATAGAGAGGATCCAACGGAGAGCAGCGCGCTTCGTTACAGGATCATTTAGTAATCGCGAAAGCGTTACGGAGATGACAGATTAACTCCAGTGGAAGACTCTGCAGGAGAGACGCTCAGTAGCTCGGTACGGGCTTTTGTTGAAGTTTCGAGAACATACCTTCAGCGAGGAGTAAAGCAGAATATTGCTCCCTCCTACTTATGTCTCGCGAAGAGACCATGAGGATAAAATCAGAGCGATTAGAGCCCACACAGGGGCTTACCGACAATCTTTCTTTCCACGAACAATGCGAAACTGGAATAGAAGGAAGAACCGATAGAGGTACTCAAAGTACCCTCCGCCACACACCGTCAGGTGGCTTGCGGAGTATGGATGTAGATGTAGATGTAGATCGTGCGATATTTGCATACAGCAGGGAAAATTCAAAAATCGGGTGTGTCACTATGCATGCTCTAAGCAGAATAAAAAAAAATATCAGATTTGCCCTAAATTGCATCTCTGGTCGCACGTCATCAATTGGCTCGTGAACAGCACCGATCATTGACCGTTACTGGTGACGAGAAGTGGTGCCTTTAATCTAACATAACGAGAAGAAATTATTTATGTAGTAAAGGAGACGAAAATTTAATTGTGATGGCGCACTGGAATTCGATAGTAGGAAAAGAAAGAGAAGAAATAATAGTAGGTGAATATGAACGGAGGAAAGGAATTAAAGAGCAAGCCACCTGGTAGGGTTTTGTACAGAGCATAATTTAATCATCGCTAAGACTTGGTTTAAGAATCATAAAAAGGTTGTATGCGTGGAAGAGATATGGAGACACCGGAAGGTTCAGATTGATTGTATAATGAGTGAACATAGATTTAGGAACCAGATTTTAAGTTGTAAGACATTCCCAGGGGCAGATGTGGACTCTGACAAAAATTTATTTGTTATGATCTGTAGATTAAAACTGAAGAAACTGCAAAAATCTAGGAAATTAAGGACATGGGACTTGGATAAGTTGAAAGAACCAGAGGTTCTTGAGAATTTCAGAGGGACCGTCAGGCAATGGTTGGTAAAGCAGGGGAAACGACTACAGTAGAAGATGAAATAATTAAGGCAGCAGAGGATCAAAGTGCTAAATAAACAAGGCGTAGGAGAAAACAAAAAATGCAATAAATGAAGCAGGCGAAAGGGGACAGAAAGGTCTAATAAATGGGATTGACAGAAAGTGCAAAATTGTTAAGCAGGAATGGCTAGAAGACATGTTCGAAATAAATAAACAAAGCCGGCCGGTGTGGCCGAGCGGTTCTAGGCGCTTCAGTCCGGAACCGCGCTGCTGCTACGGTCGCAGGTTCGAATCCTGCCCCGGACATGGATGTGTGTGATGTCCTTAGGTTAGTTAGGTTTAAGTAGTTCTAAGTCTAGGGGACTGATGACCTCAGATGTTAAATCCCATAGTGCTTAGAGTCATCTGAACCATTTGGATCCATCATGTAACTAATGAGGAAGCACTGAATAGAATTGGAGCGACAAGAGATCTGTGGCACAATTTGACCAAAAGAAGGGATCGGTTGGTAGGACACATTATAAGACGTCAAGGGCTCACCAATTTATTACAATGAGGGGGGGAGGGGGTAAAAGTCATAGAGGAAGACCAAGAGATGAATATAGCAGATTCAGAAAGTTGTAGTAGTTATTCGAAGATTAAGAAGCTCGCACAGGAGTGAGTAGCATGGAGGCTGCGTCAGACCAGTCTTTGGACTGATGACCACAATAATGACAAGGAAAAGAAAGAAATGGTTGATCCCAAACAAACCAGAAACTCCCCGGACAAAGACCTGCACGCTTTCCCAAATGATGATGTTATGCATCTAGTGGAACAGCGGCGGTGTGTTGTACTACGAATTGCTTCTCCAGAGTGTAACGACCACTGCTCGCATTTATCGTCAATATCCGAGACGTCTTGCAGACGCAGTCTAAGAACAACGATCAGGAAGACTGCGTGAAGTGATGCTATTCAACGATAACAGCCTCACGCATTCTGCTAAACTGACAAAAAGCACTATACCTGTACAGGAGTTGGTTTGGCAAGTCATTCCGCACGCACTCACCTGATCTTACGCCCTCTGATTTTCACCTTCTCCGCTCTGTATCGAACAGCCTTCAAAGAACTTCCTTTCCAGATGTAAATGCGCTTCGAACATGACTCGACTAGTTCTTCGCCTAAAAACCGCGTGATTTCTGCAGTCGCGGAATAGAAAAGTTACCCCAGCGTTGGCAGACTGTTGTAAATAGTGAAGGAAAATATATTAATGATGACTAAAGTCTCTGTTATGTGTATCTGTTGTGTTTATTAAACTTATGGGAAAAGGCTACATACTTACACATCAACCGAATACAATGAAGATAGGAAAAATGAGAGCCGATTCTTCTTCAACAGCCGAAACCAGAGAAGGTAATCATGTTGGGTGCTGGGGTGTAGAGCGATGTCGATGTTCTGTCTCATCCTAAAGGTGTTACATTGGGTTTAGGTCGGGAGTCAGGGCAGCCCAGTCCACTTCAGAAATATTATTATCTATAACCCATTGCCTCACATTTGCTGCTTTTTACAGGGTGCATTACCATGTAGATACGAACAATCACCATCTCCTAACTGTTTCTCTACTGTACTTGGTACGCAGTGCTGTAAAATGCGTCTATATCCATCCGCATTTAGGGTTTTCTCAACTTCAGTAAGATTTTGCAGATTTTTGTAAGTACTACAAAAGTGAAACTTCCTAGCAGATTAAAACTGTGTGCCCGACCGAAATTCGAACTCGGGACCTTTGCCTTTGGCGGGCAAGTGCTCTACCATCTGAGCTACCAAAGCACGACTCACGCCCGGTCCTCACAGCTTTACTGCTGCCAGTATCTCGTCTCCTACCTTCCAAACTTAAACTACAAAAGTGTTTTCTTGTTCATCCTTCTTTACTTTTTAAAATTACTTTTGCAACATGAACTAGATAAATCCACTCAATTTTTGTTGTTGTGCTTACATGATTCTTCTAGCATTTAAGAGACTTACTGTCCTGCTGTTACGTCTATAAACCTAAAATTAATCAAGGCTTTATAATGGAAAAAACTTTGTGTTCTGTCTTATGGCAGGTCTTGTTATGGGGGAAGTCTCGTCAGAGAGGTCCACCGCATGAGCGTCAAGGGAAGTGAATCCAGTGGTGATTTCCCGTTGCCTTCCACTGGTGATGATGAAATGATAATGAGTACAACACAACACCCAGTTCCTGAGAGCAGAAAATCTCCGACCGAGCCGGGAATCGAACCCGGGCCCCTTGGCGTGATAGACCGCCGCGGTGACCACGCAGCTATCGGGGCAGACTTATAGTGGGAAAGTGGCCTTCAAATACGAAGAAATGATGTGAGAAATATATAAGAGTTAGACAAAATTATGAAAACACCAAAAACACAACATATTACCATGCCTAACACGGTGAGGGAACCCGTTAACAATCGAAACAGCTTCCAGTCATCTTGGAACGAAGAAAACTCGGGTACCGTATGTTTTTCAAGAGAGATGTGATACCGTTCTTCCTGCCACATAGTGGCAAGTTCAGATAGAAATGATGGAGGTGGATAGCGACCACACTCTCTTCTCTCTAAAGTAGAACACAACGGCTCAGTAACATAGAGATCTGGTGACTGTGGAGGCTAGGGAAGATGCGACAATTAATCCTCGTGCCCACATAGCCAGTACTGGACTATGCAAGCTGTGTTAACAGCAGTTCTGTCGTCTTGGTTAATAGCATTACCATTGCGGGAACAAACATTCTACCATGGCGTGGACCTGAACAGCTAAAATGATCACATAATCCTTGGCAGTAATCCGACCGTGTAGAGTAACAGTGAGCCGATGGAATACCACTATATGGCTACGCAAATCATCACCCAGTTCTTGCCATGTTTCACTCTTGGGATGTAAACTCGGCCAGAAGTTGGAAACAGAGTGAAACAAGACTCGTCTGGCCAAATTACTCTCTTACATTGCTCTGCACTGCAGGTCTTATGGCTTGGGGCACCACGTTTTTCTGTTACGAGTATTTGCATCACTGATGTGTTCTCTTAGAATTCCATCTCGCCCTGCAGTTCCCTGCTTGTGAAGCTCTTCGTGTTGTTCAGATGTTGATAGGGTACGAGAGTGTGACATTCAGCTTTGCAGCCACTTTTGAAGCTGTCGCCATCTTACTCTTCGTCAAAATGCTCTTTAATGACCGTCTGTCACTATTACTCAACACTCACTTTCGACCGCGTCGTTACTCATTGGCTGAGATTTTCCCGCTTTCCGTGTATGCGGCATTCATCTTCGATATGGTGCCTCGTGAAACACCAAACACTTCGGCTCCTTTGGTTAAGAAAGCATTCACCATATGAGCACCAACAATTTTCCCACGTTCGAACTCACTTAGCTCCAACATAACGCACTTCGAACTACACAGAACACAATTCTGACCGTGACCGACACTTGCAACGTATTAAGGACATTGCAATGGTGCCGTTCGTGCTCAAATACGACGGCGCAACCTGCAGGGTTGGCAAGCATCTGCATTATTTTTTGCCTAACCCCGTCTTTCCCTCAGCATAACGTTTTATTATGCGCAGTGGGCTACCCCATGACAGAATGAATTAAAATATCGTGGTCGGAGACGGTTACTTTAAACGTGATTCTATTACAGCGTTTCCGTGAACACATCCCTTTTAATAAGTACTGTGGAGACACTCAAAAGATGATATTTAGGATTTCTAAACAGAATTCAGTTTTTATATAATTAAATTATAACGTTTCTTCTTTTGATATAATCACAGGAAACAATGTGTACAATCTCATTTGCTGCAGTTCATGTCATTTCTGCGACTGTTCATTTCTTTTTTCGCAGGGTACATGAAATGAGGGATGAAAATCAGGAGTTACCAACTGATTTCATTGATGAGCTTTATACCTGGGCCCTGGAATGTAAGTACACCAAAAATTCTAAACCTGACATCTCATTTTTAGTTTATTTCCTTGTAATCGGTACTACAGAACTGAATCCTGTTAATTACTGTACATTTTTTCGATCCCAAACACATGTAGGCAGACAAAATCGCTCTTACTGTAGATAGCCAGCGATTATCTTGCGATACGTAAAGAATCGCAGTCGAAATGAACACCACACACAACGATGATAAGAAGAGCTGCAAGCATCGACACACACACACACACACACACACACACACACACACACACAAGCGCGCGCACGCACACACACAAACACACACAACGCCAAAAATAATAAATTTTTTAATAGGATATCTGTTTGTAATCCAAAGAGCCTTTTAATTCGCTAGTTCCAAATACACACACACACACACACACACACACACACACACACACAGTTTCTTCTGAAATGCATGTACAGAGTTACCAAAAGTGTAGAAACAAATTTTAAACATTCTAATCGGTCAGCCTACGTATACAGGTTGTATCATAATTAATAGCGAAGTAATAAGAGTGAAAATATACGACAGTAGAAGCAAGAATGTTTCAGTAAACATAGTAGCAAATTACATTATGAATTTTTCAAGGAAATGAAAATTAAAACCAAGATGTTTAATAAGCATATTCCTGTCACATTGTCGTTTGGAACAGCAACCAACACAATCAGAAAAAATATTTACCTTAGTTTATAGTCACAGTTTACTTTTATTTTGCCTACTGCCTACCGGTTTCGGTACAAAGTATCATCATAAGGCCACTGCATAGTCAAAACATTATAGTATACAGCTAAAATAATAATTTACGAAACATCTATGATAACAAACGCATGGAATAGAGTGCAACCTGAAAATATATACGCCCCTTACCCCAGGTGCAGAGTCGTTATGCTCGCTTACCAAGTAGGCATCTCATGTACTAGAAGTCAAGGCCAATGCTATGCTTCAAATACATCTAAACTGCGTCCAGTAGTGATACGAGTGCCCCCTATCTGCAGTGTTTCTTTTTTATTGTAAAAAAAGTCACAATGTAAAAGAGTCAACAGTTAGTAATTCTTTTAGAGTGGATTTTCTTAAATTTCAAATTTTATGGTATTTTTATTATTTTTTAAACGTCTTTTGCATTGTCACTCTTTTTCAAGAAGAAAAAAGTAATTCCATACGTACAGGGCAGTCTTATCACTGCTGGCCGCAGTGTAGCATTGTCTTTTAGTATATCGCACACTACTTGTGAGGCGGGCATGACGAGTGTATGCCAGGGCCAAGGGGCTCTCTGTATTTCAAGGCTACACTCTGTACCATACGTTTGCTGTCGTATTAGTGATCACAGATAAGAACGTGAAAGTAATCCGTAGTTGTAAGTTATGAAAGAAGATTTTTACAGTGGGCCAACAATGACCTATGAGCACATAAGGTTGAATATTACTATGGAACAGAAATAATCAACATAAAAAATTGTCACGCTAATCAATGTTTACTAACTGAAATTTGATAATCAGACTTTGTTATTACAAATTGTGAACTATAACGAAGTAACATTAGGAAGGAAAGGAAGATAACACATAATATCCTTATAATTGTAGATTAAACTCTGCAAGCCATTTGTCATATAAATCTACGTTTCATTTGCGGCACGATTTGACGTTTCATTTTTCCAAAGCACATATCTTCCTCTGACCTAACAAATGCGAAGAACATCTTTTCTTAGAGAAACAGCTACAGTTGTCCTCATTTGCCACTATCGCCCTGGCTGAGTTTTAGCATTGCCATACACTGAGGTGACAAAAGCCACTGGATACCGATACGCACGTGTACAGATGGCTGTAGTACCGCGTGCACAAGGTATTAAAGATCAGTTATCATTTACATTCAGGTGATTCATGTGAAAAGGTTTCCGACGTGATTATGACCGCACTACAGGAGTTGACTGACTTTGAACGCGGACTGGTGGTTGGAGCTAGACATATGGGGCATTCCATTTCGCAAATCATTAAAGAATTTAATATTCCGAGATCCACAGTGTCTCACAGTGCCAAGAATACAAAGTTACAGACAACGCAGAGGCCGACGGCCTTCACTTAACCACCGTGAGCAGAGGCTTTTAGTGGAATTGTGAGTGCTAATAGAAAACAACACTGGTTGAAACAACCGCAGAAATCAATGTGGAATGTACGACGGACATATGCGCTAGGACAGTGTGGCGAGTTTTGGCGTTAATGGGGTATGGTCGCAGACAACTGACGCGAGTTCCTTTGCTAACACACGAAGTCGCCTGCAGCGCCTCTCGTGGGCTCATGACCTTATCAATTTGAGTCTAGACGACTGGAAAACCGTGGCCTGGTCAGATAAGTCTCGATTTCACTTGGTAAGAGTTGATACTAGGATTCGAGTCTGGCGTAGACCAACAAAGCCATGGACCAGAGTTGTCAAAAAGACAATGTGCAAGCTATGGCGGCTTCATAATAAAGTGGGATGAGTTAACATGGAATGAACTGGGTCGTCTGGTCCAACTGAACCGATAATTGCCCTGTAAATGATTATGTTCGACTGCTTGGAAGCCATTTGCAGCCATTCATAGGCTTCATGTTCCCGAATAACGATGCAATTTTTGTGGATGACAATGCGCATTGTCACCGGGTCACAGTTGTTCTCGATCGGTTTGAAGAATTTTCTGAACAGTTCGGGCGAACGATTTGACCACCCAAATCGTCCTACGTGAATCACATCAAATATTTATGGGACATAATCTGGAGGTCAATTCGTGCACAAAATTCTGCACCGGCAGCACTTTCGCGGTTATGGATGGCTGCAGAGGCAACATGGTTCAATATTTCTGCAGGGGACTTCCAACGGCTTGTTGAGTCCATGCCACGTCGAGTTACGTCGGGCAAAAGGTGGTCCTACACGATATTAGGGGGTATCCCAAGACTTTTGTCACGTCAGTGTACAATGAAGAGTGGCTGAGTAAACAGGTGAAGTATGTGCGGGCAGCTGTGGCGCGCGTGGCGCTGGACCGCCGATTGGGCTGCCTGTCTGCGGAAGCCGCGAGCCGCGAGGAACCGCGCGCCATCCTGGCTGCCATCAAGGACTTCTTCCCGCTGGTGGCGCA
This sequence comes from Schistocerca nitens, assembly GCF_023898315.1. NCBI lineage: Eukaryota > Metazoa > Arthropoda > Insecta > Orthoptera > Acrididae > Schistocerca > Schistocerca nitens. Next base: position 436,295,909 of record NC_064614.1, read on the forward strand.
CGTCGAGCTGCGGCTGCCGCTCTGGAGGCTCGTCGCCACGCCCGCCTTCAACCGCTACATCGCCGCCCTCGACACCTTCACACGGTCAGTACCGCGCGTCAGTGTAACACCTTAATGATCATTTATTGCTCAACTGAAGTACACTACTGGCCATTAAAATTGCTACACCAAGAAGAAATGCAGATGATGAACGGGTATTCATTGGACAAATATATTATACTAGAACTGACATGTGATTACATTTTCACGCAATTTGGGTGCATAGATCCTGAGAAATCAGTACCCAGAACAACCACCTCTGGCCGTAATAACGGCCTTGATACGCCTGGGCATTGAGTCAAACAGAGCTTGGATGGCGTGTACAGGCGCAGCTGCCCATGCAGTTTCAACACGATACCACAGTTCATCAAGAGTAGTTCAAAATGGTTCAAATGGCTCTGAGCACTATGGGACTCAACTGCTGAGGTCATTAGTCCCCTAGAACTTAGAACTAGTTAAACCTAACTAACCTAAGGACATCACAAACAGCCATGCCCGAGGCAGGATTCGAACCTGCGACCGTAGCGGTCTTGCGGTTCCAGACTGCAGCGCCTTTAACCGCACGGCCACTTCGGCCAGCCATCAAGAGTAGTGACTGGCGTATTGTGACGAGCCAGTTGCTCGGCCACCATTGACCAGACGTTTTCAATTGATGAGAGGTCTGGAGAATGTGCTGGCCAGGGCTGCAGTCGAAAATTTTCTGTATCCAGAAAGGCCCGTACAGGACCTGCAACATGCGATCGTGCATTATCCTGCTGAATTGTAGGGTTTCGCAGGGATCGAATGAAGGGTAGAGCCACGGGTCGTGACACATCTGAAATGTAACGTCCATTGTGTTGCTTCAGGCTTTCCCGACGGACATGTTGTATATATGGTTCTCGGGCGAGACGTCGGATGTCATAGTGCAAACTCCACAATATTTCGTCAGCGCAACTGGCCGACATCTTCAGGTGCGACGAACACACTGCTAAGGCAGGACCAGGGCCCCCTATTTATGCTAGTTTTAGGCAGGAAGTGCGCATGCGTGGAGGCGCCAAATTCGATGGCCAATAGCGACCATCTGATATCGTCGCTATTGGCCATCGAATTTGGCGCCTCCACGCATGCGCACTTCCTGCCTAAAACTGACATAAATAGGGGGCCCTGGTCCTGCCTTAGCAGTGTGTTCGTCGCACCTGAAGATGTCGGCCAGTTGCGCTGACGAAATATTGTGGAGTTTGCACTATGACATCCGACGTCTCGCCCGAGAACCATATATGTAACGTCCGTTGTTCAAAGTGCCGTCAATGCGAACAAGAGGTGACAGAGACGTGTATCCAATGGCACCCCATACCATCACGCCGGGTGGTACGCCAGTATGGCGATGCCGAATATACGCTTCCAATGTGCGTTCACCGCGATGTCGCCAAACACGGATGCTGTAAACAGAACCTTGATTCATCCGAAAAAATGACGTTTTGCCATTCGTGCATCCAGGTTCGTCGTTGAGTACACCATCGCAGGCGCTCCTGTCTGTTATGCAGCGTCAAGGGTAACCGCAGCCATGGTCTCCGAGCTGATAGTCCATGCTGCTGCAAACGTCGTCCAACTGTTCGTGCAGATGATTGTAGTCTTGCAAATGTCCCCATCTGTTGACTCAGGGATCGAGACGTGGCTGCACGATCCGTTACAGCCATGCGGATAAGATGCCTGTCATCTCCACTGCTGGTGATACGAGGCCGTTGGGATCCAGCACGGCGTTCCTTATTACCCTCCTGAACCCACCGATCCCATATTCTGCTGACAGTCATTGGATCTCGACCAACACGAGTAGCAATATCGCGATACGATAAACCGCAATCGCGATAGGCTACAATCCGACCTTTATCAAAGTAGGAAACGTGATGGTACGCATTTCTTCTCCTTACACCAGGCATCACAACAACGTTTCCCCAGGCAACGCCGGTCAACTGCTGTTTGTGTATGAGAAATCGATTGGAAACTTTCCTCATGTCAGCACGTTGTAGGTGTCGCCACCGGCGCCAACCTTGTGGGAATGCTCTGAAAAGCTAATCATTTGCATATCACAGCATGTTCTTCCTGTCGGTTAAATTTCGCGTCTGTAGCACGTCATCTTCGTGGTGTAGCAATTTTAATGGCCAGTAGTGTATGACGGTTCGAGAGCTTAAGTTGAATCAGAGCAGGATATCATGTTAACGTTCGCTTAAACCATTAAAAAAAACTAGGAAAATAAACCAATGTTCATTCGGCGTACGTTTTAAATTAAAGTTCCACAACCGCAAACTAGTTAAAACTTCAGGTTTATAATTTATATAAAAAACAGCTACCAGCCACATGTATGGTTTAAAAAGGTTTATTATCTTCAGACCATGACCGGTTTCGGATTTTCCTTTACAAATCCATCTTCAGATGGCAGATTACACGCATTCTTAGTTAGACCTAGTTTTGTTTGTGTTATTCGTTTGCTGCACTGGGAAAGATAAGAAATATTTTGTTGTCATATCGGTAATGGTATTTTTACGAAAGATTTACTTCTTTTACAAGATCTAATTGCTCATGAGATGGTTTTTATAAACATTAGTAAACTTGCAGGTTAGTGTACTTACGTGCTGTGTAGTCAGGCAGAACTACACAGCTCGTAAGTACACTAACCTGCAAGTTTACTAATGTTTATAAAAACCATCTCATGAGCAATTAGATCTTGTAAAAGAAGTAAATCTTTCGTAAAAATACCATTACCGATATGACAACAAAATATTTCTTTTCTTTCCCAGTGCAGCAAACGAATAACACAAACAAAACTAGGTCCAACTAAGAATGCGTGTAATCTGCCATCTGAAGATGGATTTGTAAAGGAAAATCCGAAACCGGTCATGGTCTGAAGATAATAAACCTTTTTAAACCATACATGTGGCTGGTAGCTGTTTTTTATATAAATTATAAACCTTAAGTACAACAGCCACGTTTCTCAACATGTCGTCTTTCGACAAAATAGAGTTAAAACTTCCAATTCAGTTCACTCACAAATAATCACAGTAGAGTTACAGAGTTCACACTAAAGTATGTTTAAAATCAGTTTATGGTTGACACTTCACACGTTGCAACTGGTTTCACCTAATCGGACCGCTAAATGTTACGCCCGAACCGTTCACAGTTGTGAAACTGCCGCAGCAGTTGGTCGGTTCACTTCCAGTTCCTTGTCCAGCATTCCTCCTCGATGCGCGGCTGGTCCCGCCGGAGGTTCCAGTCCTCCAACGGGCATGGGTATGTGTGTTTGTCCTTAGGATAATTTAGGTTAAGTAGTGTGCAAGCTTAGGGACTGATGACCTTAGCAGTTAAGTCCCAGAAGATTTCACAAACATTTGAACATTTTTTTCTCCTTGATGTGTTTGTATCCCGACTCATGAGTTTGCCACTTTTATTTCATGCTTCATCATAGATGCTAACCACGCCAAAAGCAGCACACACACACAAACACGAAACGATAGTGATCAAACACACACGTTTCATACACAGCACAGACCAAACAATACTGCATACTTCCACACAAGACACGATTCAGCTTCACGTACAATTATCACAATTACAGAGATCAGCTTACATTAGATAAGCTTCACACGATATTGCGTGAAGCCACATGTTTGAAGGATACAATTCATCGGTGCTACTTGATCATCATAGTCGTAAATATAACCACTTAACAAAGTGTTGTGGTGTTGCACAATGGTTAGCGTATAACCTGCCCTGTAGAAGATTGTATGTTTGAAACTGGCTTTCGAATTTTTTTCATTTCTAACTCTAATCAAAAGAGTTTGATTATTATTTTTAGACAATTAATAGGTTTAAATGTAATGTTTTTATTTCTGATCTTTGCGTGTCATTTTTATCATCATACTGACGTTTTTTATGTGCTCTTATTTCTCTTGCTGTCACCCTTTTACGTTTGTAATTTGCCTATGGCGCGTATATTCTGCAACCAAGTGCCAAGTACTGCCCATCGGTTGGTAACGCGCAGCTTGTACAGCCAGTGTGTGGATGGTTTCAGGTAACCTGATAGCGACAGATAACAGTTTGCTCTTAGCGCTGAAATGGAATTTTTTCTGCCTTCAGTTTGCTCGTAGAGGTTAGCTTTAATCGGCGTGAACAAAGCGATTGATTTTAGTTCTGCGGCTTATTGTGGACCGCCGTTTTCTCGGATGCATTGCACATCATCACTAGGTCGTGTTTAGCTTGGAACAGGAGTTTGAATTCAGTGCTACAAAATGTGTCGTCTGGCGCAGTTCAATCATTGGTCGGTTAAAATCAGCTGTCGACTGAGTACCTTGCGCATCCGACGTAACTCCTTACGACCACTTCCCACATTGCTCCGCGTTACACATGAACAGCATTTATAAAGTGACCCGCCGTGTTTGTATGTTGAGCGGTAAGCAGCAGCCGATGTGGCAACACCGTAGCAGCGAGTGAGAGACGTCAATTATCAAGTAATTTTAATCGGACTATAGTTCGTCTGGTGCGAATTATTCTAAATTCACAAACTTTCGAAGTGTTCGCTATCGTCACCCGTGTATATCACAGGTCCCCATTTCAATACTTGAAAAATTCCGGACACTATCGAGACTCGACCTTCTCGGCTCTCATACATATGTGTTGCTTCTCCTATTTCACAAAATCCGTATACGTCGAGCTGACCAACTGACCAGGTGCAAGAGGGCTGCCAGGTATTTAAGCTCTAGGGTTGCCAAAAGTCATGTTTACACACTTTCGGCTCCCTGAACATAATTAAGAACTATTAATTTTTACTGTGTGTGTGTCTGTTACGTATCAGTTTACATGCAAACTATCTCAGTCTTCCATTATTGTTTTTTTTTCAGGTCAAATGCTTTGTTCAATAATAGTGATTTTGTTATGAAAAGCGCTGTTTTACGCTGTTTTGTTGCTAATAAATAAAAACCAAGCTAAATACATTTATACATCAATATTTTGGACGTACTTCATAATGATTCCGCTACTTTTAATGTTCTGTTAATAATTCGGGTAACAATTCAGGTTTTTACGCTCAGAACGCACATTCTGGCCAGTAATTTAAACTATGTGATGCTTATAAGAAATCTATTACGATATTATGATAGTGTTCGATGAGCCCTATTTGTACCCACTTTGCGAAAATCGCACAAGGCGTTGTTAAGATATTGATTTCAAATCTCATCTCTGTTACAAAACCTTTGGTATTAAATAACTTGAGAATTACTTTTCCGATCGAGGGCGCGTTTTTGTCCATGTACTTGTCTTATTTTTGGCTTTATAATTATGCTGCTGTCTTCTTTGTAAATAATCTAGTTCAATTTTTATTGAATTAAGTCTAAGGTAATATTTATGCTGGCCACTCAGTTCACCAGTGGCGGTTTCCTTCTTCACTTTTCTCGCCGAGGGTTTTAACCCCGTGGGTTTTTCCAGAATACACGTCAAGCATAAGTTTACCTGCTCGCTGTTCTGAGGATGTGTTATTTCTTATACCTACAATGTCCACCAGTCATGGAGACTCAAAGGTGCCGCCATCTACTGATGACACGGCGATACTTGTATGGCTCCTCCAAGCTCAGATACAGTATGGCCTCCACCTCTTATTTAGCTCTTAAAATATACATTCCTACCCAGCCACAGCCATTCTCCATCACTACAAGACGCGTTCTCATAGCTCTGTCTGCTTTTTACATTTTGCGGTCATTCTTATAGGAATATACCCTCCCAATCTAATTCATAGAAATGGCAAAGAAACTGGTACTCCTGCTTATATCGTGCGGGCCACCGCAAGCACGCAGACGTGCCTCGGCACGACGTGGCATGGCTCCGACTATTGTCTGAAGTAGTATGACACCATTAATCCTGCAGGGCTGTCCATGAATTCATAAGAGTATGAGAGAGTGAATATCTATTCTGAACAGCACGCTCCAAGGCATCCCAGATATGCTCAATAATATTCATGTCTGGGGAGTTTGGTGATCAGCGGAAGTGTTTAAACGCAGAAGAGTGTTCTTGAAGCCATTCCGCAGCATTTTGGACGTTGAGATGTCGAATTATCCTGTTGGAATTTTCCAAGTCCGTCGGAATGCGCAATGGACATGAATCGATGTAGGTGAACAGACAGGATGCTTACGTACGTGTCACCTGTCAGAGCCGTATCTATACGTATCAGGGGTCCCAATCACTCCAACTGCCCACGCACCACACCATTAAAGAGCCTCCACCAGCTTGTACAGTCCCCTGCTGACATGGAGGGTCCGTGGATTCACGAGGTTGTCTCCATACCCGTACACGTCCATACGCTCGATACAATTTGAAACGAGACTCGTCCGAGCGGGCAACATGTTTCCAGTGATCAATAGTCCAATGTCGGTGCTGACGGGCCCTGGCGAGGCGTAAAGCTTTGTGCCGTGCAGTCATCAAGGATACACGAGTGGGCCTTCGGCTCCGAAAGCCCACATCGATGATGTTTCGTTGAATGGTTCGCACGCTGATACTTGTTGATGACCCAGCACTGAAATCTACAGCAATTTACGGAAGGGTTGCACTGCTGTCACGTTGAACGATTCTCTTCAGTCGTTGTTGGTCGCGTTCTTGCAGTGTTTTTCCGGCCACAGGAAGTCTGAGATCTGATGTTTTACCGGGTTCCTGATATTCACGGTACACTCGTGAATGGTCGTACGGGAAAATCCACACATCATCGCTACCTCGGAGAAGAAGTGTCCCATCGCTCGTGCGCCGACTATTACACAACCTTCAAACTTCCTTAAATCTTGATAACCTGCCATTGTAGCAACAGTAACCGATCTAACAACTGCGCCAGACACTTGTTGTCTTACATAGGCGTTGCCTACCGCAGCGCAGTATTCTGTTCATATATCTCTGTATCTTGCATGAATATCAAGACCTCAGATGGAAACCCAGTTCTAAGCAAAGAAGGGAAAGCAGAAAGGTGGAAGGAGTATATAGAGGGTCTATACAAGGGCCATGTTCTTGAGGACAATATTATAGAAATGGGAGAGAATTTAGATGAAGATGAAATAGGAGATATGATACTGCATGACGAGTTTGACAGAGCACTGAAAGACCTAAGTCGAAACAAGACCCTGGGAGTAGACAACATTCCATTAGAACTACTGACAGCCTTGGGAGAGCCAGGCCTAACAAAACTCTACCATCTAGTGAGCAAGATGTATGAGACAGGCGAAATACCCTCAGACTTCAAGAAGAATATAATTAATTCCAATCCCAAAGAAAGCAGGTGTTGACAGATGTGAAAATTACCGAACTATCTGTTTAATAAGCCACGACTGCATAAAAAAACGCGTATTCTTTACAGAGCACTCCGTCTTCAGGCCACAAGTGGCCCATCGGGACCACCCGACCGCCGTATCATCCTCAGTTCAGGATGCGGATAGGAGGGGCGTGTGGTCAGCACACCGCTCTCCCGGTCGTTATGATGGTTTTCTTTGACCGGAGCCGCCACTGTTCGGTCGAGTAGCTCCTCAATTGGCATCACGAGGCTGAGTGTACTCCGAAAAATGGCAACAGCGCATGGGGGCTGGATGGTCACCCATCCAAGTGCCGACCCCGCCCAACAGCGCTTAACTTCGGTGATCTCACCGGAACCGGTGTATCCACTGCGGCAAGGCCGTTGCCGTATTCTGTATAGACGAACAGAAAAACTGGTAGAAGCCGACCTCGGGGAAGATCAGTTTGGATTCCGTAGAAATGCTGGAACTCGTGAGGCAGTACTGACCCTACGACTTATCTTAGAAAATAGATTAAGGAAAGGCAAACCCACGTTTATAGCATTTGTAAACTTGTAGAAAGCTTTTGACAATGTTGACTGGAATACTCTCTTTCGAATTCTGAAGGTAACAGGGGTAAAATACAGGGAGCGAAAGGCTATTTACAATTTGTACAGAAACCAGATGGCATTTATAAGAATCCAGGGGCATGAAAGGGAAGCAGTGGTTGGGAAGGGAGTGAGACAGGGTTGCCTATCCCCGATGTTATTCGATCTGTATACTGAGAAAGCAGTAAAGGAAACAAAAGAAAAATTCGGAGTAGGAACTAAAATCCATGGAGAAGAAATTAAAACTTTGAGGTTCACCGATGACATTGTAATTCTGTCAGAGACAGCAAAGGCCCTGGGAGAGCATATGAACGGAATGGGCAGTGTCTTGAAGGGAGGATATAAGATGAACATCAACAAAAGCAAAACGAGGATAATGGAATGTAGTCGAATTAAATCGGGTGATGCTGCGGGAATTAGATTAGGAAATGAGACGCTTAAAGTAGTAAATGAGTTTTACTATTTGGGGAGCAAAATAACTGATGATGGTCGAAGTAGAGAGGATATAAAATGTAGACTGGCAATGGCAAGGAAAGTGTTTGTGAAGAAGAGAAATTTGTTAACATCGAGTATAGATTTAAGTGCCAGGAAGTTGTTTCTGAAAGTATTTGTGTGGAGTGTAGCCATGTATGGAAGTGAAACGTGGACGATAAATAGTTTAGACAAGAAGAGAATAGAAGCTTTCGAAATGTGGTGCTACAGAAGAATGCTGAAGATTAGATGAGTAGATCACATAACTAATGAGGAGGTATTGAATAGAATTGGAGAGAAGAGAAATTTGTGGCACAACTTGACTAGAAGAAGGGACCGGTTGGTAGGGCATATTCTGAGGCATCAAGAGATCACCAATTTAGTATTGGATGGCAGCGTGGAGGGTAAAAATCGTAGAGGGAGACCAAGAGATGAATGCACTAAACAGTTCCAGAAGGATGTGGGTTGCAGTAGGTACTGGGAGGTGAAGAACCTTGCACAGGATAGAGTAGCATGGAGAACTGCTCCAAACCAGTCTCTGGACTGAAGACCACAACAACATCTGAATACGCATGCTTATACCACTTTCTTTGGCGCTTCAGTGTAGTTTCTGCGTTAAAAAGTTCATACCGACTATACAGCGAATTTACGTGTATTGCTGCCTGTAGGAATGACCATTACATGGAATAATCAAAGAATAGTGCTGTAGGGGTCGCCCACTCCCGGGCTGGAAACCCTTACTGTTTTGTCAGGATGGAGGCCGAGGAACGTGTTTCACATCATCACAGGCAATAAAACAAAATCAAATGTTATTTCTTTTATTCCTCAGAATACATCCTGTCGCCGCGCCTTCCGCGGTGCCTGGTGGCTACATAAGCTGGATGGAATCTTCCGAATCCATAGGCAGACTCAGGCCTGCCTAAGATTGCTGCATCAGCTCTGGGCGCAGTCGGGTGACTCGGGGTGTGACGGGTTCCCTGCCGGTTCGTTCGGAAGGTGCTTGCCCTCTGCCGGTCTGCTATGGAGTTCGGATAAGACATTGATAGCGACTCATGTGTGTTTAGTTCTCATGCCGTCCTGTGAGTACTCTGCCCTTCTCACGTCATTGCCCACATTGTCCCATCAGATGGACTGTAATGTCAAATACTGTGATATGTTGAATGCTCATCCTGGTCCACCTGTCTCATAGGCCGTCTGTCCTGAATGATGCTAAAGTTTCAGAGCTGGAATTTTGTTGGTAGACTCGTGGACTACCCATCAGTGGCGGCTTTTGTACTGGATGCTGATTCATTGTCATCTTTTTCTACGGATCGTTGCTCGTCAGAGGCAGGAACAGTACGACCAATACTGGAACAATCTCACACAAGATGTTACAATACAATATTCGGAGAATCGAGTGCGAACGACGTGAATGTCACCAACCTCATTGATCGACTGTAGTGGTGTGGAGAATTTATGGTGTCGACGAGTGGTTTTACTGTACGATGTAATTTATAATGACTGAATCGGTCTCACTCATCATGAGCGGTCTTCAGCTCTGCTGTCAATTTGTTTGTCATAACTGCTTCATAAAAACCTTGACAGCTATTGCTGCGTCCTATCTAGTGCTTCTTACGTAATGTTACGAGAATAACGGAGGTAGGTTGAACTGCACTTGCCGTACATTTTTCTGCTGTGGACTGACACACAGAAGTACTGATGCCACATTTTTGGTGACTGACTAACCGTGTCGAAGTGTTTACTCATAGTGGCTGGCTCGTTTTGATACTTCCGTGTGCTTCAACAATGTCGGGCTGTAGCGACTTAGAAAAATTTTCTCTCCCCTGATCCCTTACGACCTTGATACGTAACAGTACAATCCCCTCTGTAGATAATATTGTCGTTCCATTACTGGAGTTCTAGCTTCTGGAAAATATTTCCATCTGTACCTTTGAAGTAAACGTTTTAGTACTATTCAGCTTCTCAACAGTCACCTTCGATGATTAAAAATGGTTACCCTGAAGCAATGATGCTGTTCGAATTAAGGTCGTTATTCAAATATTAAACACGTGTCCCGCTATACAGTGTGTCCCAGGAGGAATGGTCAGTGTTCCGGGATATGACAGAAACGATCATTTAAAGCAAAAAGCTTCACTTACGGACATATGCCCTATTCCGAATTGCTTCTGTGATACAACACGTTTAAAGTACACTATTATTCATTTTCTGTATTATTCAATGCAATGTCATATTTACATACGTACAAATGGCTCTGAGCACTATGGGACTTAACTGCTGTGGTCATCAGTCCCCTAGAACTTAGAACTACTTAAACCTAGCTAACCTAAGGACATCACACACATCCATGCCCGAGGCAGGATTCGAACCTGCGAACGTAGCGGTCACGCGGCACGTACGTACAACAGTTACTAAACATTACATCATGCCTTTTACAAAGTATCAATTGAAAATTACGTATTTTAACACATACACCTATAAGTATCGTACAAGTCACATTATAACTGTTATACAGTTCACAATAAATCTGAAAATATCTCACCGTCAACTTATTTGTGCACTCTTGGAAGAACAAGATGTGTTGCTTGTATGAGTACCTCTACACATTACCTAATGAGGGAAGCAGCGGCCATTATGCGACCAAGCTGTACATCTCGCATTTTCATCTTTCTTTTGTACACCTCAGACTTCATCCAACCCCACAAACATAAATCTAATGCCGTAAGGTCTGGCGATCTTGGTGGCCATTTGATTTTACTTCCGCAACCAATCCGGCGAATAGGATAAGTGCGGTTGAGATGTTCCCTCATACGCCTGGTAAATTGTGGAAGAGATCCATCATGCTGGAAGAACATTGCAGTGTGCGTGGCCAAAGGAACGTCCTCAAGGTGGTCAAGAAATGAATTTCCAAAACAATGCAAGTAATTCTGTACCATCATTAGCTCTTCTAAAATGACTGAACGTATCCGCATGCTGCCGTTCGTACACTCTAAATGTGTTCTATCTGGGAAGACATTAGGAATAGGGCACACGCCTGTACGAAGTTTTTTGCTTCAAATGACTGTTCCTGTGTATCTTTGAATATTGACCTCCTGGGACACTCTGTGTACGAGCATAAGAATAAATCTACGTTGTTCATCAATTTCATGGTGATGCTAAATGCACATGGAAGTTATCTTCAGGTGTAGCAATCAAAGCTACGAATTCTGATCCAGTTTCAATGTTTGGAAGCAATCCGCCATATGGCTGAATCATCTCCGTGGTATCCGCAAATAGCACTGCTGGTGACACGCCCTCTGACGTTCGGCTCAGCAATGTTCTCCAGTTACAGGGGAAGTTATGCCTTAGGTGATGCAACACTCACACTGATCTAAGTCGACTGGATGATCACCTGTACGTCTGTAATGGATTTATTGATACACTGACGAGCAAAGGCATTATGACCACGTCCTTGGTAGACCACCTTTGGAACGTGACAGGTCCTTGGTGTGCCTGTGGAAGTATTTGGCGCAAGATGTCTACGCACAGGTCACGCAGTTCCTGTAATTTACAGGCTGGTGGTTTGTGGGCACGGAGCATAGCGTCCCAGATTATGTCAGTTGGTTGACGATTACAACTACCTGAGTTGACTTTCATGCTCCCCAAATCTCTGTAACATGATTCTGGCATATGGACGTCGAGAACTATCCTGATGGAAGATGCCATTGTCCTCGGATAAGACCTCAAGCATGAAGGGACGCAGGTGGTCCACAACAATGTTAACGCAAACCACAGTTGTTAAGGCGCTTTTCATTGCCAGCACAGGCCTCATGGAAGTCCAAGTGAATTTCCCCCATTATACAATACTGTCCCCACCAGCCTGCATCCGTGATGATGTGGGTGATTTCGAGCAGCCGTTCACCTTGAAGATGGCATGTCTGGATACGACCGTCGGCCTGTCGTAGCAAGAAACGTGATTCGGTACGAGCAGTTGACACGTTTCGTAGAACCACGGTGCAAACTCGACAATGCCACTTCAGCTGTAGTTGAAGATGATGTTGGTTCGACATGGGAACGTGTACTGTTCGTCCGCTGCAAAGCCCTGTGTTTAATAATGTAACCAAAACAGTGCGCTCAGAAACACTTGAGCTTGCACATCTATCGTCACATCTGCCACAGATCGCCATCTATCCTGGTTTACAAAGTAGACAAACCTCCGACCTCCACATTCTCTGGTCAGTCGTGGACGTCCATCACCTCGTCACCTGCTCGTGGTTTCGCCGTCCTTCAACCACGTTTCATACACTGCTGGCCACCGTAAATGCAACACCCTGAAGGAAGCATCCGAATCAAGTGAAATTTACACCATGGGTTTGCAGCAATGAGATATGCAACTGATTAGAATTTCAGCGCAGACGCACATCACGCGCGCCTGTGGCGCCACCTCATAGCGCCATTTAAGGCTTGGCGATTTCGACGAGTGTACGTTCGGCACGTGTGTTTACCTTGTGGTTGTTTCACAAGACGATCAGTTATGCCTCGTAGACAACAGCGAACATCGTTTGATCAAGTATCCGAGTTCGCTGACGAGGCACGCTTCTATCTGCAGCACCACGATGGTCGGATTCGAGTGTGGAGACACCGTGGAGAGAGGATGCTGGACAGCTGCATTATGCACCGCCACACTGGTCTTGCACCGGGTATTATGGTATGGGGCGGTATTGGATATTACTCTCGCACGCCTCTAGTACGCTTGCCGGTACTTTAAATAGCCGGCGCTACATATCCGAGGTGCTGGAGCCAGTTGTCCTTCCTTACCTTCAGGGCTCGGCCACAGCCATATTTCAACAGGATAATGCGCGACCACAGGTGGCACGTATTGTCCAAAGGTTCTTCGTCAATAACCAGATTGAAGTGCTTCCCTGGCTGGCTTGCTCTCCGGATCTTTCGCCGATAGAAAACATGTGGTCCATGGTTGCTCAACGAGTGACCCAGATTACATCCCCAGCTGCCACACCAGATGATCTTTGGCAACGTGTGGAAGCTGCTTGGGCTGCTGTACCCCAGGAACACATCCAACGTCTCTTTGACTCAATGCCGAGATGTGTGGCAGCGGTGATCTCGAACAATGGCGGCTACTCTGGCTACTGATTCTGGCAGGAACCACATGTCACAGACGTCTGTAAACGTAATCATTTGATACTTGGTCAACATGTTATCTACAAAATAAATTTTGTTGTGCTACCGCTTGTCTTTCTTGGTGTTGCATTTACGGTGACCAGCAGTGTACATGCTCACGGCACTAGCGCGCGAACGACTGACCAGTTTCGCCGTTTCCGTGATGTTCTTTCCGAGGGCCGTAGCAGTTGACACTTTATCGTAGTCGCTTATGTGAGTGGATCTCCCCATTAGCATCCCATATCGTCCCAAGAATGATTACCATTCGTCTCCGTTCCACTTTTATCGTTTCCTATGCGCGTGAAGTGGCCGCAGCGTTACCAAGTGCATTCATTCTCGTGATAGGTAGTGATCATGAAATTTTGGCTCATCTGTGTATCAGCAGCAGTCATATTGTGTGTGTGTGTCTGTGTCTGTTACGTCATTTTATAACTTGTTCCCTTTACATTTCAGTGTGTGTCTGAAATATATAAACGAGGCTATAGAGAGGGTAAGGGACACGCCCAGCAGTGAAGACAGAGCCGATGGAGAGAAGTCCATTATCGAGAAAATACTGGAGAAGACGTCAGATCCGAAAGTGGCTGCCATCCTGGCGCTGGATATGCTTCTCGTCGGCGTCGATACTGTGAGTATTAAGTACATTCCTATACTGATACATAATTCTTGTCAATCTAGACTCCAAATTAGATTAAATGAAGATCTGTTTTCGTTTTTGACCCAATATGTCCCTCAGCGTCGAATTTTTCAGCAACTGGACATATTTATGAAGCAAGAAACAGTCTTCATTTAACCATATAATATATCATGCAGAGTATGAATGATCACACGAACAACTGTTTAGGTTTCAAACTTTACAGTGTTTCCAAAAATGAAGAAAAAGAAGATAAAATGTATTCTGTACTGTTTCCAGAGCAACGATACCAGGTAGCCCGCATCTCGTGGTCGTGCGGTAGCGTTCTCGCTTCCCACGCCCGGGTTCCCGGGTTCGATTCCCGGCGGGGTCAGGGATTTTCTCTGCCTCGTGATGGCTGGGTGTTGTGTGCTGTCCTTAGGTTAGTTAGGTTTAAGTAGTTCTAAGTTCTAGGGGACTGATGACCACAGATGTTAAGTCCCATAGTGCTCAGAGCCATTTGAACCATTTTGATACCAGGTATGAAAGTATGAAATCGGAATTTCCGTATAGATTGTGCTAGCCGTCAGTATAGGGCCCGTGAGACGACGTTTGCAGCGCCATCTGCTTCCTATAACGGCTGACGACGAATGTCGACACACAGTAACAACCCAAGCTCCATACATCGGTATCTCTTTCAAACCCGTAAACATCTCGAGTTTTGTGCCTACGAACTACCATTTGCGGACAGCATTGGTTTTTCTGTTATCATTTGAAGAAAATTGCTGCAGGATCGCATCGAATGCTTGTCGAAGCTTTCGGCGAACATGCTCTTGAGAAAACACAGTGTTTCCAGTGGTTCAAAAAATTCAAAAGTGGTGATTTTGAATTTGGAAGCGACGAGCGCAGGAAACCACCGAAAAAGTTTGAAGAAAACGTATTGCAGGCCTTATTGGATGGACATGATACTCAAACTCAACAGGAACTCGCAGAACAATTGAATGTGACGCAGAAAGCCATTTCTCTTCGGTTGAAAGCTATGAGAAAGGCGCAGAAAGTGGGAAAATGTGTTCCGCAAAGATTGAATGAAAGACAGCAAGCAAATCGAAAGAGGTGAATTCTGATCGTCAGATACAAAGTAAAGTCGTTTCTCTATCGAATAGAGACAGGTGATGAAAAATGGGTACATTCTGAGAATCCTAAGCGTCCTAAATCATGGGTGAATCCAGGCAAATTATCGACATCCACTGCAAGACCAAATCGCTTTGCAAAGAAGACAATGCAGCCAGTGCTCTGTCTTTGGTGGGATCAAAAACCTGTTATCTATTATGAGTTGCTAAAACCTGGTGAAACCGTTACCACTGATCCCTACCAACAGCAAATGATCGATTTAAATCGAGCATTACGTGAAAATTGACTGGAATATGGCAAAAGGCAACACAAAGTCATATTGCTCCATGATAACGCCCCATCACACACAGCAAAGCGGGTCAGGAAAACGATCGAGGCGTTCAATTGGGAAATACCAGGGCATGCGGCTTATTTTCCAGACCTGGCTCCGTCATGTTATCATATATTTGCTTCACTGGGACAAGCTGTTATTGAACAACGCTTCAATTCGCATGAAAATTTACAAAAATGGCTCGCTGACTAGTTCGCATCAAAAGAAGATTTTTTTTTAAGTGGGTTTCACGGCCAGCCGTAGAAGTGGGAGATATGTCTAAATAGCAACAGAGATAATTTTGAACAAAATATTGTTTATCAGTATCAAACAACAGACGTGTTATTATTGCAACCAAATTCCGGTTTCGTACTTCCATACCTGATAAGTTCTTTATATTAACGGATTGCATAAGGGAGACATTTTACATGCAGTCACGCTTTTTTAATTCGACTCTGAAATTCATTGCTACAAAATATTCTTGCAGAGAGATATTCGTTCTGTGTTAATGTACACAATCTTTAGCTGTGGTCCTGAAAAGAATTTTTCATCATTTATTTAAAGACCCATGATGTGGAAAAACTATCAAATGATCGCCCTTCGAAAACCAGGTAAAGACCTCTCTGTACCTAAAACAAGAGACTTGTATCGTAGCTACGTCATTTGTACGAAAATAAGATATTGGAAATAATTTTTGGTAGGAAGGACGCAGCAAGTTATCTTGGATTGAGAGTCATCGACAGAAGTCGAAGTAACTTTGGTTGTACCCCAGGGAAGTGTGTTGCGACCCTTCCTGTTCATGCTGTATATTAATGACCTTGCGAACAATATTAATAGTAAGCTCAGATTTTTTGTAGATGATGCAGTTATCTATAATGAAGTACTGTCTGAAAGAAGCTGCATAAATATACACTCCTGGAAATTGAAATAAGAACACCGTGAATTCATTGTCCCAGGAAGGGGAAACTTTATTGACACATTCCTGGGGTCAGATACATCACATGATCACACTGACAGAACCACAGGCACATAGACACAGGCAACAGAGCATGCACAATGTCGGCACTAGTACAGTGTATATCCACCTTTCGCAGAAATGCAGACTGCTATTCTCCCATGGAGACGATCGTAGAAATGCTCGATGTAGTCCTGTGGAACGGCTTGCCATGCCATTTCCACCTGGCGCCTCAGTTGGACCAGCGTTCGTGCTGGACGTGCAGACCGCGTGAGACGACGCTTCATCCAGTCCCAAACATGCTCAATGGGGGACAGATCCGGAGATCTTGCTGGCCAGGGTAGTTGACTTACACCTTCTAGAGCACGTTTGGTGGCACGGGATACATGCGGACGTGCATTGTCCTGTTGGAACAGCAGGTTCCCTTGCCGGTCTAGGAATGGTAGAACGATGGGTTCGATGACGGGTTGGATGTACCGTGCACTATTCAGTGTCAAAAAATGGTTCAAATGGCTCTGAGCACTATGGGACTCAACTGCTGAGGTTATTAGTCCCCTAGAACTTAGAACTAGTTAAACCTAACTAACCTAAGGACATCACAAACATCCATGCCCGAGGCAGGATTCGAACCTGCGACCGTAGCGGTCTTGCGGTTCCAGACTGCAGCGCCTTTAACCGCACGGCCACTTCGTATTCAGTGTCCCCTCGACGATCACCAGTGGTGTACGGCCAGTGTAGGAGATCGCTCCCCACACCATGATGCCGGGTGTTGGCCCTGTGTGCCTCGGTCGTATGCAGTCCTGATTGTGGCGCTCACCTGCACGGCGCCAAACACGCATACGACCATCATTGGCACCAAGGCAGAAGCGACTCTCATCGCTGAAGACGACACGTCTCCATTCGTCCCTCCATTCACGCCTGTCGCGACACCACTGGAGGCGGGCTGCACGATGTTGGGGCGTCAGCGGAAGACGGCCTAACGGTGTGCGGGACCGTAGCCCAGCTTCATGGAGACGGTTGCGAATGGTCCTCGCCGATACCCCAGGAGCAACAGTGTCCCTAATTTGCTGGGAAGTGGCGGTGCGGTCCCCTACGGCACTGCGTAGGATCCTACGGTCTTGGCGTGCATCCGTGCGTCGCTGCGGTCCGGTCCCAGGTCGACGGGCACGTGCACCTTCCGCCGACCACTGGCGACAACATCGATGTACTGTGGAGACCTCACGCCCCACGTGTTGAGCAATTCGGCGGTACGTCCACCCGGCCTCCCGCATGCCCACTATACGCCCTCGCTCAAAGTCCGTCAACTGCACATACGGTTCACGTCCACGCTGTCGCGGCATGCTACCAGTGTTAAAGACTGCGATGGAGCTCCGTATGCCACGGCAAACTGGCTGACACTGACGGCGGCGGTGCACAAATGCTGCGCAGCTAGCGCCATTCGACGGCCAACACCGCGGTTCCTGGTGTGTCCGCTGTGCCGTGCGTGTGATCATTGCTTGTACAGCCCTATCGCAGTGTCCGGAGCAAGTATGGTGGGTCTGACACACCGGTGTCAATGTGTTCTTTTTTCCATTTCCAGGAGTGTATGTAGGACTCGTATCAAATAGGACTGACAAGGGATATTGATTTATAAGGAGAAGGGGTCTGAAAGAAGCTGCATAAATATGTGTGGGACTCGTATCAAATAGGACTGACAAGGGATATTGATTTATAAGGAGAAGGGCAGCACGAGTGGTCACAGGTTTGTTTGATCCGTCGAAGATGGTCACAGAGATACTTAAGAACTGAACTGGCAGACTCTTGAAGATAAACCTAAACTATCCTGAGAAAGCCTACTTAAAAAAATTCCAGAAGCGGTTTTAAATGACTCTAGGAATATGCTATTACCCCATGCGTATCGCTCCTGTAGAGATCAAGAGGACAAGCTAAGATTAATTACAGCACGCACAGAGGCGTTTAAACAATCATTCTGCTCGCGAGCCGTACGTGAAACGAACGGGTAATAGCTCTAATAGGGTGTACACTGGGACATACCCTCTGCCACGCACTTCACAGTGGTTTACAGAGTATAGATGTAGATGTTGATTTAAAAATGTTTCGGCTACAAGTGTCTGCAAAGGAAAGTGGAAGGTCTTCGTATTTCACAAAAGGTAGATTATAAAGCTGGAACGATCTGTACTTCGCAGGTACTCAGTCTATCCGAACATATAAGGGTGCATCCGAGGGACTGATGATCACACCACGGCGACGTACGACAAGCAGTACAGCAGTGGCTGTTGTTTAGCCCTTGCAACGTCGTTAAGAAGTCGTTGTTTCACGAGTATCACTGATACTCCCTTGAAGAATAGTCAGTCTTTGTCGAATAGCAGTTGACATCAAAGAAATGAACACCCTCAATGTAAAATCCTTATGTCTAAGCCATTCTACATCCACACGAACGACCAGCCAGGACCACCTCTCATCAGAAACGAATTGGTATCAGCAGTTCAGCTTGAGGAATTTTTAGACCATTAGAAATACTACTTGCTGAGGAACATAGTGATACAGCAGCTTATTACTAGTAGAGATGGGGGATCCGCTCTTGAACTAATTCATAGAGTTCAATCTTTCAAAGGAGTGAACAATCAGTGATTCAGAAAAAAAGAACGGTAGCTCCAAACGTTTCCCAGGCAGAGAGAGAGAGAGAGAGAGAGAGAGAGACGGAGCATATCAGCAGCGCCTCTGCTGGTCAGAGCACAGTGCACGCCACACAACACAGCCAGCGCCGGCCTCTGCCCTGCTTCTACCTTGGCTGCCTGCATTGTGCAGTGCCCCATTGGATTTTGTGTTTCACATATGCCGGGCCGTCTCTGTGCGTCGTCTGCCGTGTGCACTGTGCAGTGTCTGGCGCAGCTTAACTTCGCATCGCACTCTGTCGGCGATCGTTTCAGTCGCACGTCCTGCCCTCTGGGCAGTTGATGCCAGCAACAGGACAGAGAGCCACCTAGCGGATAACATAGGAACTACTTGCAAAAACCTGCTCGCAAGGGAGCGGACGATTTGTCTCGGAGCGGGTGAGCTCCCCCCACCCTCGGAACTCGCCCGCTCAACGCTCACCCCACCGTCTCGACTCGAGCCAGAGCGTCGAGCAAAGCGACTCTGGTGTCACTCTGGTCTCTGCGGTCTCAGCTCCCGCAATAATACAGCTCGCGGCTCGACCTGCTCGACTCAGCGCCTCTGTATCGGAGTTTGTCCCCACTGGATATTGTTCTTCGTAGTAATACCGCTATGTATATTACATTATTATGTTATGTATACATCAATTGTTTTTATTTTATTTTTATTTGTTTAAACTGATTAGATTAGGTTCCTGATGACTACTCTTACTATAGGATTTTTATTATGGACACTCGAATTTACGCTTTAATTACGAGCGAACCGATAAACGTATCGCAAAATGTGATACACCAATATTTTCCTTGTTTTATTCTGCGTAAGGCTATATGCAGCACTTTCGTTTTACAGTCAAATTTATATATTTTTTTCTTATTCTGGTACGGATTTTGCGATTTTAGGCGTCTTCGAAAGGAAAAATATATGGCTTGCGATGTATTTGTATGAGGTTAATGAAATTTTAATACATTATAGCCAAATATATTGTTAATGTAAATCGCAAGCTACAACATTTTCCGATCACCCAAAAAACCACGCTAGTGCAAAATAAATCAATAATCAAAAACTTTGTCATATCGTGGAAATTTCAATAAACAATACAAAATTCTTACTCATTATCTATGTTACTTCAAAATAGGATCAAATAAGATCAAAATACAGGTATAGTACTGGAATAAACCAAGTTTAAAGGGCAATGTGCCTTTCATTTATTTTCTTTTGTAAATGAGTGGTGAGTCATGAAAAACAGCTAATTCATTTCAGGGAGTGAACAGTTCTGATCCAATCTCTGAAAAGAACAGTTTTGCCCATCTCTAATTACTAGAAGAACTGATTACTGTAGAATATTCCGAAGACGCAGGTGTGTATATTCCAAATTAGAAGACAAGAGACGAATGAGCATTTGCCTATGGTGTACAGGAATGGACCATTGAACACTTCTTTACTTTTATATATGAGTCGTCCTCTAACACACAAAATTGTGGTGTTAACATCGAACAGGAGATCTCAGCCCGAAAAAACATCTGCGAAAACTCATTCCTATGAAGTGGGGAGCTCTTTCAGCTTGGTTAGGAACCTCAGTTATTGCTCCCACTTTGGAACAGCTCAACTCGGTAGATATCCTGATGGACATCGAACTTCTCCTACGAGATTCTGGTCCAGAAGAAACAGCCCAGAACCGTGCATCGAGGCATCTTGCGCAGTGAGTGGTCATCTCCTGAACATCCATTTCGCGGATGTCGCCTGCAATGTACAGGCTAAAAAGCACTGTACCGCTTGAGATACTGTTAATAAGTAGAAGCACAGTCCCACGAAATAACAGCGTTGGCTGCAAGACTACGCAACGCTGCAAACAACCTGACGTGCACTTAAGAAGAAAAAAAAAATGCAACACTTTCAAGAATTGCGTTCAGTGGCACCAGTGCAGACTGAGGGGTTGTGGTGTTAGTGAGTCATCTGACACAATCATCACGGTCATCGGCGATCAGGTAACGCTCAGAAGGCCTGTCTGTGCACTCTCTATTTTGACTCTGCAGTTAGTACCCGTTGCTGAGGTTAGAGGTGAACAATGTGTGGAACATTCATTTAGGTTACAACTCTACCCCATACAACAAGTACGTACTCATGTTAAACAACTTCAGCCATTTGAACGGGGTCGCATTGTGGGCTTGCAGGAAGTTGAGCGGGTGTATCAGTGCATTACCGCACATGTTGGGCGCAATATATCGATGGTGTTTCGCTGCTTTTAACAGTGGTGTGGAACATTGCTACGCCTATAGACCAGATTCTGGACGCCCGCATAGTACAGACGCACGTCAAAATCGATGCATTGTGCCAGCATCGGTGTCTGACTGAACATCATGCAGGGAAGAAATCCAGATACAAGTTACACCTGCTGAGTCATCAGGGACATTGGGAACCGTCCTCTTGCAGCAGGGCTAAGATAAAGTGTGTCTCTGGCCAGGTTGCCGCTGACACCACGACACCGCCAAGTATGGTTAATCTGGTGTTGTGAAAGAGTAGACCGGAGATTGATACAGCGCTCTGTTATCTTCAATGTCTGCATGCGAGTGATGGACATATACGTGTGCGGCATAGACCTGGTGAGATGCCTATTCCAAGGTGCACGCACCCACCACACACAGCTCCCCTCCCAGGCTTCATGCTGTGCGGGGCCATCCGTTACAACTCGCGCTCACATTTAGTGTTTCTGCAGGGAAAGGTAACCAGTATCCGCTACACTGCACACGCTGTTATCGCTCTGCTACAGCCATTCCTTCGACGGTAAACTTACGTGCTTTTTCAGCGGGGTAGTGCACGACCACATACGGTTGTTGCGAGGCAACGTGCTCTTCGTGGCGTACAAGAACTGCTCTCGATAGCAAGGTGGCGAAATCCTTTAGCCATTTGAACACGTATGTAACATGGTGGAGACGGAACTTCTTTATTCTCAAGGGCCTGCCGAATTGCAGTAAAAGACGAAAGATCTCGGGATAATCTATAACAGGGTGTCATTCGCCACCTTTACGACCGTTTGCTTGCGAGAGTCCACCTGCGTTGCCGCCTGAGGGGGAACAATATGTACTGATGCGACTGTCTGAGCACCCTTTACTGTGACATGTGTGTTTTATTTCGTCTAAATTTGTTATCAAATATCCCTACAATGCTCGACTACTTGTCATATCACTTGTCAATAAAATAACCTTGTCGTTGAGGATGTAGCCTTTTTTTCTGGCAATGTATTTATCTGAGACCTCTGCCCTATACAACGCACTCTTCCAAATCTGACGCAAGTTACTGGAAAGAAAACTGGTAGTGCTCGCTTCTTGGAGGGTGTGAGCTGCGTTTGAGTCACAGGATCTACTTGTCTACCATTTGTATTTTATAATTCGTAGTATTCAACACTGACAGGTAATAAAAGTAACTGAGACTGGCCACTGCAGAGTATTGTAAGATCAGTTTGCAAGTGATATTATTGACGTGGTATTAGTCCAATAGGCAATTCAAGGAAAAATAAAACAAAAAGGAATATTAGGATTTAACTCCCGTCTACAAGAATGTCCTTAGAGGCGGAGGAAGATCTCGGATTATTGTCAAGGGTGGGAAAGGAAATCGGCTGGGCCCTTTCAAAATAACCATCCCGCCATATGCTTCGAGCGATTTAGGGCTACCACGAAAACCTGAATCAGGGTGGTCGGACACGGATTTGAACCGTCGTCCTCCCGAATACGACTCCAGTACGCTAAACACTGTGTCTCCACGTTCGGCAATTCAAGGTAGAAAAATATCTGTTATGCAATCAAGACGTTTTCGATATTCTGAACAAGAAGTGGTCCTCCATTATTCTACCAAAAAAAATAGGGTTAAGAATGCGCTGAGAAAAGGTGTAGCATTGCACGCAGGAAGTAATCAGTAAAGATAATGGCTGCTGAAGTTCGAAGTATAAAAGTCACATCTCGCCACTGCAGCCACTAATCCCCTGGCGTTAGGTTTCAAATGGGAAAGAGTCAGTCATTTAATTTGTGTGGGATCCACACTGAATTCATGAGAAATGAAACATATCTCAGAATTGATTGGCGACTCCATGGAGTGCTGTGTGCACAACGACCATATATGTTAAATTAAAAGGAAGGTTAGCGTTGGCCGTAATATTGATGTTTTATTGATGGCAGAATCGATTTTCGATCACATAGTGATCATCTTCTGTGCTGATATGTACAAATTAAACTCAGACACTGTTAACAAGTTATCAATAACCAAAGCTGAAAAGCGATCACAATGTAGTTTGCAGCGAGACACTGCCCAAGAGGTACAATACTCACACACAAATTTAAATCACACACATAAGTTACCCTTTAAAATAAACAAAAGAACTCATAAATCTGTCACTTTGTACCCCAGTGATTGATACCGTACAGAAATATACATAAAAGGGCAGCCCAGCTTCCACGAGCACTATCAATATTGTGTCACACCAGTCATATATCACTCGCTTTTGGCAAAACAAAGTCCCGTTACGATGTAGTACAGCATATGGGAGCTCATCATTAACTTCCGTTGTATGATGAAAATGACTGCCACAACAGTCTCGCAGCAGGTACACCTTAGTGAAGTATCTTGGTGGCAGAATTAAACTCTGGATTCACTGCACGGAAAGATTCCAAATCAGCAGCGGAAATACCACGAAGGAACCAACGACTTTATTGTAACTTCTCATCAGTTAGTCACCCACAGACAGAAAAAGCCGCTGGTTTTCCAGGTCGGTAGTCGTCACCGCCATGGGCACTGCCGAGGTGCTCGCCGCTCCAGCACATCGTCTGCCCATTGCACTTCTCACGTTGCTCTTTCCGTACTGCGCTTGCGCATGGATCTAATCGCTTGCCTCAAACTACACTCATGCTCATAAATTAAGGATAATTGCAGAATGCGGTGCCACACAACATGGCACTACACAAAACTGGCGCTAATAGCGTAAGCACATGGGGCATAGGGAACGCACACGACACAGATCTATAAGTCCACGGTATTGGTGATGAGTTGAGAAAACCGTCCCGAAACACATGGGCTACAAAACGCCACTGTTTCCTGCGAATTATCCCCCACATCAATATGGGATAAGATCACCGTGCACACGCACATAGGCCGCACAACGGATTGGCATATTCTGGATCTGGTGGTCGAGCAGCTGCTGGGGTATAGCCTCCCATTCTTGCAGCAGTGCCTGTCGGAGCTCCTGAAGTGTCATAGGGGTTTGAAGACGCGCAACGATACGTCGACCGAGCATCCCAGGCGCCCTCAATGGGGAGCGCTCGTGCTACGACCTGCTGTGTTTGACCAGCCTCCATTCGATCTAGTATTCTAGCCCTCATAAAGTCATCAATGTGTGTTCTTTGAGCCATTTCCAACGTACAGTCACCATTATCACGTCTGAAAACGTCTGCACTCTTACTCGCTGCACCGTACTCTGATGTGCACCAACACACCTCTGCGTATGTGGACTGCTGCCAGCGCCACTGTGCGACGACCGCAGGTCAAATGCACCACATGGTCATACCCCGAGGTGATTTAAACCTGCAAATCACCCAATAGAGTGTTGTTTCACCATATATCAGCATTATCCTTCATTTATGAGCAAGACTGTATTTAGTTCGACGAAACCCGTGCGGTTGGAAACGACGTCTGCTAAATGGACCAGCGTGATGCGCCACTCAATCACTATACAAGCCGACATGTGGAATCCTGTTACGTAGCTACACTTTTATTTGTTTCACGCGATACTGTTCTTGTAGACGTCAACTCTAATTTAATGCTTGTTCCTTTATACTGATTACCCAGAACGTTATTACCACCTACCTAGTAACCCGGTATGTCCATCTTTGGCACCGATAACAGCGGAGATGGATGGTGGCATGGAAGCAGTGAGGCCTTGATATATCGCTGGAGGGAGTTAGCACCACATCTGCACATGCAAGTCAACTAATTCTCGTAAATTCCGGGGTGGAGGGCGATGGGCTCTGACGCCACGTTCCATCACATCCCAAATATTTTCCATCGAATTCAGATATGGGGAGTTGGGTGGAGGGGGGGGGGGAGGGGAGGGAGCGCAGCATACCAATTGGAACTCGCCACTGTGTTCTTCGAACCACTCCATCACACTCCTGGCCTTGTGACATGGCGCATTACCTTGCTGAAAGATGCCACTGCCGTCAGGGAACATGATCGTCAAGCCGGTCGGAGTGGCCGAACGGCTCTAGGCGCTTCAGTCTGGAACCGCGCGACCACTACGGTCGCAGGTTCGAATCCTGCCTCGGGCATGGATGTGTGTGATGTCCTTAGATTAGTTAGGTTTACGTAGTTCTAAGTTCTAGTGGACTGATGACCTCAGCTGTTAAGTCCCATATTGCTCAGAGCCATTTGAACCATTTGATCGTCAAGAAGGGGTGTACGTGGTCTGCAACCAGTGTACGATACTCCTTGGCCGTCATGGTCCCTTGCACGAGCTCCACTGGACCCATGGATGCCCACGTGAATGTTCCCCAGAGCATAATGGAGCCACCACCATCGTGTCTCCAGCCCACAGTGCACGCATCATGCAGCTGTTTCCCGAGAAGAAGACGGATTCGCGCCCTCTCATCGGCATAATGAAGAAGGCATCGGAATTCATTAGGCCATCCAACGCTCTGCTACTGCGCCAGTGTCCAGTGCCGATGGTCACGTGCCCATTTAAGTCGTAGTTGCCAATGTCGTGGTGTTAACATTGCCACATGCTTAGTCGTCGGCTGTGGAGGCCCGTCGTTAGGAGTGTTCGGTGCACTGTGTGTTCAGAGACACTTGTGCTCTGCCCAGTATTAAAATCTGATGATAGTTCCGCACAGTTAGCTGCTTGTCCCGTTTTACCATTCTGCCCAGTCTACAACCACCGACATCTGTAACGGGATGTGGCCGCCCGACAACCCGAAAAGTCGTGCAGTATTTGAGAAGCTCATGCTGAGCCTCTGGACCATCAAAATCTCTCGGTCAAAGTCAGATAGATCGCTCATCTTCCCCATCCACGCATGGACAGCGTGTTCACTGACACTACATACACCATGCGTGTGTCTGACTAACAGCCATTCTTCGTCAGGTGACGCTGCTATCGCCTGGACAGGTTTATATCGATAGTAGGTCGGTGGTGATAATGTTCTGGCTGATCACTGTATATACACAGGCTGTCTCACCTCTCATATATTTCCGAAATGAAACAAAATGTGGAAAATGCGATTGACCGGAGATGCACCTATGTCAGGGGCTCATAAAATCCCTGCAAGTAAATGAACTTCACTTTCAACAAAAAAAAAAAAAAAAAAAAAAAAAAAAAGGTTTAAATGGCTCTGAACACTATGGGACTTAAACATCTGAGGTCATCAGTCGCCTAGAACTTAGAACTGCTTAAACCTAACTAACCTAAGGACATTACAGACATCCACACCCGAGGCAGGATTCGAACCTGCGACCGTAGGGGTCGCGCAGTTCCAGACTGAAGCGCCTAGAACCGCTCGGCCACAACGCCCGGCCACTTTCAACACAAAGTCCCGTTTGTTTAGTGGCACATGTATGCTTTTTTCTACACAAATAAGAGCTAGAGGTACTATTAGTGATGGCAGATTTGGATTCACTACTCTAAACATTATACCCTCCGGAATACTTAGTCCTTAAATCATGGAAACGGTGCCACAGTTTCTGCATTAATGCTGTAATGTCGTAATGCGGGTTGCCTGCACTGTCCTGAAGCATGCAGGCAACGGCAGAAACTGTGGCGCGGTTTCCATCCCTTGATGTCTACGTATTTCAGGAGGTATGAGATTTAGAACAGTGGAAACAAGCCTGCCAACACTAATCGCACCTCGAGTTTTCATTTCCGTAGAAAAAATGTACACATTCCATTTAAAATAAAACATAAGTTTGTGCTGAAGATGACGTCGTTTACATTCGAAGAATTGTGTATTCCTGCCCATTGTGTAAGCCCCTGACATAGGTGCATCCGTGGCCAACTGTATTTTTCACATTTTATTTCGTTTATATATGAGGTGGCAGAGTTAGTTGTGACACCTATAGTTTTTAATGCACTATTTCAGTCAACACTACGAAACAAAAATATATAAATTTACAATACTTTAACAAAAATTATAGTCTTCCGGTATGATTTCTTCAGAAGGACTGTAATAACACAACGCCTAAAATTAGACATTGTCAACAAAAAATGTAATTACAAAAATAAATGCTCCCCTTGAACCGCAGTCCGCAAATTGTACATTTTTCTGCTATATTTATTCGTTAATAAACATGTTTCCTGTCTTTGTCCGTGTATTGTTTTATACAAATTATATGTATTGAACAAATAAATATCCGACATATGCAAAATAAGTTTTCGGTATCCTTTGAGGATTTTTCTCGTGACTGGGAAACAGGACAACATCTGACCTTAACGATCAATTCCACCATTCCCTAATGTGTTCGAGAATGCATTTCAGTTTCATCGTTTTTCTATGTATTTAGCCATCTCCACAGTATCGTGTTCCCTTCATATCACATACATGTCACGCTTGTCTTTCCATCTCAAAGCCAGCTTCTCCACAAACATACTTCTATCTTTATAATTTGTTTTTCCATATTTTTTCACATTTTGCCTATTTCTGCGTACTATCTCGATAACACTAGTGTTTTCCTGGTGTAATTTTAAAGAGAGGTTGGGGAAGGAGTACCAGTTGTCAAGAAACCAAGCACATCCCTTATTCAGTGTCGAGTTTGACAAGTCCATGACACCATTCTTAGATGAATTATTATTCTGATCAGTTATTTCCTGGCCAGTATATATTCTAAACCTATAAACCGCTGCTTGCTCGCACAGTTTGTAAATTTTTAATTCAAGTCTCGCTGTTTTATATGGATTAAATCGTTTATAGGCTAAACGCCTTTCATATGCATTAAGGATTCGTCTACAGGGTAGTCCATTGATCGTTACCGGGCCAAATATCTCACGAAATAAGCCTCAAACGAAAAATATACAAAGAATGAAACTTTTCTAGCTTGAGGGTGGAAACCAAATGGCGTTACGATTGACCCGCTAGATGGCGCTGCCATAGGTCAAACGGATATCAACAGCGTTTTTTTAAATAGGAACCCCCATTTTTATTACATATTCGTATAGTACGTAAAGAAATATGAATGTTTTAGGTGGATCACTTTTTTCGCTTTGTGATAGATGGCGCTGTAATAGTCACAAACATATTGCTCACAATTTTAGAGGAACAGTTGGTAGCAGATAGGTTTTTTAAATTAAAATACAGAACGTAGGTACGTTTGAACATTTTATTTCGGTTGTTCCAATGTGATACATGTACCTTTGTGAACTTATCATTTCTGAGAACGTATGCTGTTGCAGCGTGATTACCTGTAAATATCACATTAATGCAATAAATGCTCAAAATGATGTCCGTCAACCTCAATACATTTGCCAATATGTGTAACGACATTCATCTCAACAGCGAGTAGTTCGCCTTCCGTAATGTTCACACATGCATTGACAATGCACTGACGCATGTTGTCAGGCGTTGTCGGTGGCTCACGATAGCAAATATCCTTCAACTTTCCCCACAGACAGAAATACGGGGACGTCAGATCCGGTGAACGTGCGGGCCATGGTATGGTGCTTCGACGACCAATCCACCTGTCATGAAATATGCTATTCAATATCGCTTCAACCGCACGCAAGCTATGTGCCGGACATCCATCATGTTGGAAGTACATCGCCATTCTGTCATGCAGTGCAACATCTTGTAGTAGCATCGGTAGAAAATTACGTAGGAAATCAGCATACATTGCACCATTTAGATTGCCATCGATAAAATGGGGGCCAATTATCCTTCCCCCCCATAATGCCGCTCCATACATTAACCAAGGTCTCTGATATTCCACTTGTCGCAGCCATGGTGGATTTTCCGTTGCCCAATAGCGCATATTGTGCCGGTTTACGTTACCGCTGTTGGTGAATGACGCTTCGTCACTAAATAGAACGAGTGCAAAAAATCTGCTATCGTCCCGTAATTTCTCTTGTGCCCAACGGCAGAAATGTACACGACGTTCAAAGTCGTCGCCATGCAATTCCTGGTGCATATAAATGTGGTACGGGTGCAATCGATGTTGATGTAGCATTCTCAACACCGACGTTTTTGAGATTCCCGATTCTCACGCAATTTGTCTGCTACTGATGTGCGGATTAGTCGCGTCAACAGCTAAAACACCTATTTGGGCATCATCATTTGTTGCAGGTCGTGGTTGACGTTTCACATGTGCCTGAACACTTACTGTTGCCTTAAATAACGCATCTATCCGGCGAACGGTCCGGACACTTTGATGATGTCCAGGATACAGAGCAGCATACATAGCACTCGCCCGTTGGGCATTTTGATCACAATAGCCGTGCATCAACACGATATCGACATTTCCCGCAATTGGTAAACGGTCCATTTTAACACGGGTAATGTATCACGAAGCAAATACCGTCCGCACTGGCGGAATGTTACGTGATACCACGTACTTATACGTTTGTGACTATTACAGCGCCATCTATCACAAAGCGAAAAAGTGGTCCAACTAAAACATTCATATTTCTTTACGTACTACACGAATATCTAATAAAAATGGAGTTCCTATTTTAAAAAACGCAGTTGATATCCGTTTGATCTATGGCAGCGCCATCTAGCGGGCCAACCATAGCGCCATCTGGTTTCCCCCTTCAAGCTAGACGAGTTTCGTTCTTTGTAGTTTTTTCGTTTGATGCTTATTTCGTGTGATATTTGGCCCGGTCACTGTTAATGGACCAACCTGTATAATGACATTTTCGTCCTGTTTGAAAATTTCTTTTAATTTGTTATTCCACGGGTCGATGATCTTTCTAAGGCGTTTCATTATTGATTAGATTACATTAGATTCAGTTTTCGTTCCATAGACCCAAAAAATGAGATGATTCTCGTGGGTGTGGAACATGTCATAAAGTATAACATAAAAACATAAAACATTTGAATATATTACTTACCACCCTGATCATTTAGCAGGAGGTTGCCGAAGTAGGTGAATACAATGCGGTAAACTGGAACAGAGAATATTTACACAATTAACGCGCTGTCAGAATGAAACATTGTTATGCACTATTAATAAATTTATCATACACACAATACGTAATCTTGACTGTTGTGACCAAGCGCTGTCAAAACTGAAATCTGACAGATATTTTTGCATAAGCTATCTTAACAGTCTCTGTTAAGATATTCATCTATGAAGTAGAAGTCTTTCAAACTCTGTTTAAACCGTGCTTTATCTGAAACCAAGTTTTTAATGGTTGCTGACAATTTATCGAAAATGTGTGTTCCTGAATACTGCACCCCTTTCTGAACCAAGGTAAGTGATTTTAGGTCTTTACGTAGATCGTTCTTATTCCTAGTATTGATACTATGTTTTCAGCTATTGTTTGGAAATAGAGATGTATTACTTGCAAAGCATAAGGATATCGAAACTTGTTTAAATCTTATAAAGACATTACTTTTTTTAAATAATGGCGTTTCTACTAATGGTCTTTTAGACCAATTCATTTGGATAACTGGTTTTCTGGCTTGCGCCATCAAAATGCACAGTGCATAGTAGGCCGTAATTTCGTCTAAAGTAACAGGCTGCCAAGTGCCACCCACTTTTCGTTTTCTCATTTGTTGTCTACTATCGTGCGTAGAGATTTGTTTCCGTAAAAAGTATTTCCTAATATCTATCATCAAACATAAGATAATATATCTCTAATATTCCTGGGTATACACTTAAATGATTTGAAGCAGGTGCTTTTAGGCAACAAGTCCCAGAATATTTCCAAATCATTTATCTGTTTTTCGCTTCCTACTAAATCGATGATACATTTGATTTAGATATTGAACGCATTATCGTCGTCTATAATTAAAAGCTTCGCATGTTTTCTGTTTTGTACAGCTACGCCGCTTTCACTGGATTCTTCATCACTACGTCCATACAAACGCCCCTCTCTTAACATTGTGTAAGGGTTTATTAAACTTTTCTTCAAAGGTGAAAGTACAAAACCCCTAGCAGGCTTGCTCTGTAACGTAGATTTACCAAAATGTGACCAGTTGTCTTGCGTAATGGTGAGAACTATATCACAGTTGTAACTGATAAGTGTCTGTCTCATGAATTTCACTCACAGTGTATACATTTGAACCGATTTTGTTCCCACGAGTGCGGGCTCGCTATGTTTACAATTGGTCTTCATTCGTTTCCACGAGTCTGACTCGAGATATTCATGCTTGGTTCAAAATTGTTATAACGAGTCAGACACCTCAAAGAACGGCAAGTCGCATCCTCTCCCGGCGTGACAAAGAAATTCCACACACCCGAAGTCAAGGCACAGTAGCTAGATTAACAAAATAGCGATAGTAATTAGAGTTGCGCTCTACCATAACTACGGTTTAACAGTTTTGGTACACTACACACACACACATATATATATATAAGCACAGAAGTTACGTGGTCAACTAATTTGTGTTACTTGTAACATGCAATTTATATTCTGTAAGGATATAAAATACACAATGGACTAACACTGAATGAGGTTGGTTGATTGTTTGGGGGGAAGAGACCAAACAGCGAGGTTATCGGTCTCATATGATTAGGGAAGGATGGGGAAGGAAGTCGGCCGTGCCCTTTCAAAGGAACCATTCCGGTATTTGCCTGGAGCGATTTAGGGAAATCACGGAGAACCTAAATCAGGATGGCCGGACGCGGGATTGAACCGTCGTCCTTCCGAATACAAGTCCAGTAACACTGAATGAGGTGTGGTTCTAATTATGTGCAAAACAAATAACCATCAAGAGTTTCCTGTTATTATTGGTAAATACAGAAATTGTTTATGTAAAACAGAAACATGTATTATGTAAGTTGGGCCAAGTATTGAAGCAATGTTCGATACTTTTTGTTTTGCGTTTTTTTACCTTTTTGTCGAGAAAATTGCGTTTTCTAGCGCTACAAAAAATCATATTGTCTTCTTTATTTTTACTACAACATCCCTCTGTTTCGCGGTATAAGTCAACAATTTTCGAATAAAACTGGAATTAAAACAGAAAATTTCAGCTTTGCTGTAAATATCGTTTATTATTAAGTAACAGAGAGGAGGATAATACGCAGAAGAAAAATGTTTCCAAGGTCACCTGGCCTCTTATACAGTGACGGAACAAAAAATCGCAACACCAAGAAAGAGTTGTGCGCTTAACCGAAAGTTGGTAGGCATGTTTCTACATCTGATAGATGATGTCTGTTCCAATTTCGCGCCAGTAGCGTGAGAGTGGCGCTAGTAGCGCCACTATGAGGATGTAAATCAGGTTTACTTCAAATAGACGCTATAAAGGACGTGAGCCTTAGTTATCTTTGACTCTGGTGAGTTGGTGTTCGTCAAGAATGCCTTTAAGGAGACTGATTTTGAACGAGGTCGTGTAATAGGGTGACTAGAAGCTGAATGTTCGTTCTGCGATACTGCAGAAAGGTTTGGGAGGAATGTAGCTCCTGTTCGTGACTGCTGGCAGCAGTGGTCACGACAAGACCCGGGCCCCGGACGTCCACGTGGCACTACCGAGAGGGAAGACCATCGTGTTCTGCGTATGGCTCTGTCGCATCGTACTGCATCTACTGCAGCAATCTGAGCAACAGTTGCCACTATAGTGACACAACGAACTGTTACAAATCGGTTACTTCAAAGACAGCTCCGAGCCAGATGCCCTGCACCGAGCATTCCATCGGCCCCAAACCATCGACATTTCCAACTTCAGTGGCGTCAAGCGAGAGCTCATAGGAGGGCAGGATGAAAACACAATAGACACCCGAAGTCAAGGCACAGTAGCTAGCTTACCAAAACATCGATACTAATTAGAGTTGCGCTGTACCATAACGACGGTTCAGTAATTTTGGTACACTACACAAATTTAAACTTCCCCTTTTATACGTAAGGAATGGCTGTGCTGGTAAGGCTTCTACTTTACTTGATACTGAAAAAGCAGAGTAAAACTGAACGTACTGAGACTGTTTTCTCTTTACTTATTCTGATCATTTCTAAACTGACACACAATATTTTAGCGCAACGCAATCTGGTGTTTAATAATCCCTACAAAAGAATAGCCCTGACTAACAATAACCTATACCCTTCATGAATCTCTTACAAATATCTTCGTTACTCGAACTACTGCAATACAGCGAGCGCCAATACTGCCTGCTAAATAAAAGATTCTAACTACTGAAGGCACTAACTACTGATAGGCAAATAATTAGCAAATGAAAGATTTTGATAGAGAACAAACAATGTATTTGCCTTAATAGTGTTCAATATATATATATATATATATACTCCTGGAAATGGAAAAAAGAACACATTGACACCGGTGTGTCAGACCCACCATACTTGCTCCGGACACTGCGAGAGGGCTGTACAAGCAATGATCACACGCACGGCACAGCGGACACACCAGGAACCGCGGTGTTGGCCGTCGAATGGCGCTAGCTGCGCAGCATTTGTGCACCGCCGCCGTCAGTGTCAGCCAGTTTGCCGTGGCATACGGAGCTCCATCGCAGTCTTTAACACTGGTAGCATGCCGCGACAGCGTGGACGTGAACCGTATGTGCAGTTGACGGACTTTGAGCGAGGGCGTATAGTGGGCATGCGGGAGGCCGGGTGGACGTACCGCCGAATTGCTCAACACGTGGGGCGTGAGGTCTCCACAGTACATCGATGTTGTCGCCAGTGGTCGGCGGAAGGTGCACGTGCCCGTCGACCTGGGACCGGACCGCAGCGACGCACGGATGCACGCCAAGACCGTAGGATCCTACGCAGTGCCTTAGGGGACCGCACCGCCACTTCCCAGCAAATTAGGGACACTGTTGCTCCTGGGGTATCGGCGAGGACCATTCGCAACCGTCTCCATGAAGCTGGGCTACGGTCCCGCACACCGTTAGGCCGTCTTCCGCTCACGCCCCAACATCGTGCAGCCCGCCTCCAGTGGTGTCGCGACAGGCGTGAATGGAGGGACGAATGGAGACGTGTCGTCTTCAGCGATGAGAGTCGCTTCTGCCTTCGTGCCAGTGATGGTCGTATGCGTGTTTGGCGCCGTGCAGGTGAGCGCCACAATCAGGACTGCATACGACCGAGGCACACAGGGCCAACACCCGGCATCATGGTGTGGGGAGCGATCTCCTACACTGGCCGTACACCACTGGTGATCGTCGAGGGGACACTGAATAGTGCACGGTACATCCAAACCGTCATCGAACCCATCGTTCTACCATTCCTAGACCGGCAAGGGAACTTGCTGTTCCAACAGGACAATGCACGTCCGCATGTATCCCGTGCCACCCAACGTGCTCTAGAAGGTGTAAGTCAACTACCCTGGCCAGCAAGATCTCCGGATCTGTCCCCCATTGAGCATGTTTGGGACTGGATGAAGCGTCGTCTCACGCGGTCTGCACGTCCAGCACGAACGCTGGTCCAACTGAGGCGCCAGGTGGAAATGGCATGGCAAGCCGTTCCACAGGACTACATCCAGCATCTCTACGATCGTCTCCATGGGAGAATAGCAGCCTGCATTGCTGCGAAAGGTGGATATACACTGTACTAGTGCCGACATTGTGCATGCTCTGTTGCCTGTGTCTATGTGCCTGCGGTTCTGTCAGTGTGATCCTGTTTATGTATCTGACCCCAGGAATGTGTCAATAAAGTTTCCCCTTCCTGGGACAATGAATTCACGGTGTTCTTATTTCAATTTCCAGGAGTATATATATATATATATATATACAAAGATGATGTGACTTACCAAACGAAAGCGCTGGCACGTCGATAGACACACAAACAAACACAAACATACACACAAAATTCTAGCTTTCGCAACCAACGGTTGCCTCGTCAGGAAAGAGGGAAGGAGAGGGAAAGACGAAAGGATTTGGGTTTTAAGGGAGAGGGTAAGGAGTCATTCCAATCCCGGGAGCGGAAAGACTTACTTTAGGGGGAAAAAAGGACGGGTATATACTCGCACACACACACACATATCCATCCACACATATACAGACACAAGCAGACATATACAGAGGCAAAGAGTTTGCTTGTCTGCTTGTGTCTGTATATGTATGGATGGATATGTGTGTGTGTGCGAGTGTATACCCGTCCTTTTTTCCCCCTAAGGTAAGTCTTTCCGCTCCCGGGATTGGAACGACTCCTTACCCTCTCCCTTAAAACCCAAATCCTTTCGTCTTTTCCTCTCCTTCCCTCTTTCCTGACGAGGCAACCGTTGGTTGCGAAAGCTAGAATTTTGTGCGTATGTTTCTGTTTGTTTGTGTGTCTATCGACGTGCCAGCGCTTTCGTTTGGTAAGTCACATCATCTTTGTTTTTAGATATATTTTTTCCCACGGGGAATGTTTCATTATATATATATATATATATATATATATATATATATATATATATATATATATGGAGGTGAGCCGCCAGCAGTGGTGGATGTAGGGAGAGAGAAACTAGAGATCTGAGATGTTAATAATTTGTTAAATTGGATGTCACGAATATATATATATATATATATATATATATATATATATATATATATATATATATATATTCGTGACATCCAGTTTAACAAATTATTAACATCTCAGATCTCTAGTTTCTCTCTCCCTACATCCACCACTGCTGGCGGCTCACCTCCAACTGCCCAACCCTACGGGCTGTTCACGACCAACTTCCCAACACTACACTGGCGAATAACTTCCAACAGCGAGTCCAACCAGCCACAGACTACACACAGCGCAGTCAGCGATTTTAATAGAGAGCGCTACGTGGCATTACCAACATGAAAACCTAAACAGCCTATTTACAAAATGGAAGCTGATTCTGCCTCCGTACCAGTGCCAGCTGCGTGTTCGTTAGAAGAAGGCCAATTGAGGACCTGCAACTAATCTGTCTGTGTACTAGACACACTGGACCCATACCTGGAGTTACTGTGCTAGTTTATATGACAGCAGACTGATGACCTCAGAAGTTAAGTTGCATAGTTCTCAGAGCCATTATATGACAGCAGGAGCACTCTCGTGGTTGTCCCACGCACCCTGAGTACAAAAATGTACGTGAATCTGGTGTTCGACCTGTTGTGTTAACACTGATGAACACCATTCCAGAAGGTGCTTTGCAACAGGACAACGCTCGCCCACATACCGCTGCTGTAACCCATCATGCTCTCCAGAAGGCTGACATGGTGCCTTGGCGTGCTCGATCACCAGATCTGTCTCCAATCGAGATCACAGGTCTGTCTCCAGTCGACCACATGTGGGACATAAGCGGACGACGACGCCAGCGTCATCCACAAACAGCATTAACCCTCCGTGCACTGGCCTACCAAGCGCAACAGGCATGAAACTGGCTTCCACAAACTGACACCCGGCACCTGTACAACACAATAAATGCATGTTTGCAAGCTTGCATTGAACATTCTGGTGGTTAACTCGCTATTAATGTACCAGCACTCCACATTTGGAATGACTTACCTCGCGATGACATTAACCTGTGATTTTGCAATGTTAATCACTTAAGTATATTACCCAGACAAATATATTCTCGAAATTTCATTGCTCTGCATTAATTATTTCTTGGTCCTGCGATTTTTTTTCGTCAGTTTATATCCTCACTCAGTTTGTTGACGTTTCAATACTTCCAGTTTCTATGGGATGTAGTAGTACACTGATGGCATATGTAAAGAAAGCGATCGTTATGAGGTAACAATCGATAGGTATGCAACACAAACACCATGCAAGTACCACATGTACGACCTTAACTGACCCAAAGAACTAGGAACACTACCGTAGTCTACGCTTACTTACGGTAGTCTACAGCGGCTTACCGTAATATATCAGTTTTTAGTCCTACACTACTGGCCATTAAAATTGCTACACTAAGAAGAAATGCAGATCATAAACGGGTATTCATTGGACAAATATATTACACTAGACCTAACATGTGATTACATTTTCACGCAATTTGGGTGCATAGATCCTGAGAATTCAGTACCCAGAACAACCACCTCCGGCCGTAATAACGGCCTTGATACGCCTCGGCATTGAGTCAAACAGAGCTTGGATGGCGTGTACAGGTACAGCTGCCCATACAGCTTCAACACGATACCACAGTTCATCAAGAATAGTGACTGGCGTATTGTGACGAGCCAGTTGCTCGGCCACCATTGACCAGACGTTTTCAATTGGTGAGAGATCTGGAGAATGTTGTGGCCAGGGCAGCAGTCGAACATTTTCTGTGTCCAGGAAGGCCCGTAGACGACCTGCAGCATGCGATCGTGCATTATCCTGCTCAAATGTAGGGTTTCGCAGGGATCGAATGAAGGGTAGAGCGACGGGTCGTAACACATCTCAAATGTAACGTCTACTGTTCAAAGACCCGTCAATGCCAACAAGAGGTGACCGAGATGTGTAACCAATGGCACCCCATACCATCACGCCCGGTGATACGCCAGTATGGCGATGACGAATACACGCTTCCAATGTGCGTTCACCGCGATGTCGCCAAACACGGATGCGACCATCATGATGCTGTAAACAGAACCTGGATTCATCCGAAAAAATGACGTTTTGCCGTTCGTGCACCCAGGTTCGTCGTTGAGTACACCATCGCAAGCGCTCCTGTCTGTGATGCAGCGTCAAGGGTAACCGCAGCCATGGTCTTCGAGCTGATAGTCCGTGCTGTTGCAAACGTCGTCGAACTGTTCCTGCAGATGGTTGTTGTCTTGCAAAGGTCCCCATCTGTTGACTCAGGGATCGAGATGTGGCTGCACGATCCGTTACAGCCATGTGGATTAGGTGCCTGTCATCTCGACTGCTAGTGATACGAGGCCGTTGGGATCCAGCATGGCGTTCCGCGTTACCCTCCTGAACCCACCGATTCCATATTCTGCTAACAGTCATTGGATCTCGACCAACCCGAGCAGCAATGTCGCGATGCGATAAACCGCAATCGGGATAGGCTACAATCCGACCTTTATCAAAGTCGGACACGTGATGGTACTAATTTCTCCTCCTTACACGAGGCATCACAACAATGTTTCACCAGGCAACGCCGGTCAATTGCTGTTTGTGTATGAGAAATCGGTTGGAAACTTTCCTCATGTCAGCACGTTGTAGGTGTCGCCACCGATGCCAACCTTGTGTGAATGCTCTGAAAAGCTAATCATTTGCATATCACAGCATCTTCTTCCTGTCGGTTAAATTTCGCGTCTGTAGCACGTCATCTTCGTGGTGTAGCAATTTTAATGGCCAGTAGTGTATATCACAAAAATTAAACTATCAAAAATAAATATAGTCAGTTCATCACAGTTCTATTATAATACTTCGCTTAGTTGCTACAAGAATGCACTTGTAAGAAATCGCCACTTGACGGAAGTAAGTGAGGAGACGACTTCGCCTGTTGAAATCTCACGTGATGTTCATTTAGTGATGTGAGAGCTGGTCTTTCTTGTTTCTTAATGTTGTCCTCGTCGGCTACGTGTGCAGACGTCCGTGGCGGCGGCGTCGACTCTGTACCAGCTGTCCCGCAACCCGGAGAAGCAGGCGGCGCTGCTGCAGGAGCTGCGGCGCGCGCTGCCCACGCCGCGCTCCCCGCTCTCCGCCGCACACCTCGAGGGCCTGCCCTACCTCAAGGCCTGCATCAAGGAGACGCTCAGGTAACCGCCTCTCCCCGCCACTCCCACCTAGTGTGGCTCCCTGCCCTGAACTGTTGAATCTTACGTAGGCAGTATTCCGAAATCACATGATCATATGGCATTATTGGCCTGCAAAGCCACCTACATCTACATCTACATCTACATTTATACTCCGCAAGCCACCCAACGGTGTGTGGCGGAGGGCACTTTACGTGCCACTGTCATTACCTCCCTTTCCTGTTCCAGTCGCGTATGGTTCGCGGGAAGAACGACTGTCTGAAAGCCTCCGTGCGCGCTCTAATCTCTCTAATTTTACATTCGTGATCTCCTCGGGAGGTATAAGTAGGGGGAAGCAATATATTCGATACCTCATCCAGAAACGCACGCTCTCGAAATCTGGCGAGCAAGCTACACCGCGATGCAGAGCGCCTCTCTTGCAGAGTCTGCCACTTGAGTTTATTAAACATCTCCGTAACGCTATCACGGTTACCAAATAACCCTGTGACGAAACGCGCCGCTCTTCTTTGGATCTTCTCTATCTCCTCCGTCAACCCGATCTGGTACGGATCCCACACTGATGAGTAATACTCAAGTATAGGTCGAACGAGTGTTTTGTAAGCCACCTCCTTTGTTGAGGGACTACATTTTCTAAGCACTCTCCCAATGAATCTCAACCTGGTACCCGCCTTACCAACAATTAATTTTATATGATCATTCCACTTCAAATCGTTCCGCACGCATACTCCCAGATATTTTACAGAAGTAACTGCTACCAGTGTTTGTTCCGCTATCATGTAATCATACAATAAAGGATCCTTTTTTCTATGTATTCGCAATACATTACATTTGTCTATGTTAAGGGTCAGTTGCCACTCCCTGCACCAAGTGCCTATCCGCTGCAGATCTTCCTGCGTTTCGCTACAATTTTCTAATGCTGCAACTTCTCTGTGTACTACAGCATCATCCGCGAAAAGCCGCATGGAACTTCCGACACTATCTACTAGGTAATTTATATATATTGTGAAAAGCAATGGTCCCATAACACTCCCCTGTGGCACGCCAGAGGTTACTTTAACGTCTGTAGACGTCTCTCCATTGATAACAACATGCTGTGTTCTGTTTGCTAAAAACTCTTCAATCCAGCCACACAGCTAGTCTGGCACTCCGTAGACTCTTACTTCGAGTTGTTTGGTCACCTGGTGCAAGTCTTTTTATCTGACTTGAGAGTCTTTTGTGATGAAGCTGAGATGAAATGATTAGGACTACATAAACACCCATTCTCACACCTGTCTGTGAATCGAACCTGGGAGTCCGCTGTCCGGAGGCAGCAATGGTAACCGGAAGA
Organism: Schistocerca nitens; assembly: GCF_023898315.1. NCBI lineage: Eukaryota > Metazoa > Arthropoda > Insecta > Orthoptera > Acrididae > Schistocerca > Schistocerca nitens. The sequence goes on from NC_064614.1 coordinate 436,336,222, forward strand.
CCGCCACCACTGGAAACCTGTATCCTATTGAGCTACGATGGTGCTTTCAGAAAGAAGGTTAAATTAGGTTCTTGACGACCAGGTCAATAGAGAAGCAGCACTGTTGAAGGCGTGGAAGGCAGAGGCAAGGATGCAGCCATCTCGGCATCCGTCTGCAGTGATTTTGGGAAACGATGGAAAAGGTACATCAGGACGGCCAGAGGGTAAATTTGAACGTCGTTCGAAACGAAAATGAGTCCAGCACCTCACGCAGTTTTTCTTCCCACTCCGTGTGTCTGGTTACAGGATGCAAGTGCTACGCACCAGCAGTGCATTCTGGGACCAAATTATGTATATGCTCGTGCGTATTCACCGATGAGAAACATTTGTTGTTGATGCTGCTGTCGTGGTCTTCTGCCTGAACACCGGTTTGATGCGGCTCACCACGCTAGTCTGTGCTGTGCAAAAAAAAAAAAAGAAAATGGTTCAAATGGCTCTGAGCACTATGGGACTTAATTTCTGAGGTCATCAGTCCCATAGACTTAGAACTACTTAAACCTAACTAACCTAAGGACATCACACACATGCCTGTGGCAGGATTAGAGCCTGCGACCGTAGCGGTCGCGCGGTTCCAGACTGTAGCGCCTAGAACCGCTCGGCCACCATGGCCGGCTGTGCTGTGCAAGCTTTTTCATTTCTCCTTAACTACTGTAACCTACATCCACTTGAGCTTATTACTGAAGTCAAGCCTTGGTCGCTGTACAATTTTTACCCCTCGCCCTCAACCACTCCAACAAAAAAATTACAGAGTTAATGATATCTTGGTATCTCCAGGTGTGTCCTATCAACAGACCTCTCCTCTCAGTCAAGTTGTGCCATAAAGTTCTCTTATCCCCAATTCGATGCAGTACCTCCACATCAGTTATTGGATCTACTAATCTGATCTCCAGCATTCTACTTTACCATCACATTTACTGTCCGTGATTCTCTTTCAGACAAGGCTACATTCCAGACAAACAAAGTTATAAAAAAAACTTCCGAATACTTAAACGTACACATATCAAAAAAGTTTTGCATCGCCCCAGTTCCCAGAACTCCTGAAGGTAGACGTTGACTGTGGATATTGTACCATAGACACAGTCCCTTTGACTGTTCAGAGATGTCGCTAAACACGCCCAGAGATGTAAACAACCATGCATGAGGAGCGCCTATTAGACAGAGGGGGTCCGATAGCCAATCAGTTCCAGTCATTCCACCAGGAAGGAGGTACATTGCTCGTGTTGACTGTAGTTCAACCATGCCTAGACGGTCAATACCGCGATTCGATCGCGTCCGCATTGTTACTTTGTGCCAGTAAGGGCACTTAACAAGGGAAGTGTCTAGGCGTCTCGGAGTGAACCAAAGCGATGTTGTTCGTACGTGGAGGATATACAGAGAGACAGGGTCGATGACATGCCTCGCTCATGTTGTCCAAGTGCTACTACTGCAGTGGATGACCGCTGCCTATGGATTACGGCTCGGAGGAACCCTGACGCCGGCCGTTGTGGCCGAGCGGTTCTAGGCGCTTCAGTCTGGAACCTCGCGACCACTAAGGTCGCAGGTTCGAATCCTACCTCGGGAATGGATGTGTGCGATGTCCTTAGGTTAGTTATGTTTAAGTAGTTCTAAGTTCTAGGGGACTGATGACGGAAGCCCGCATCTCGTGGTCGTGCGGTAGCGTTCTCGCTTCCCACGCCCGGGTTCCCGGGTTCGATTCCCGGCGGGGTCAGGGATTTTCTCTGCCTCGTGATGGCTGGGTGTTGTGTGCTGTCCTTAGGTTAGTTAGGTTTAAGTAGTTCTAAGTTCTAGGGGACTTATGACCACAGCAGTTGAGTCCCATAGTGCTCAGAGCCATTTGAACCATTTTTTGGACTGATGACCTCAGATGTTAAGTCCCAAAGTGCTCAGAGCCATTTGAACCGTTTTTGAACCCTGACAGCTAAGCCACCATGTTGAATAATGCTTTTCGTGCAGCCACAGGACGTCGTGTAACGACTCAAAACTGTGTGTAATAGGCTGCATGATGCGCAACTTCTCTCCCGATGTCCATGGCGAGGTCCATTTATGCAACCACGACACCATGCAGCGCGGTATAAGTGGGCCCAGCAACATGCCGAGTGGACCGCTCAGGATTGGCTTTGCGTTCTCTTCACCGATGAGTGTCGCAAATGCCTTCAACCAAATAACTGTCGGAGACGTGTTTAGAGTGCAGAAAGGTTGAGTTTCCTGCTGTTTTGGGGTGGCGTTATGTGGGGCCGACGTACACTGATGGTGGTCATGGAAAGCGCCGTAAAGACTGTACGATACGTGAATGCCGTCCTCCGACCGATCGTGCAACCATATTGGCAGCATATTGGCGAGGCATTCGTCTTCATGGACATCAGTTCGCGCCCCCATCGTGCGCATCTTGTAAATGACTACCTTCAGGATTACGACATCGCTCGACTAGAGTGGCCATCATTTTCTACAGACATGAACCCTATCGAACATGCCTGGGATGGATTGAAAAGGGCTGTTTATGGACGACGTGACGCACCAACCACTCTGAGGGATCGCCGTTGAGGATTGAGACAATCTGGACCAACAGTGCCTTGATGAACTTGTGGATAGTATGCCATGACGAATACAGGCATGCATTAATGCAAGAGGACGTGATATTGGGTATTAGAGGTACCGATGTGTGCAGCAACCTGGACCACCACCTCTGAAGGTCTCGCTGAATGGTGGTACAATACGCAATGTGTGGTTTCCATGAGCAATAAAAATCTTCAATTTTCTGTACAGGTTCCGGAACTATCGGCACCAAGATGATGCAAAACTTTTTCTGGTGCGTGTATGTTAGACTAACTGAATACCTGGGTTGGCCCAGGTATGTACTTTAATCCTGTTAATCCATTTCCTACTTCTTCCTCTGTCCATCTCCAATCCCCCCTCCCTCTGTACATCTCCTCCCCCTCTCTCTGTCCACCTCATACTCTTTCCTTTCTCTGTCCATTCCAACCTCCACCTCTTTCTGTACGTCCCTCCTCTCCCTACTTGGGTCCATCTTCTTTGAATACTGTCTACGAAATTCGTTGCGAATAGTTTTAGTAGTAAAGACAATAAATTAAAACATCCCCATGATGTGGCATTTTTTTCACGCATATCAGTGTTTATGGCGTTATATCTCTCGTACTATGTGTCGTACAGTGATATACTTATCTAGGTACAGTCAACGGCATTTGTAGATACTGTTTGCAGAATGTGTTGCAAATAGAGTTAGTAGCAGAGAAGCAACAGATTTACGCGTCAAGCATGATGCAGCAATTTTTCACGCATCTTAATGTTTATGACGTCAAATCTCCTGAACTATGGTAGGTAGGTGGTTCATACCGCGACAGCACAGGGATTGTTGCCTGACAGTAAGGGATATGTGTACCAAGTTTGGCTGAAATGCGGCCAGTGTTTTAGGAGGAGATGTGGAACATACACATACACGTACATAGATTTTTATAATGTGTATGGAAGTTAACCAATTCTTCTTTTACAGAAATACTTCTTGCTCTTGCCAGTCTACATTCTATATTCTTCGGCCATCATGAGTTATTTTGCTGTCCAAACGGCAAAACTCATATGCTATTTTTAGTGTCTCACTTCATAATCTAATTCCCTCAGCATCGCTTGATTTAATTCGACACACTCCACTACCCTTGTTTTACTTTTTTTGATGTTCATCTTATAATTTATTTTCAAGGCACTATCCATTCCGTTCAACTGTTCTTCCAACTCCTTTCTCTTCTCTGGTGGAACTAAACGTTGGCTTTCAGGGGCACATGCTCTATTGACTGAGATGTCCCGGACCAGAACGCAGTTTTAATCTGCCAGGGAGTTTCAAACAAGAGTCATTGTGGGAGATATATCATTTTAGTCGACTTTACGTTGTGTTAATGTCAGTAACTTGGACCAACAGATTCTAATATGGCCCTAGCAACAACAGCAATAATTCCGAACTGTCAGCACATGTAACATACCTGATGGCCTCACCTAAAATTATGTACATGTTATCGAAGCTTACGGGTTTGGCTACAGAGGTCACTGTTGCACTACGTAGCGCCGCACGGAGGATACGTTAGACGCACCAGCATAAAAATAAAAAATCTCTTCCGAGTACAGTCGTTTTATTAGAAACGTTGCCGGCCGCGGTGGTCTCGCGGTTCTAGGCGCGCAGTCCGGAACCGTGCGACCGCTACGGTCGCAGGTTCGAATCCTGCCTCGGGCATGGATGTGTGTGATGTCCTTAGGTTAGTTAGGTTTAAGTAGTTCTAAGTTCTAGGGGACTTATGACCACAGCAGTTGAGTCCCATAGTGCTCAGAGCCATTTTTTTAGAAACGTAAAATCTGTTCGGTATACCTCAGTATTATGGTCTGTTCCTTTTGTGTGAACTGTTTCTGCATTAAAAACAGTGAACTAGCACAGAATTCGCATAAATGAGCCTGAAAAACAGACCAAATCTAGTGCTCACGTTGGTCAGTGTACCAGACCAGCAGTCGTAATTCGCACAACAAATACGATCCGCATCTTTCTAACCTCCCTGTCTCGTAAGGTAGCTTTCTAGGCATTATCTGAAGGAGCATGTACAAACCTAAGCCCTTGTATCCGGTCCCACAGAGGGCGGATGAGGGGTGTACCTACGTAGCGTAGACCGTGCATGCTGCATAGAGCACGGCAACTCGACCCGCGGGTCGCGCGAGGCGTGTTTACAGTCTGCAGCCGCTTCCGACCGCCTCTACCTTCAATCGTACAATATTTCCCAGCGTCTTTTAAGCGAAGTTTGAATCACAATAGCAACATGCGTTACATCACTATACGCGTCTTTTCCAGAGCGTTCGAATGATGGTTAAAAAAGTATAGCGTCCCATTTAAAAAACATGTACTTGCCTCATTATCTCGGTCAATATAAACGTTGTGATTATTGTGCATGTACCAAAGTATGTGCCCCATAGTCGGCTATGATTCGCCGAACACCGCTTGTCCATACGTGCAATCACCCCCGTTATAATGGGGGCGTTACGTCTTACGCGACTCACCCCAGCCACCATCGATGATTTGAAACGAGAAATAACAGCAGCTATCCAAACTGTTACGCCTGATATGCTACAGAGAGTGTGGAACGAGTTGGAGTATCGGGTTGATATTGCTCGAGTGTCTGGAGGGGGCCATATTGAACATCTCTGAACATCTCACCCTATATATATATATATATATATATATATATATATATATATATATATATATATACGGGGTGATTCAAAAAGAATACCACAACTTTAGGAATTTAAAACTCTGCAACGACAAAAGGCAGAGCTAAGCACTATCTGTCGGCGAATTAATTTGTTCGCTTGAGGCGCTGTTGACTAGGCTCAAATGGAAACAGATGAATCTTTCGTTTCAAAGATTGTGTTTAGTGATGAAGCAACTTTCCACACTAACGGGAAAGTCAACCGTCACAATGTCTGTATATGGGGCACTGAGAATCCGCGGGAAACAACTCAGTATGAACGTGACTCGCCTAAGGTGAACGTTTTCTGTGCCATTTCAGCCAATAAAGTTTTTGGTCACTTTTTCTTCGAAGGTGCTACTGTAATTGGACTACAGTATCTGGAGATGTTAGAGAACTGGCTGTTCCCTCAGCTCGAACAAGAAGCACAACAATTCATATTTCAGCAGGATGGAGCGCCACCACACTGGCACTTATCTGTCCGTAACTACCTGAACGTCAACTACCCGAGGCGATGAATCGGCCGCCAGGCAGCCCGTGACAGAGCACTTCATCACTGGCCTCCAAGAAGCCCTGATCTTATCCCCTGCGATTTTTTCTTATGGGGGTATGTTAAGGATATGGTGTTTCGGCCACCTCTCCCAGCCACCATCGATGATTTGAAACGAGAAATAACAGCAGCTATCCAAACTGTTACGCCTGATATGCTACAGAGAGTGTGGAACGAGTTGGAGTATCGGGTTGATATTGCTCGAGTGTCTGGAGGGGGCCATATTGAACATCTCTGAACTTGTTTTTGAGTGAAAAAAAACCTTTTTAAATACTCTTTGTAATGATGTATAACAGAAGGTTATATTATGTTTCTTTCATTAAATACACATTTTTAAATTTGTGGTATTCTTTTTGAATCACCCTATATATATATATATATATATATATATATATATATATATATATATATATATATATATAGAGAGAGAGAGAGAGAGAGAGAGAGAGAGAGAGAGAGCAACACTGACAGTGAAACATGACGCTGGATACCCAAATTACCGGAAGATAATAATTCCTATTACAATGAAATCATTCAAGCGGCTATAATTTGACATGGAGGCGTTTTTCACAGTAATCAGCACAACCGTGGAATACAAATTGCCTATCTAATTTACCCCTATTTTCCATGGAATTCTTAACATTTTATTCTACTTTATCGACCTGGAACGAAAAGTATGTTGACTGGATTCTCGACTGTGGCCATCCTTCTTTCTTATATTAATTAGCGGCAATGGATTCTTAGTATAATTCAGTGCATATCACGTCTGAAGCTTTGTTTTTTTTTTTTTTTAGTTTTTTACCTCTATACGGTTTCCCACATCAGAGGTTCGAGTCCTCCCTCGGGCATGGGTGTGTGTGTTGTCTATAGCGTAAGTCAGTTTAAGTTAGATCAAGTAGTGTGTAGGCTTAGGGACCAATGACCTCAGCAGTGTGGTCCCTTAAGACCTTACCACAAATCTCCAAATTTTTCTACCTCTATAAAATCGAAGCTGCTAACTTCGTTCCTTCACCGTCACTGAAAGCCTAGCGCTATCGTCTCTTGTCTTCTCAGTTTTCTTTGTGTTATTCTATTATCTTAGCCAACAATGTTATCTTAGGATCACGAAACTTCTTTGATCGTCCGAATCCAAGCAACACTCTGATGAGCTTCTGCTTAGATAGCTTTTAGCTTCTATCAGTAGCTGAAATTTCTTCAGATTCTTGCAACTGGTATTACTTTTCGCGAAACGGGCCTATTCCCTGCTCTAAGTAACGACTGTCATCCGACACTCTTCGAATTTATATTCCACGATAGTGCTGATTACGATGTATAAATTATTTTAAAAGAATACGTATGTCACTTACAGATGTATTGTTACAAACTTACGTCCATGTCTTTTTTTTAATTTTTTCAGAATGTATCCAGTTATAATCGGAAATGGCAGATGTCTTCAGTCTGATGCTGTGATCGACGATTACCACATACCTAAAGGGGTAAGGTATCAACATGCCAAAGGTCAAATTTGCTACTACGCACATCTGCAGAAGCAGAATAAAAACTTACAAGGGAACCTCCCCATCGCACACCCCTCAGATTTAGTTATAAGATGGCACAGGGATAGGCCTTGAAAAACTGTACACAGATCAATCGAGAAAACAGGAAGAAGTTGTGTGGAACTATGAAAAAAATAAGCAAAATATACAAACTGAGTAGTCGATGCGCAAGATAGGCAACATTAAGGAGTGTGTTCGCTTACGAGCGCCGTGGTCCCGTGGTTAGCGTGAGCAGCTGCGGCACGACAGGTCCTGGGTTCAAATCTTCTCTCGAGTGAAAAGTTTAATTTTTTATTTTCAGATAATTATCAAAGTTCAGGCACTCACACATAATCAACTTCGCTCTCCAAAATTCCAGGACATGTTCAGATTTGCTTGGACATATACAGGATTTGACGGTCTACGCACGGAAACATTTGAAAACGTAAAAAAACATATGTTTTGACAGAGCACAGGGAAAACTGTGCGACTGTGAAACTGTTGCATTAATTTGATGCAGTTTATGTGACAAACTCTTATGTTTTCATCACTTTTTTGGGAGTGATTATCACATCCACAAGAAAACCTAAATCGGGTAAGTTAGAAGAATCTTTTTACCCATTCGCCAAGTGTGCAAGTTAGGTGGGTCGACAACATATTCCTCTCATGTGACGCACATGCCGTCACCAGTGTCGTAAAGAATATATCAGACGTGTTTTCCTGTGGAGGAATTGGTTGACCTATGACCTTGCGATCAAATGTTTTCGGTTCCCATTGGAGAGGCACGTCCTTTCGTCTACTAATCGCACGGTTTTGCGGTGCGGTCGCAAAACACAGACATTAAACTTATTACAATGAACAGAGACGTCAATGAATGAACGGACAGATCGTAACTTTGCGAAAATAAAGAAAGTAAAATTTTCACTCGAGGGAGGATTCGAAGCAAGGACCTTTCGTTCCGCAGTTCCACACTCTAACCACGAGAGCACGGCGCTCATCATGTATCGTTGTCATTTATGTTGCTTATCTTCCACATGGACTACTCAGTGTATATTTTGCTTGTTTTTTCATAGTTCCACACAACTTCTTCCTGTTTTCTCGATTGATATATGTTCAGTTTTTGAAGGCCTATCCACTGTGTCAATTTATAACTAAATCTGAGGGGGGTGCGATGGGGAGGTTCCCTTGTTAGTATCGAGGTACCGTTTACACAGAAATCTTCTTGCGGTGGTTGACGAAAGTAGTCCTTCCACTCCGCGTAAACGCCTAGTATGCCATTTTAATGCAAACGATTGACAGAAATCATAGATCGCACTTACACAGGGTGAGTCACGTAAGACGTAAACCCCTTCTATTTCGTGATCGGTTCCAGATATCAAAACGAGGTTTTTGGTAGATGATAGTACGCTAAGATGCAAGTACTTTGGTGCGTAATAAAGAATCTTAACTCTTGTATTGATCGAGATACTGAAGTAGAATTAACAGCATCCGAAAGCGCCTGAAAAGGCGAGTGCAGTGATGTAATGCTTATTAATTTTGAGGCTGAAACTCTTCGCAAAAGAATCTGAAAAATATTCTAAAACTGCAAAGCAGGTTGGCCATTATCGGCTCCTGTGTCGTAAACACGCTCATGCCACGCTACCTCGTTGTATCAAGCCTTTAGACTGTTTACTTATCTACACTGCAGAATTGGCAGAAACTGTGTAGTCTGTCGGTAAGTCATTTCTGCTTTAGATTCTTGCAACTGGTATCACTTTTCCCGAAATGAGGCTCATTCCCTGCTCTATGTAACGACGATTCGAATTTATATTCCATGATAATGCTGATTACCGAGCTGAGTGGTCAGTGTGACAGACTGTCAATCCTAAGGGCCCGGGTTCGATTCCCGGCTGGGTCGGAAATTTTCTCCGCCCAGGGACTGGGTGTTGTGTTGTCCCAATCATCATCATTTCATCCCCATCGACGCGCAGGTCGCCGAAGTGGCGTCAAATCGAAAGACCTGCACCAGGCGAACGGTCTACCCGACGGGAGGCCCTAGCCACACGACATTTCCATTTTTACCGCGAATAAATTATTTTAAAAGAATACGTATGTATCGGTAGGTCATTTCTGCTTCAACACTTCTTACATGCAGGCTTGTACACCAATGAGTAGACGTTAGACTTGCTACTTTTATAGGGCGAATGTCAAATGCTGTCGAAATGGTAATCTGCCTGAAGATGCTGTTGCTGTTTCCACAAAAACCTGGAAACGTACACACATATGAAATAGTTTTCCAAAGTCCCATATGCCATAGTTCCTTACATAAAAATTGTAGCTGCCCCTGTACCTATGTCATATAGGAAATGAGGTTTATCTTAAAAGATGGGGAGGGGCTTACTGCATATAACTACGGAATCTGTTATAAGAGCTCTCCGTCCCGCAGTAGCCGACTCTAGCCGCGTTGCTTTCCAATTTCAGTACATTTCTAGGACTCTTTGGTGCAAGCTTTTAACATCAATACTAACAAGCGCAATATCATTGTCTTTCCAAGAGCTACTGAACGCAGTTGTGAGACGTATTCAGTTCCATTAAAAAAACATACTTGTTTCAGTATCTCAGCTGTTACCAAAATTCAGAGGATTGTGTGTGTATTGTGTATTAAACTGGGGACCTAGAAACGACGGACAGGCTTTGTCCCGCTGTAGCCCTCAGTGGTTTACAAACCCACAACAGGCCACAGCAGTCCACCCATCTCATCGCCGCCCCACTCCGAACCCAGGGTTACTGTGCGGTTTGGCCCCCAGTGAATCCCCCCTGGGAACGTGTCATAACAGACGAGTGTAGTTCCAAATGTTTACGTGGTAGAATAATTATGGTGTACGCGTACATGGAGACAGTGTTTGTGCAGCAATCGCCGACGTAGAGTAACTGAGGCGGAATAAGGGAAAACAGCCCGCATTCGCCGAGGCAGATGGAAGACCGCCTTCAAAACCATCCACAGATTGGCTGGCACACCAGACCTCGACACTAATACGCTGGGCGAATTCATGCCGGGGACCGGCATCCCTTGCCGCGCGGGAAGCAGCGGGTTAGAACGCGCGGCTAGCCGGGCGGGCTATTCAGAGGATTGTCTACACAAAACATTAGATGCTCTTTAGCATACCATCAACTGTGGAAAACCTCGTTCAGAAAATAAAATGGACGTTACATCTTACGTGGCTCACCCTGTATATTAATAATAGTTTTACACGCTTTGATAAGAATGTAACTATTCTCTTCCCCTCTTATTGTCTGTGTGTGGTCGTAGAAGCACACATACTTCTTTATGGATGCAGTCTCTATACGCGACGTAAATGCACTTCAGATGGCGAAGGAATCGTCAGTCTGCAGACCCAGATCAGCTGTGTGCACTCCTATAGAAGAATAAAAACACCGTCCGAACAGGCTTTTAAGGCGTGACGGTACCGACCAGACGCCGTGTCATCCACACCGGATGCGAATACGGAGGAACACGTGGTCAGCACACCACTCTCCCGGCCATGGTCAGTTTTTGTGACTAGCGTCGCTACTTCTCTCAGTCAAGTAGCTCCTCAATTGACCTCACAAGAGCTGAGTGCACCCCCATTTCCAACAGCACTCGACAGACCTGGACGATGACCCATCCAAGTGTCAGCCAAGCCCGACAGTGCTTAACTTCGGTGATCTGACCGGAACAGGATTGCCACTACAGCAAGCCCGTTGGTGCAGTTCTGTAGCAGTGAAATAGTTTTTGATGGTATTCGCCGTCTCAACAGCGTAAAGTTTTCCAGTAACAAAATAACACTAAATAATAGACTAGCTTTCTGGAACTTATAATTCGTTCACGACTGAGTTGTGGTTGTCACAAAAAGAACGTCGTGAGTTTATGAGAAAAAGACTTGAATACCATGAGATCATTGACACGAGCGTGATGGAGAGCTCGCCGCCAACATTTACAGCGCTCTGATAGGTTCATGTATGCATGACGATTTCTTGGACTGTCATATCGCCTCCAAAAATTACCAAACACCTCTGGACCAACTCAGTGCAAAAGTTTTCGCATTTGCTTTCTTCCTTCAGAAATGCCTTTTTTCTGACGGCAAAATGAATGCTATTACACATCTATGGAACGATGTTAACGATCTTTTTGCTATCCAGCGTGGCAGATACCAATCGTCCATTGGTGGAACAGTGCGAAATCCACTCTCAAACTTTGAACTCCAGATATGCGAGAAGATAAATCTACAAAGGTTAAAAATGCAGCAAACACCTGAATATTAAAATACATCCAAGTGTGATCCATCCGATGTTTCTTTATGACAATCACCACTCCAGCCAAAAGATCCCAATAATATAATAGGTATACAAGGTGTGTTCTATAAGTAATGTGACCAAATTCATAAAAAAATCATTTATTGAATATATTCATATAAATAATCAAAAATTTTCAAAGTAGCACCCTCTTCCGTTGATACACTTGTGGAGGCGTTGTTTCCATGCCGGGAAGGCATCCTGGAATGCCTTTTCTGGAATGTCCTTTAGAGCTCATGTAACATGCGCCTGGATGCTTTCAATCGTGTCCCAATGTTTTCCTTTCATGACTCCTTTGAACTGAGGAAACAAAAAAAGTCAGCGGGAGCCAGGTTAGGACTGTAGGGAGACTGGGGAACCAATGTGCTCTTGGCCCTGGCCAGGAAGACGTTGACAATTAAAGTGCTGTGACTCGGCGTGTTGTCGTGGTGAACCGTTCACATGTCCTTGATGTCGCTTCGGCAGTGCGAGACCCTCCTTTACAGTCCTTTGAGCACTTCCAAGTAGAAAGCTGAGTTCACTGTAGTCCCGATAGGTATGAATTCGTGGTGGACAATGTCTCTGGCGTCAAAGAAAACAACTAGCATGATTTTGATCCTGGACTTGCTCATGCGTGCCTTCTTGGGATAGGGCAACGATGGGGTGTGCCACTCTGAACTCTGCCTTTTTGTCTCAGGGTCATACGACAAATCCACAACTCATCACCATTGATAACTGGGTTTAAAAAATGAGGATCATTTTCACACATTTCGAACATTTCTCGGCATCGAAGCACGCACATGGGACGAGTTTAGCACACACCTTTCTCACGTTCAAATCTTCGGTCACAATGCGGAAAACGGTTCTCTCTGACATGTTTAGAGTTTGTGCTATCAACTGAAGGCTCAGCAATCTGTCAGAGTTCAAACAATCGCGCACACCCATCACATTTTCGCCGACTCGTGTGGTTGATGGCCGTCCACTGCGAGGTTCGTCGGTGATCTCCTATTGGCCATCCATGAACGGCTTTTACCATCGGAAAACTTGTGATTTGGACAAGCAATCATTCCCAAAGGCATGCTGAAGTAATGGAAACGTTTCGGTTGCGGACTTCCCAAGTTTAACGCAAAATCTGATAGCGCACCGTTGCTCTACAGAACGATCCATTGCGCCAAGTTACATAAACTCAAAACGGGGTTGACGGAAACGCACGTCCTGATTATCCGGCAGCTCGTAGTCGAATGAGACAAAGAGCGTTTTGAAGCTAACACCCCCCTCCACTTAGCCCAGCCGGTTACAACATGATGTGGTGTACCGTTGCGTCAGAAAAATTGGTCGCATTACTTATGGAACAGACTCTGTAGTGGTTCTCACACACATCGCACCTAAGAGAAAAGTGGGCAGACAGCCTAAAAATTTATAAGGGAAGTCCCAATGGTTGCGCTTTATTCTGAGCACAAGTATGGAAGAAAGTTTCAACTGAAAGGCTGCTATGTCTGAGCAAAACATTCATACTTGTGGAAGCTCCAAAATAAAAATATTCTTGAAACTACGCAAAGCACTAATGATAGCCTAACAAGTTTACAGAGCGCTTGAAGACAATCTGGTACGAAACTGGAGCAAAAGGACAAAAAAAAATGGTTCAAATGGCTCTGAGCACTATGGGACTTAACTTCTGAGGTCATCAGTCCCCTAGAACTTAGAACTACTTAAACCTAACTAACCTAAGGACATCACACACATCCATGCCCGAGGCAGGATTCGAACCTGCGACCGTAGCAGTCGCACGGTTCCTGACTGCGCGCCTAGAACCGCGAGACCACCGCGGCCGGCAGCAAAAGGACAAGTTAGTACGTTGTGGTCCTGGTATTTCAGCATCACTAGCAAAGAAAAATCGTTAAATAATGAAATTTGTCTCAGGAAAAGCTGTGCGAAACAAAAGAAACATATAGAGGTTAAGCTCTATGCAGGTTTACAGCAGTTTACACCAAGACACATATTGTTTACAAAGTCTAAAAAACTTAGGCAGATAATATGGTCAATTTTTCGAATACTAACAGATCTTCTCGAGTCCATTTGCACAAAGTTGGCGTATTGGACACCTCATTGTCAATGTGATGACGAAACAGTGATGTAAATGACATTGTCTCTCATAACAAATGTTAAACGAGATGCACAGCTAACGTTTTAAACGAATTCTAGAACACTGGTCACAGTCTACCTTTTCTGGACTGACTCACCTCTGGAGATCCGGTATGGACTGTAACTGATTTTATAATAAGGTCCACACAAAAGGAAGACATAAAAATCCAGAAGGATAGATGGATGACGAATTTAACGATAGATTCGTAACGAACTACACATAGATTGATATTTATGCCCATCTATGTAATAATTTCAGCCTGATAGCAGATCTAATTGTAATAACATTTACTGTAAGCTAAGCAACTTAAATCTAGAACACTCTGTAAATGTGTTTGCGCACTCTTTATTGTTTGTATCAAAATGAACAGTTGTTACTTTATTGTATCAGTAGAAGCTCGTAAGCTGTGATGACTAACAGTACGTACACTAGAGGCCGACTAGAGGTCTATTGAAATAAACAGTCGCCAGCCTTGTTTCATTCCACGATATAAGTTTGGAAGACCACAGCTTCGGCACTACTGGTTGCCAACTGCACTCAGAGAAATTCCAAGATCAGACCATTTCACTGGAAACGTCTCCTATTAGACCTCAGTTTTCTCCTTGTATCTTCTTCACCAATCGCAACAAAGAAAAGAGTCTGAATGACAATTCAAAGATAAAAAAGAAACGCTTCAATTTGCATTCAACAATACGGTTTACACTTAAAACTTTCTGGTAGATTAAGAAGCGGGACTCGAACCCAGAACCTTTACTTTCACAGGGGATGCTCTTATTGGTTGATCCATGGACTACTAACTAGCTGCCTTCTCCTACTTTCCAAACTCATGACCCACCCCACAGCTTTACTTCTACCAGTATCTGTCAGACACTTCACAGAAGCTAAAGATGTCCTATATAGCTTGCTAGATTGTAGATCGAATAAAATAACTTTGTGACTGGAAGATTGCAGTGGCAGGGTCAGTCAAGCTAGAGTGCAGCCAGCCACACTAGGCCAGCCTCTGCTTGTGCATACAAAATAGGCAGTGCAACAAGCACGTGGTACCTGTGAAAGAACGTTGACTGGCTGGCGGCTACCCATGCTAGACGACTAGCTATGGCGCCTATTACAAAGTTATTCGAATAGATAATTTTGAAACTAGGGCAACCACAGCTAAAATAGTTGTACATGATTGCTTGACATTTCATACAGTGAACAGTTATTTTAAACTAAAACTATTAAAACGAAACTGAATGGAATGTCCAATGGTCCAGGCGATTTACAAATCCACACAACCGTTTCCGCAACTTTTGAGTCGCAACTTCTGGTGCAAATATCTGTACAAAATATTTTTTAAAATTAATGTAGTTATCTGAGATATCCTAAAATACTGAATGACTAGACGTAAACATGGAAGATAATATTAAGCATCAAGCTAGGAAACGTGTGGATCACATATACCCCACAAGAACGGCCATATATATAGCACTCCGTCTTCAGGCCACAAGTGGCCCATCGGGACCATGCGACCGCCGTGCCACCCTCAGTTGAGGATGCGGATAGGAGGGGCGTGTGGTCAGCACACCGCTCTCCCGGTCGTTTAGATGGTTTTCTTTGACCGGAGCCGCTACCAATCGGTCGAGTAGCTCCTCAATAGGCATCACGAGGCTGAGTGCACCCAGAAAAATGGCAACAGCACATGGCAGCTGGATGGTCACCCACCCAACTGCCGGCCACTCCCGACAGCGCTTAACTTCGGTGATCTCACGGGAACCGGTGTATCCACTGCGGCAAGGCCGTTGCCCCATATATGTAGCCTACTTAATAAATGCAACCTGTAAGTTCATTCCGAAAAAAGTACTTACAAATGCTATGCCATAGGTTACAGAATGCCGCAGTGTAACAACTGGCGTGGCTAGGCAAAATGATAAAAATACTATCATCAATGATGAAGGATTAGGACTCAGAACTGATCCTTCATTAAAAACAGCGAAACAGTAACTCAAGTGAAAAGTAGATGGGGACCATCGCCATGTGATGTGGATTAATTGCCAAAAACGAGACTAGCTTGTGTTAAATCGCGAACTGTACACATTCCGATTAAATTACGCTTTTGTCGGCCTATATCAAGCAACGAACTGGCCCTCATAGATGTTGTTCAGGGCCTACCGGGCCCTGTACTGACTGAAGAATAAAATAAAATTACTGATGAAAACAACTAATTTTTATTCTTCAGTCACTGCAGGGTCCACTACTTCCCTGAATAACATCTATGAGGGGCATTTCGTTGCTTGACATAGGCCGACAAGAGCGTATTTCAATCGGAATGTGTACAGTTAGCGAGTTAACCAAGGTCAGTCTCGTTTTTGACAATTGATCCACATCACACGGCGATGGTCCCCATCTACATTTGAGTTACTGTTTCACTTTTGTTTAGTTAAGGATCAGTTCAGATTCCTAATTCTATTCTTTCGGTTTGTACTTAACTTTCATCATTGACGATAGTCTTTTTATCATTTGACCATGGTTTTTTTATAAACTGAGGAGTGTTGAAATCTTTGCCTAGCCACGCCAGTTGTTACACTGCGGCATTCTGTAACCTGTGACATACCATTTGTACGAGGTGCATTCAAGTTCTAAGGCCTCCGATTTTTTTTCTCCGGACTTGAAAGAGATAGAAACATGCGCATTGTTTTAAAATGAGGCCGCGTTCATTGTCAATACGTCCCAGAGATGGCAGCACCATACGGCAGATGGAATTTTACCGCCAGCGGCGAGAATGAGAACTGTTTTAAATACTTAAAATGGCGACGTTTTCCTTACTTGAACAGCGTGAAATCATTCGTTTTCTGAATTTGCGTGGTGTGAAACCAATTGAAATTCATCGACAGTTGAAGGAGACATGTGGTGATGGAGTTATGGATGTGTAAAAAGTGCGTTCGTGGGTGCAACAGTTTAATGAAGGCAGAACATCGTGTGACAACAAACCGAAACAACCTCGGGCTCGCACAAGCCGGTCTGACGACATGATCGAGAAATTGGAGAGAATTGTTTTGGGGGATCGCCGAATGACTGTTGAACAGATCGCCTCCTGAGTTGGCATTTCTGTGGGTTCTGTGCACACAATCCTGCATGACGACCTGAAAATGCGAAAAGTGTCATCCAGGTGGGTGCCACGAATGCTGACGGACGACCACATGGCTGCCCGTGTGGCATGTTGCCAAGTAATGTTGACACGCAACGACAGCATGAATGGGACTTTCTTTTCATCGGTTGTGACAATGGATGAGAAGTGGATGCCATTTTTCAATCCAGAAACAAAGCGCCAGTCAGCTCAATTGAAGCACACAGATTCACCGCCACCAAAAAAATTTCAGGTAACCACCAGTGCTGAAAAAATGATGGTGTCCATGTTCTGGGACAGCGAGGGCGTAATCCTTACCCATTGCGTTCCAAAGGGCACTACGGTAACAGGTGCATCCTTACGAAAATGTTTTGAAGAACAAATTCCTTCCTGCACTGCAACAAAAACGTCCGGGAAGGGCTGCGCGTATGCTGTTTCACCAAGACAACACACCCGCACATCGAGCTAACGTTATGCAACAGTTTCTTCGTGATAACTTTGAAGTGATTCCTCATGCTCTCTACTCACCTGACCTGGCTCCTAGTGACTTTTGGCTTTTTCCAACAATGAAAGACACTCTCCGTGGCCGCACATTCACCAGCCGTGCAGCTATTGCCTCAGCGATTTTCCAGTGGTCAAAACAGACTCCTAAATAAGCCTTCGCCGCTGCCATGGAATCATGGCGTCAGCGTTGTGAAAAATGTATACGTCTGCAGGGCGATTACGTCGAGAAGTAACGCCAGTTTCATCGATTTCGGGTGAGTAGTTAATTAGAAAAAAAATTGGAGGCCTTAGAACTTGAATGCACCTCGTAAATACTTTCTTTTGGTATGAACTTACAGGTTGCATTTATTAAATATATATATGCCCATTCTTGTGGTTCGTATGTGAGCCACACATTTTCTAGCTTGGTGCTTAATATTTTCTTCCGTGATTGCATCTAGTCATTCAGTATTTTAGGTAACTCAGATAACTACAATAATTTTAAAAATCTGTTTTGTGCAGATATTTGCACTGAACATGCAACTCAAAAGTTATGAATCCAGTTGTGCGGGTTTATAAATGACCTGAAAAAATACAGTTATGCGGACCATTGGATATTTCATTGAGTTTCATTTTAATAGTTTTAACACCTGTATTTTAAGAAAACTGTCCATCGTATGAAATGTCAAGCAATCATGTATTTGAATCGAAGTATACCGCTCACTGCAGTACCCAGCAGTTTAGCACTCAGGAGAGCTTCTTTGGAGTTTGGTAAACAGAAAGAGGTAGTGGCAGACGTGAAGCTGTGAGGACAGGACAAGTGAGACGGTAAGAACATTATCCAATATAGCTTAGGTTCAAGATTAGAGCCTCGGTCAGTAAATTTCAAACCAGCACAATCTCAGCTGCAGACTGAGAGATTTATTCTCCAAGTCTTTTTTATTCGACATGCACCTCTGACAGCTAACTCTTACTCCCCGATCTTGCCGAATAAAAGCACCTGATTGGGCTAACTTTCTGTACAATGTTCTCAGATAGACGCAGCCATCACCTGTCATTAAAGTGGAGCTGTCCCTGTTAAATCACATGTTCTTGCCCTAAAATGACAGTTCGTCTTCTTAACTCAATACTGCCGATAACACTCTGCTTTCTGGCCCCAACAGACCCAGTTCTTTCTCTTCAACTCGGTCCATGGGTTACCATGTTCAGAGCAGTTGTCGAAATTTGTCAACCATTTGCTGTCTTTTACCGTTCAGAAAAATCATTGGCAGCTTTATCACCCACGGGAATTCTTATCGATTCGACCCTCTCTTCAGCTAATAACAACCCTCTGTACAATGCTGACGCCTAGCAGGATCACTCATATTGTAATTTTACGAGCTAATGACCAGGACTTGGCGTGACGTCACAGGAAATTCTCTGAGTAAGTGTCACCGCAAGGTTAGTCTCAAAACTCTAGAAAATATTCAGTACTTGTTGAAGT